>NC_060139.1:590106783-590463450 GCF_021461385.2 Schistocerca piceifrons
CAATAATTCTGAGTGTCTGTCGACTACTCAAAGCACTTTGTTTCAATTTACATCTTTTTGAATTCCGTCAGATTCTTCTCGCAGTATCTCCCATTTAACCTTTACTTCCTCTTCTCCGTCTACAGTACTGTCTTCTTGTTCGTTTCCCTTCTACAGACCTTATATACGTTCCTTCCACTTTCAAGCCTTCCTTCCATGGCTTGCTATCTCATGATTTTCGAGGCGATGCTTCTCTGATAACCTCCTTAACATTCTCGTAAGCGGCGCCTACACTACCTGATAAAAAAAGGATAGCTCCCAGAAGGGAAGGAGGAAAAGAAATGAAATATTAAGGATTGAGAAAGTATGTGATGGTATTTCACTGATAACTAAAATCGACTCAAATTTGCAAAGGACTCTGCAGTATGAGCCCGCATATCACTGTGACATTACACCCCGTCTTTCCTGGATGAATGCGCTGATTTGGATCGGAAGGCTGTCATAAAGTCGTTGTATCTTCTCCTGAGGCAAACTAGTCCCCAACCGTTGTAAGCGGTTCTTGATGACCTGGTTACTGGCTCTGGGATGGAGTTGACATGCGAGCTAGTCCCATTTTCTATCGGGACAAATGTGTGGACCTTGATGGCCACGGGCGTACCTCAACATCATGCTCTGGGATGGAGTTGACATGCGAGCTAGTCCCATTTTCTATCGGGGACAAATGTGTGGACCTTGATGGCCACGGGCGTACCTCAACATCATGCAGAAAGTTCATAGAGAAACATGCCATGTGTGAACGAGCATTGGCCTGTTGAAAACTGGCACTATGGTACTGTCTCATTACAGATAGAACATTAGCACCCAGGATGTCCGTAAAGTACCGTTCTACTTATAGACTTCCCTCAATCACTACCAGCCATGACCTGAAGACGCCTCCCATACCTTGGCACCAGGGAGTGTCTCTCCAAAACTCTGGAATAATGGGATTTCTCCCCAGATCCCCACCATACTTGTTGATGACTTTCATTCGATGGCAGAGCAGACCGCGGTTCATCACTGAACACAATTCGACGCCATTCCTCAGCAGTCCAATTTCATGGTCACGGCACCACTCCCAATGCAGCCGTTTGTGTTGTGGCCGTAACGGTAGCCTGCACATGAGGCGGCAATTTCTTAGTCCGGTTGCTGCTAGTCTTCGACCATTGGTAGGAAAGACATAGGTTGTTCCAGGGAGTATATTGCTTGTTCTTGGATAGCAGCCACAGATTAGTAGGTGGTATGACGTGTTTGCTACATAATACGGGGATTCTTCCTTCTGGTGGTCAGACCTGGTTGACTGGAATTTTGATGACGAGCATGGTCATTATAACGTCCGAATTCTCCATAAATGTGGATGTTGTACGATTTGACCTACTGGCCAAATGGAGACTCACAATGAGGTCTCTTTCAAACCCTGTCAGGTGCTTAAATCACTGTCTCACACGAGCACGTTGCATCTCCGTATGCTTCACAGTGATCACTCGACATCAGACGCTGTTCGCGCCCCTTATATACCATACCATGTCTGGCAAAAGACTACACACTGAAGATACTTACGCACTGTGCTGGTCGTTCTACTTGTTATAGAGAACTGTAACTCTAATCAGTTACATTCCCGCTAATGGTGTATACATGGGCCAAATTACAGTGACACATGACCATGTTGTCTGGGTGCTTCACGTTTTTCGTCGGGTAGTGTATTTTTCTCATAATCATACGTGCCTGTACAGTTTTGCATTTGTTCTCCAGCCATTTCTGCTTTGCCATTTTGTACTCTCCGCCAAACTGATTAACTGCACTTTTATATTTTTTTTGTCCATTCGTCAGTTAAATTCATTGTTTCGTGTGTGATCTAAGGATTTGTTCTGGGCTTTGTTTTGTTGCCTATGTGATCCTCTACTGTTTATTATTTCATCTCTCACATGTATCCATTTCTTTCCCCTATTTCTGTCAGCCGTTGCGTCATGTTCCCTTTGAAACTCTCAACAACCTCTAATTCTTTCAATTTATGTAGTTCCCGTTTCCTTAATTTCTTATCTATCTGCAGTTCCTTCAGTTTTAATCCTTATTTCTTACTAATAAATTATGTTCACAGTCTATATCTCCCACTGGAAATGTTTTGCAGTTAAAATCTAGTTTCGAAAGCTGTGTTTTACAATTACTTTAACTATTTGAAACAGTCCTCTTCTCCAAGTATTTTGCAATACCCAACCTCTTTTCTTGATTGTGATTAATGTCCAAAGATCAGAATGCACTGTGTTCAGAATTCTTCTAGGGCTTTCTCTTTTATTCACTTCTACTCTTCCTTTTCCTATTGTCGAGTTCAAGACCCACATTACAACTCAATTTTTGTCTCCCTTAACAGTCTCACACATACTGCCGACTTCTACTTTAACTGTGGAGCTAATTGTACGGATAATACTCACGAACACTAATATCATGCACTGCACATAAGGCAACCTGATCTTAAGTCGACCACTGCACCATAATGTTTCTGTCAATCAAAGCTCACACAATTTTTATACTAGTTCCAGCTTTTCTGTCGTTGTCAGTGACCATAATGTTTCTTGGAAGATGACTGCGTCTTCTGGAAGGAACATTGAGGATACATTGACTCCTGTTATGCTCTAAAGCAGCCATAGGCCAAGAGACATTATGGGCTACTGTTAATTACTAAATCTTCGAAACCAGTATAGCCTACAAGTAAAACATTTTTGAACATTGACTATCATTAGCACTGCAATCAAAGTTAAATAGTTCATGGAAAAATGAAAAGAGTCCTATATTGTCATATCATACGAATAATGTGTAAAGATGCTTCAATTAAATGTACTTGCAAATGTCTCTTACTTTATTACATACATTATCAACACTAAGTATTTTTGTGTATCTGACTCAAAAACCGTGCTGCACAAAGTCTTCTTCCATACCACTAGCACTTCATTTTGATAATTTATTAACTGTTTTCTTTATGTGTCTAGCACAAACTGCTATTTTCAGAAACAGAAAAACAGCATGCAAAGCACAAGCTTAGGTTCTTCGAACCCAGGGAAAATTTTCACCTTTTATATCAGTAACTGAAGTACAGTAGCAAGCGCAGAATTTAGATGTTAACTGAAAACTCTAGGGAATCTTACAAACAAATATACAGGTGAAGCTTTTCTGACCTTTTGCCGAGGGGTACGACAGGTAATCATTCAAATGCACAGGTAGCAAGAACAACTGTTTATTTACTAATAAACAGAATTTTAGTACTGTTACTAGGGACGGGTGTCCACAGAACTTGATTACAAACTGAAACATCAGTTCAAAGCCAGAATGTGCTCACAAACAAGAGCTCCTGGAGAACCATAGTGGGCGATGAGCAGAAAGAGTGATCAGCGATAGGGTCCGGCGACGCTGAGGGCTTGTGAGCGGTTGAGACGCAGTTCTCAAACATCTGCATCGGTTTGGATATAGTAACACACCAGTCTTCGAATGTAAACAGAAAAGTTCCGCTAATCATGACGTTTTCAGCTGCCCCCTTTCTCAGGTAGAGAGGGACTGCAGACAATTAGACTGGGACCTGCAAACAAGTGTAAGTGACCAAAACTTGTGGACCAGAGATAATTTGATTGCATGTGGAATATCTATGAGAACAAGTGGACGCTCTGAATATCATAATAGCATGAACAGGTCACAAGAAGCATTTCGTCCATTATAGATAATTATAGTCACATAAAAATTTAGTTAAGGAAAATTGTACACACATTAAAATAAATATTTGAGACATTCTAAAATGTAAGCAAATATTATTCTCAACACAAACTTACGTATTTTAAGTGGTCACCCCGTCTTATTTCTTACGCAATCAATAACATGAAAAATCACAAAAAGAATGGCATCCAGTTCATCACAATACCTGAATTACATCCCGAGAAACTGCAAAGCGGAGTTGACGCTTGAAAAAACGAAACACGTCGCTGTTGCAAGCGTGAACCCCACGTTGGTAGTACGCGCGATGTGACTGACGCACTACGGTGCAACAACCTCTGTACCTATTGCTGTTTGCACTGTTATTAAGTGGACTGGAAACAATACAGGTTATGGATGTCCGGTCTCATAACTACATATAACTACTGTTTATCCCTCTTTTAAATCCCTGTCAGTCATTAATTATGTTTACCCTTGTCGGCGACGTTCGGTTGTTCATTACAGTTACGTACATTCTAGTACTTAAGTAAAGATCATTAAAGCACGAACGAGTAAGCTCTTTTATTATCGTTCATTGCGTGTGACTGGACGTCTGTATTGTTTCAAGTCCACTTAGCAATAGTGTAAATACACTCCTGAAAATTGAAATAAGAACACCGTGAATTCATTGTCCCAGGAAGGGGAAACTTTATTGACACATTCCTGGGGTCAGATACATCACATGATCACACTGACAGAACCACAGGCACATAGACACAGGCAACAGAGCATGCACAATGTCGGCACTAGTACAGTGTATATCCACCTTTCGCAGCAATGCAGGCTGCTATTCTCCCATGGAGACGATCGTAGAGATGCTGGATGTAGTCCTGTGGAACGGCTTGCCATGCCATTTCCACCTGGCGCCTCAGTTGGACCAGCGTTCGTGCTGGACGTGCAGACCGCGTGAGGCGACGCTTCATCCAGTCCCAAACATGCTCAATGGCGGACAGATCCGGAGATCTTGCTGGCCAGGGTAGTTGACTTACACCTTCTAGAGCACGTTGGGTGGCACGGGATACATGCGGACGTGCATTGTCCTGTTGGAACAGCAAGTTCCCTTGCCGGTCTAGGAATGGTAGAACGATGGGTTCGATGACGGTTTGGATGTACCGTGCACTATTCAGTGTCCCCTCGACGATCACCAGTGGTGTACGGCCAGTGTAGGAGATCGCTCCCCACACCATGATGCCGGGTGTTGGCCCTGTGTGCCTCGGTCGTATGCAGTCCTGATTGTGGCGCTCACCTGCACGGCGCCAAACACGCATACGACCATCATTAGCACCAAGGCAGAAGCGACTCTCATCGCTGAAGACGACACGTCTCCATTCGTCCCTCCATTCACGCCTGTCGCGACACCACTGGAGGCGGGCTGCACGATGTTGGGGCGTGAGCGGAAGACGGCCTAACGGTGTGCGGGACCGTAGCCCAGCTTCATGGAGACGGTTGCGAACGGTCCTCGCCGATACCCCAGGAGCAACAGTGTCCCTAATTTGCTGGGAAGTGGCGGTGCGGTCCCCTACGGCACTGCGTAGGATCCTACGGTCTTGGCGTGCATCCGTGCGTCGCTGCGGTCCGGTCCCAGGTCGACGGGCACGTGCACCTTCCGCCGACCACTGGCGACAACATCGATGTACTGTGGAGACCTCACGCCCCACGTGTTGAGCAATTCGGCGGTACGTCCACCCGGCCTCCCGCATGCCCACTATACGCCCTCGCTCAAAGTCCGTCAACTGCACATACGGTTCACGTCTACGCTGTCGCGGCATGCTACCAGTGTTAAATACTACGATGGAGCTCCGTATGCCACGGCAAACTGGCTGACACTGACGGCGGCGGTGCACAAATGCTGCGCAGCTAGCGCCATTCGACGGCCAACACCGCGGTTCCTGGTGTGTCCGCTGTGCCGTGCGTGTGATCATTGCTTGTACAGCCCTCTCGCAGTGTCCGGAGCAAGTATGGTGGGTCTGACACACCGGTGTCAATGTGTTCTTTTTTCCATTTCCAGGAGTGTAGCAATAAGTGTGGCGTTTATTGCATCGTAATACGTCAATCACATCGCGATTATGAGCAACGTGGTGTTCACACTTGCATCTCGAGGTGTGCAATAGCGGCGCGTTTCGTTTATTTCAAGCCTCAACTTCGATTTACAATTTCTCGGAATTTAATTGATGTATTGCGATGAAACCAACGACACTCTTTTCGTGATTTTTCATGTTACAGATTGCTTGAGAAATAATAAGGGGTGTACATTTAGAAAACATAAATTTTTGTTGAAAATGGTGTTTGCTTATGTTTCTTCTTTAAACTGATTCTTATTTACAATATTCTGTTTCATATCTACATTAATATTACCAATGGGTAATGTTAACGTAACTTGTTACGATACACACTGAAGAGGCAAAGAAACTGGTAGCGGTACATCTAATATCGTGTTCGGACCCCCGCGAGCACGCAGAAGTGCCGCAACACGACGTGGCATGCACTTGACTAATGTTTGAAGTAGTGCTGGAGGGAACTGACACCATGAATCCTGCAGGGATGTCCATAAATCCGTAACAATACAAGTGGGCGGAGATATCTTCTGAACAGCACGTTGCAAGGCATCCGAGGTATGCTCAGCGTTCATGTCTGGGGAGTCTGGTGGCCAAGGGAAGTGTTTAAACTAAGGAGAGTTCCTGGAGCCACTCTGTAGCAATTATGGACGTGTGGGGTATCACACTGTCCTGCTGGAATTGCCCAAGTCCGTCGGAATGCACAATGGACATGAGTGGATGCAGGTGATCAGACAGGATGCTTACGTACGCGTCACCTGTCAGGGTCGTCTCTAGACGTATCAGCGGTCCCATATCACTCCAGATTCACACGCCCCACACCATTACAGATACTTGTCTTACATAGATGTTGCCGACAGCAGCGCCGTATTTTGACTGTTTACATATCTCTATATTTGAATACGCATGCTTATACCAGTTTCTTTGGCGCTTCAGTGTACCATACGACCTCTTTGAACTTACTCTTAAAATACTGTACCATGTTCTAATTAATAAGCCTCGCTGCTTTGTTTCAACATGCCTCAGAGATCTAAGGTGCTACATTGTTTATTTCCATTAACTGTGCATCATGGTCAGACAGTCCATTGAGAAGTGCGTACACACTGTTTCAGCCTGAGCACAGTAAATAAAAATGCTGTGAATCATGGTGCTGCTCTCTTGCTGCACGTGAGTTGCGGAATTACCTCTGAAATACTGACTGAAACAACCAAATGATTCCAATTCGTTGTTCCTGACAAAGTATTTTAATAAATCTACATTGAAATCTATACAGACTACTGTTCCTTCTTGTCTGACAGGCATCTAAATGTCTCATAAACAGCTGAAAATTTCCTAGAGGGTATATGTAGAATGTTAAATTACAAGACAGTATTCTGGGGTAATATCTAATAAGCACGCGCTTATAAGTTCTGATCTACAGAAAAAATGCTTCTATCAATATTTTTCTTTCGGTCCGACTTTTTCCATGTCCACTCAACACGAAAATGATGCTTGTCTAAAATCCCTAATATTTAACTTACCTATCCCCGTGGTAACATGGTGTTCAAAGAGGCACAGAACATCAGTCGCCTCAGAATTTTCCACTTCTTCTAGTAATACAAGAAGCTAATCTACTTTGTTTACCATTCTCCTAGCGTTCTGATGAAACAAACTGATTCTGCATTTCTGAAAACTGTTGAATATATTATGATCCCGTTCTGTTCTAATTTTATTTCAAGACTGTTTATCAACAATCTGGCTGTAACCTAAAAAATCTGCCTTTGTGTCTCCAGTAAACACAAGGGTTTTTTCTTGCGCATTTGTTACCGTCCTTACACTTCCTTGAAGATACTAAGTTACTTTGTCCTTTCCCTTCTTCTAGCCGGCCGGT
Source organism: Schistocerca piceifrons (assembly GCF_021461385.2). Classification (NCBI taxonomy): domain Eukaryota; kingdom Metazoa; phylum Arthropoda; class Insecta; order Orthoptera; family Acrididae; genus Schistocerca; species Schistocerca piceifrons. The sequence continues at coordinate 590,114,458 of NC_060139.1, forward strand.
GTAGCCGAGCGGTTCTAGGCGCTTCAGTCTGGAACTGCGCGACCGCTACGGTCGCAGGTTCGAATCCTGCCTCGGACATGGATGGGTGTGATGTCCTTAGGTTAGTTAGGTTTAAGTAGTTCTAAGTTCTAGGGGACTGATGACCTCAGCAGTTAAGTCCCATAGTGCTCAGAGCTATTTGAACCATTTGAACCTTCCTCTTCGGGTGAAAGCTGATTTTTGTATCAGCTACTCCCAACTGCAGGAACAGGCACATCACAGATACGAGACTTTGTTTGAGTCAAAAGCAGTCCACTCATCATTTTGTTTACACAGTTGACAGCAGTTTTTACCCGGTGTTGGTCACGGCACTGAAAAACCTCCATAAACTCCAACAAGTGTGTGCTATTGTTGCTTCTGGTACCTCCAGGTCAGCTTTAGTGCTATATTCTGTTGTTAGTCAGGCTTTTTCTATTCCTCCTACTATAAGTAGGTACCAGCAGGGTACTCACCCAGTCAGATGTGGGACACCGCCTAAAAACCACATCCATGCTGGCCAACACACCAGCCCTCGTCGTTGATGCTCTAGCCGCTTTCGATCGGAGGACGACGCGTCTGCCCAAATCCCGGGAGCGACATTAATGCTTGCAGCTATCCGGGTAGTTACCACATTTGATCGCAATGCTGCGTATATAAATGTATGGGTGCAATCGACATTAAATAGAAAATCAAAACAAATTAGTTGAATATGCTACGCCTCCATGAAAGTAGTTACTAATTACTTCCAATTATAGAGAAAAATTGTCACCTCGACGCCTGTTTGTTCCTTCATTTATAATTCTTACAGCAGCTCCTCCATGCTCAGAATTCACTAGCAGAATCTCAACAACTTTAATCGCTTGATAGAATGTAATATTTACTCCACTGTTATACAGCTTTGTCACCAACAGTTAGCTCTAGGACCCGAGAGAGCATCTTAGATTTCAAATGCCCAGTCATGTTGATTTTCGGTGAATGAGGAAATAGTTTTGATGTTTGACTCAAACAGTTCTGGGTGCACTGGGTATCAGTTAATATCCTTCACATTTTCTATCTTTCTTCAAATTAATCTTAAACCGACATATCAGTTTAATATACGGCGAAGGATGCAAGTGAAGGTTTAGGAGGCTTTTTTTCTGGGTGGGTGGGTGAAGAGGGGTGGGACTGTGGGAGGGGAGCTGCCCTACGTTCAATTAAGCCTTTGCTTTAGGCCTTGAAATTCACGTTTATGTACATTCGATGCTAAATCTAATATCTGAATTGTCTATTCCCTGTCAATTGTCTTACTCCGACAATTGCTCTTTTTCACAGATTTTACGCTGAAGCACCAAAGAAACTGGTATAGGCATGAGCATTGAAATACAGAGATATGTAAACAGGCAGAATACGGCACTGCGGTGGGTAACGCCTATGTAAGACAAGTAGTTTCTGGCGCAGGTGTTAGGTCGGTTACTGCTACTACAGTTGCAGGTTATCAAGATTTAAGTGAGTTTGAACGTGGTGCTATAGTCGGCGCAAGAGCGACGGGAGACAGCATCTGCGAGGTAGCGATGAAGTGGGGATTTTCCCATACGATCATTTCACGAGTGCACCGTGAATATCTGGAATCCGGTAAAACATAAGATCTCCGACATCGCTGCGGCCGGAAAAAGATCCTGCAAGAATGGGACTAACGACGACGGAAGAAAATCGTTCAGCATGACAGAAATGCAACCCCTCTGCAAACTACTGCAGGTGTCAGCGCTCGGTGATCAACAAGTGCTAGCGTGCGAACCATTCAACGAAACATCATCGATATCGGATTTCAGAGCCGAAGGCCAACTCCTGTACTCTTGATGACTGCACGACACAAAGCTTTACGCTTCACCTGGCCCTGTCAACAGCGACATTGACTGGTGATGAATGGAAACATGTTGCCTTGTCGGACGAGTCTCGTTTCAAATGGTATTGAGCGGATGGACGTGTATGGGTATGGAGACAACCACATGAATCCATGGACCCTGCATGTCAGCAGGGGACAGTTCAAGCTGATAGAGGCTCTGTAATGGTGCGGGGCGTATACAGTTGGAGTGATATGGAACCCCTGATACGTCTAAATACGACTCTGACAGCTGACGCGTACGTAAGCATCCTGTCTGATTACCTGCATCCATTCATTCCATTGTGCATTCCGACGGATCTGGTCAATTCCAGCAGGGCAATGCGACACCCCATACGTCCAGAATTGCTACAGAGTGGCTCCAGGAACACTCTTCTGCGTTTATACACTTCTGCTGGCCACCAGACTCCCCAAACATGAACATTATTGAGCATATCTGGGATGCCTTGCAACGTGATGTTCAGAAGAGATCTCCACCCCTATGGACTGCCGTTCAAGATTCATAGGGTCTATTCCCGCAAGCTCTGCTTCAGACATTAGTCGAGTCCATGGCTGTCGTGTTGCGGCAGTTCGGCGTACTCGAGGGGGCCCTACACGATATGAGGCAGGTGTACCAGTTTCTTTGGCTCTTCGGTGTATATTCATATATTAATTTCTCTGGACTCTGGGCATAGGATTTCACAACAATAATATGTCAATTAATTCATACAGAATACTACCAATGCGTTTACATTATTCGGAAGAATTTATAAAATTTATCTTAATAGACTTGTAATGTAAATAGTCTTTGTCACTTTTGTCCTATGCCACAGTTTGAACGTTTACGTATTTTGGGAGGACATGAAGAACATGGTTCATGGTGTGGGTTCCTGTAGTCATGTCCTAGTTCATGAACCACGGGCAACGTATGAGTGGCCAAGTAAGTGGTCCCGACAGTCAGGATACCAGTTACTTTGGAATAAGGCTGGGCATCTCAGACATATTCTGAGTCGTGGTAACCTTTGCGCTCATACGGCAAAGACTACCAAATCCACCGGTTAGTCCCTCAGCCGTTAGGGGTAAAACCCAATGGGACTCGGGGCAAGTAAGGCTAGCAACCTGCTTCCCTGGTACTTTAAATATGATGCTGGCAACAATCAGAGCAAAATGCCTCGGACCTTTGGAGGTGACGGAGTCCCACCTCTAACTGACAAACCAGGGACTCCAAAGATACGACTTGGCAAACAAATGGTAATGAGATGGGGAGCTATTAATATCAATGGGGGCTACTCTGGGAAGAAGGTAGAGCTGGCAGAGGCTGCAAGTAAGATGGGGCTGGACGTTTTAGCTGTTAGTGACATTCGGGTAAGGGGTGAGAAATAAGAGGAAGTGGGAGAATACAAGGTCTACCTGTCAGGAGTCAAAGCAGGAATAGCACAATGGGGTGTAGGGCTTTACATCAGGAAAGAAATGGAACCCAGCGTAGTTGCAATAAGGTATGTAAACGAACGACTGATGTGGATAGATTTGACAGTGTCTAGCAAGAAAATTAGGATTGTGTCAGTATATTCGCATTGTGAAGGGACAGATCAAGATAATATGGATAGTTTTTATGAGGCACTCAGTGATGTAGTTGTTAGATTAAAGGACAAGGACAAGGACAGTGTTCTGCTCATGGGTGATTTTAACGCCAGGATTGGAAATCGAACAGAAGGGTATGAAAAGGTTATGGGTAAATTTGGAGAGGATATGGAGGCCAACAGGAACGGGAAACAACTCTTGGATTTCTGTGCCAGTATGGGCTTAGTAATCACAAACTCCTTTTTTAAACATAAGAACATTCACCGGTATACTTGGGAAGGCAGGGGAACCAGATCTGTCATTGACTATATAATAACAGATCAGGAATTCAGGAAGGCTGCGAGGGACACACGTGTATTCAGGGGATTCTTTGATGACACTGATCATTATTTAATCTGCAGTGAAATTGGGATTGTGAGGCCGAAAGTGCAGGAGGTCAGGTCCATTTGTAGGAGGATAAGAGTGGAGAAACTTCAGGATAAGGAAATCAGGCACAAGTACATAACAGCGATCTCAGAAAGGTACCAGTTAGTTGAATGTAGTCAATTACAGTCATTGGAAAAGGAATGGACAAGGTACAGGGACACAGTACTAGAAGTGGCTAAAGAATGTCTTGGAACAGTAGTGTGTAACAGTAGGATGAAGCAAACAGCTTGGTGGAATGATACAGTCAAGGCAGCCTGTAAAAGGAAAAAGAAGGCGTATCAAAAATGGCTACAAACCAGAACCCAGGTAGACAGAGAAAGTTATGTTGAAGAAAGAAACTAAGCCAAACAGATAATTGCAGCATCCAAGAAGAAATCGTGGGAAGACTTTGGAAACAGTTTGGAGACTATGGGTCAAGCTGCTGGAAAACCATTTTGGAGTGTAATTAGCAGTCTTCGAAAGGAAGGTAAGAAGGAAATGACAAGTATTTTGGACAGGTCAGGAAAACTGCTGGTGAATCCTGTGGATGCCTTCGGCAGATGGAGGGAATATTTTGAAGAGTTGCTCAATGTAGGTGAAAATGCGATCAGTAATGTTTCAGATTTCGAGGTAGAATGGGATAGGAATGATGATGGAAATAGGATCACATTTGAGGAAGTGGAAAAAATGGTCAATAGATTGCAGTGCAATGAAGCGGCTGGGGTGGATGAAATTAAGTCGGAACTCATCAAATACAGTGGAATGTCAGGTCTTAAATGGCTACACAGGATAATTGAAATGGCCTGGGAGTCGGGACAGGTTCCATCAGACTGGACAAAAGCAGTAATCACACCAATCTTTAAACATGGAAACAGAAAAGATTGTAACAACTATAGAGGTAGCTCTTTAATCAGCGTTGTGGGTAAAATCTTCTCAGGTATTGTTGAAAGGAAAGTGCGAGTATTAGTTGAGGACCAATTGGACGAAAATCAGTGTGGGTTTAGGCCTCTTAGAGGTTGTCAGGACCAGATCTTTAGCTTACGGCAAATAATGAAGAAGTGTTATGAGTGGAACAGGGAATTGTATCTATGCTTTATAGATCTAGAAAAGGCATGTGACCGGGTTCCTAGGAGGAAGTTATTGTCTGTTCTACAAGATTATGGAATAGGAGGCAAACTTTTGCAAGCAATTAAAGGTCTTTACATGGATAGTCAGGCAGCAGTTAGAGTTGACGGTAAATTGAGTTGATGGTTCAGAGTAGTTTCAGGGGTAAGACAAGGCTGCTACCTGTCTCCACTGTTGTTCATATTATTTATGGATCATATGTTGAAAACAATAGACTGGCTGGGTGAGATTAAGATATGTGAACACAAAATAAGCAGTCTTGCATATGCGGATGACTTAGTTGTGATGGCAGATTCGATTGAAAGTTTGCAAAGTAATATTTCAGAGCTAGATCATAAATGTAAGGACTATGGTATGAAGATTAGCATCTCCAAAACGAAAGTAATGTCAGTGGGAAAGAAATATAAACGGATTGAGTGCCAAATAGGAGGAACAAAGTTAGAACAGGTGGACAGTTTCAAGTACTTAGGATGCATATTCTCACAGGGTGGCAACATAGTGAAAGAACTGGAAGCGAGGTGTAGCAAAGCTAATGCAGTGAGTGCTCAGCTACGATCTACTCTCTTCTGCAAGAAGGAAGTCAGTACCAAGACTAAGTTATCTGTGCACCGTTCAATCTTTCGACCAACTTTGTCGAATGGGAGCGAAAGCTGGGTGGATTCAGGTTACCTTATCAACAAGGTTGAGGTTACGGATATGAAAGTAGCTAGGATGATTGCAGGTACTAGTAGATGGGAACAATGGCAGGAGGGTGTCCACAATGAGGAAATCAAAGAAAAACTGGGAATGAACTGTATAGATGTAGCAGTCAGGGCGAACAGGCTTAGATGGTGGGGTCATGTTACACGCATGGGAGAAGCAAGGTTACCCAAGAGACTCATGGATTCAGCAGTAGAGGGTAGGAGGAGTCGGGGCAGACCGAGGAGAAGGTACCTGGATTCGGTTAAGAATGATTTTGAAGTAATAGGTTTAACATCAGAAGAGGCACCAATGTTAGCACTGAATAGGGGATCATGCAGGAACTGTATAAGGGGGGCTATGCTCCAGACTGAACGCTGAAAGGCATAATCAGTCTTAAATGATGATGATGATGATGATGATGAAGAACATCCTCCCTGGCACATTCCTTCTCAGGAGTGCTTTTCGAGAGATACGCGTGGGAGGAAAAGAAGAGATGTACAGAGTCATAGAACACATAAAAACGTACCCAGAACTGACGAAATAAATCTCGGGTGAACAGCCTGGTGCTGATGTACTGGCAAGGGACGGCAGGCATGAGGTCCCTTGTCGGTACATCAGCACATCTGATGATGGTAGCGGTCCATTGTTGAAATATTGTGTCCTTTGTACACTCACACCAGGCTGTTCACCCGAGATTTATTTCGTCATGAAATACACCTGCAGAAATTGAAGACACACCCAGAACTCTTTAAAAGAAAAGTTTTAATAATTAAACATCGAACTACTATATTTCAGAGTAACATTAGTAATAATACAAGTATGATACTGATAATGATAAACACTTCGCATTTGGTTAAAGTTTATAATGTGCTTAAAATTGGGAATGTGTCGCCATATCCTAATAGTGGTAACCATTCAGACCTTCACCTGGTATGTTTATGTAAACCGTCAAATCACAAATCAGAATGTCTGGTTCAATAATGTGAGTGCAATGTCTTACCACCGTACCAGCTAACTTTAAAATGGCTCTCAGCACTATGGGACTTGACATCTGAGGTCATCAGTCCCCTATAACTTAGAACTACTTAAACCTAACTAACCTGAGGACATCACACACATTCATGCCCGAGGCAGGATTCGAAACTGCGACCGTAGCACTCACGTGATTCCGGACTGAAGCGCCTAGAACCGCTTGGCCACCACGGCCGGCGTACCAGCTACCTCGACAACAGAAATGAGCGTGAAATGCTTGTGGTACTCCGAGCACGTTTCGTCACTCACTTCACCTGACTGGCATAGTACAAACGAAGAAATAGCGGTAGAAAATAATTCACTGCAGTTGGCCAACAATTTCTTCTGTATAAAGTGGGGTCCCCCCCCCCTCCCCCCACCCACATGAACCATGTACCTTGCCGTTGGTGGGGAGGCTTGCGTGCCTCAGCGATACAGATAGCCGTACCGTAGGTGCAACCACAACGGAGGGGTATCTGTTGAGAGGCCAGACAAACACGTGGTACCTGAAGAGGGGCAGCAGCCTTTTCAGTAGTTGCAGGGGCAACAGTCTGGATGATTGACTGATCTGGCCTTGTAACACTAACCAAAACAGCCTTGCTGTGCTGGTACTGCGAACGGTTGAAAGCAAGGGGAAACTACAGCCGTAATTTTTCCCGAGGGCATGCAGCATGACTGTATGGTTAATGATGATGCCGTCCTCTTGGGTAAAATATTCCGGACGTAAAATAGTCCCCCATTCGGATCTACGGGCGGGGACTACTCAAGAGGACGTCGTTATCAGGAGAAATAAAACCGGCGTTCTACGGATCGGAGCGTGGAATTTCAGATCCCTTAATCGGGCAGGTAGGTTAGAAAATTTAAACAGGGAAATGGATAGGTTAAAGTTAGATATGGTGGGAATTAGCGAAGTTCGGTGGCAGGAGGAACAAGACTTTTGGTCAGGCGAATACAGGGTTATAAATATAAAGTCAAATAGGGGTAATGCAGGAGTAGGTTTAATAATGAATAAAAAAATAGGAATGCGGGTAAGCTACTACAAACAGCATAGTGAACGCATTATTGTGGCCAAGATAGACACGAAGCCCACGCCCACTACAGTAGTACAGGTTTATATGCCAACTAGCTCAGCAGATGACGAAAAAATTGAAGAAATGTATGACGAAATAAAAGAAATTATTCAGATAGTGAATGGAGACGAAAATTTAATAGTCATGGGTGACTGGAATTCGGTAGTAGGAAAAGGGAGAGAAGGAAACGTAGAAGGTGAATATGGATTGGGGGAGAGAAATGAAAGAGGAAGCCGTCTGGTAGAATTTTGCACAGAGCATAACTTAATCGTAGCTAACACTTGGTTCAAGAATCATAAAAGAAGGTTGTATACATGGAAGAAGCCTGGAGATACTGACAGATTTCAGATAGATTATATAATGGTAAGACAGAGATTTAGGAACCAGGTTTTAAATTGTAAGACATTTCCGGGGGCAGATGTGGACTCTGACCACAATCTATTGGTTATGAACTGTAGATTAAAACTGAAGAAACTGCAAATAGGTGGGAATTTAAGGAGATGGGACCTGGATAAACTGACTAAACCGGAGGTTGTACAGATTTTCATGGAGAGCGTAAGGGAACAAATGGCAGGAATGGGAGAAGAATGGGTTGCTTTGAGGGATGAAGTACTGAAGGCAGCAGGGGATCAAGTAGGTAAAAAGACGAGGGCTAGTAGAAATCCTTGGGTAACAGAAGAAATATTGAATTTAATTGATGAAAAAAGAAAATATAAAAATGCAGTAAATGAAGCAGGCAAAAATGAATACAAACGTCTCAAAAACGAGATCGACAGGAAGTACAAAATGGCTAAGCAGGGATGGCTAGAGGATAAATGTGAGGATGTAGAGGCTTATCTCACTAGGGGTAATAGAGATAAAGCCTACAGGAAAATTAAAGAGACATTTGGGGAAAGGAGAACCACTTGTATGAATATTAAGAGCTCAGATGGAAACCCAGTTCTAAGCCAAGAAGGGAAAGCAGAAAGGTGGAAGGAGTATATAGAGGATCTATAGAAGGGCGATGTACTTGAGGACAATATTATGGAAATGGAAGAGGATGTAGATGAAGATGAAATGGGAGATATGATACTGCGTGAAGAGTTTGACAGAGCACTGAAAGACCTGAGTCGACACAAGGCCCCGGGAGTAGACAACATTCCATTAGAACTACTGACAGCCTTGGGAGAGCCAGTCCTGACAAAACTCTACCATCTGGTGAGCAAGATGTATGAGACAGGCGAAATACCCTCAGATTTCAAGAAGAATATAATAATTCCAATCCCAAAGAAAGCAGGTGTTGACAGATGTGAAAATTACCGAACTATCAGTTTAGTAAGTCACGGCTGCAAAATACTAACGCGAATTCTGTACAGACGAATGGAAGAACTAGTAGAAGCCGACCTAGGGTAGGACCAGTTTCGATTCCGTAGAAATATTGGAACACGTGACGCAATACTGACCCTACGACTTATCTTAGAAGCTAGATTAAGGAAAGGCAAATCTACGTTTCTAGCATTTGTTGACTTAGAGAAAGCTTTTGACAATGTTGACTGGAATACCCTCTTTCAAATTCTGAAGGTGGCAGGGGTAAAATATAGGGAGCGAAAGGCTGTTTACAGTTTGTACAGAAAGCAAATGGCAGTTATAAGAGTTGAGGGGCATGAAAGGGAAGAAGTGGTTGGGAAGGGAGTGAGACAGTGTTGTAGCCTCTCCCCGATGTTATTCAATCTGTATATCGAGCAAGCAGTGAAGGAAAGAAAAGAAAAATTCGGGGTAGGTATTAAAATCCATGGAGAAGAAATAAAAACTTTTAGGTTCGCCAATGACATTGTGATTCTGTCAGAGACATCGAAGGACTTGGAAGAGCAGTTGAACGGAATGGATAGTGTCTTGAAAGGAGGATACAAGATGAACATGAACAAAAGCAAAACGAGGATAATGGAATGTAGTCGAATTAAGTCGGGTGATGCTGAGGGTATTAGATTAGGAAATGAGACACTTAAAGTAGTAAAGGAGTTTTGCTATTTGGGGAGCAAAATAACTGATGATGGTCGAAGTAGAGAGGATATAAAATGTAGACTGGAAATGGGAAGGAAAGCGTTTCTGAAGAAGAGAAATTTGTTAACATCGAGTATAGATTTTAGTGTCAGGAAGTCGTTTCTGAAAGTAATTGTATGGAGTGTAGCCATCTATGGAATTGTAACATGGACGATAAATAGTTTAGACAAGAAGAGAATAGAAGCTTTCGAAATGTGGTGCTACAGAAGAATGCTGAATGTTAGAAGGGTAGATCACATAACTAATGAGGAGGTACTGAATAGCATTGAGGAGAAGAGGAGTTTGTGGCGCAACTTGACTAGAAGAAGGGATCGGTTGGTAGGACATGTTCTGAGGCATCAAGGGATCACCAATTTAGTATTGGAGGGCAGCGTGGAGGGTAAAACTCGTAGAGTGAGACCAAGAGATGAATACACCAAGCAGATTCAGAAGGATGTAGGTTGCAGTAGGTACTGGTAGATGAAGAAGCTTGCACAGGATAGAGTAGCATGGAGAGCTGCATCAAACCAGTCTCAGGACTGAAGACCACAACAACAAAGTGGCGTCTTTTCTTTCAGGCATGCCCCAGAGCACAGACATCGTTTTTGATCCAGCAGCCACTATGAATTAAGACACAAAGAAGTTACACACATTGGCTGCGAGGAGGCATCGATTGAAATCAATGGGGAAAGTTGAAAAGTTGTACCGGAACGGGTTTCGAACCCAAACATATCCGAAAGATCCAACCACACACACACACACAAACACACACACACACACACACACACACACACACACACACACACACACAAAACAGTTAGAGCCCATATACTGCTGGCATGTTTTGTGGCCACTTCCTGCTGACGCACCGGCTCACCGCGAACAGTGCAGCATCACAACAGCTTCATTCACCCTGTGTTCAGCACTGCAGTAACACGCCACGCAGAGTCATACAACACTTTTATAGAGTCAGGACAGTGACTTTACCTTCATCAGGTCATACACATAAAGATGGTGCCGATTCTACGGTCGCAAGTACGAATCCTGCCTCGGGCATGGATGTGTGTTATGTCCTTAGGTTAGTTAGGTTTAATTAGTTCTAAGCTCTAGGCGACTGATGACCTCAGAAGTTAAGTCGCATAGTGCTCAGAGCCATTTGAACCATTTTGTTGCCGATTGGTTACATATCACTCAAAGTGATATGTCTAAGGTGTGGAGAAAGCACAGAGAGACGGGAAATGTGAACGATAGACCTTGCAGAGGTCGTCCTCGTATGACAACACCAATGCAACGTCGTGTCTTCAACTGTTAGCTCGGAGGTGCCCAATATCAACTGCCAGAAATATTGGAAATGACTTCTCCTGTGCAACAGGGATTCATATCTACCAAACAGTGCGTATAAGATTGCATAAGGGTAGTACTACTCAAGAGGATGTCGTTATCAGGAGAAAGAAAACTGGCGTTCTACGGATCGGAGCGTGGAATGTCAGATCCCTTAATAGGACAGGTAGGTTAGAAAATTTAAAAAGGGAAATGGACAGGTTGAAGTTAGATATAGTGGGAATTAGTGAAGTTCGGTGGCAGGAGGAACAAGACTTCTGGTCAGGTGACTACAGGGTTATAAACACGAAATCAAATAGGGGTAATGCAGGAGTAGGTTTAATAATGAATAGGAAAATAGGAGTGCGGGTAAGCTACTACAAACAGCATAGTGAACGCATTATTGTGGCCAAGATAGATACGAAGCCCACACCTACTACAGTAGTACAAGTTTATATGCCAACTAGCTCTGCAGATGACGAAGAAATTGAAGAAATGTATGATGAAATAAAAGAAATTATTCAGATTGTGAAGGGAGACGAAAATTTAATAGTCATGGGTGACTGGAATTCGAGTGTAGGAAAAGGGAGAGAAGGAAACATAGTAGGTGAACATGGATTGGGGGACAGAAATGAAAGAGGAAGCCGCCTGGTAGAATTTTGCACAGAGCACAACATAATGTATACATGGAAGAACCCTGGAGATACTAAAAGGTATCAGATAGATTATATAATGGTAAGACACAGATTTAGGAACCAGGTTTTAAATTGTAAGACATTTCCAGGGGCAGATGTGGACTCTGACCTCAATCTATTGGTTATGACCTGTAGATTAAAACTGAAGAAACTGCAAAAAGGTGGGAATTTAAGGAGATGGGACCTGGATAAACTAAAAGAACCAGAGGTTTTACAGAGATTCAGGGAGAGCATAAGGGAGCAATTGACAGGAATGGGGGAAATAAATACAGTAGAAGAAGAATGGGTAGCTTTGAGGGATGAAGTAGTGAAGGCAGCAGAGGATCAAGTAGGTAAAAAGACGAGGGCTAGTAGAAATCCTTGGGTAACAGAAGAAATATTGAATTTAATTGATGAAAGGAGAAAATATAAAAATGCAGTAAGTGAAACAGGCAAAAAGGAATACAAACGTCTCAAAAATGAGATCGACAGGAAGTGCAAAATGGCTAAGCAGGGATGGCTAGAGGATAAATGTGAGGATGTAGAGGCTTATCTCACTAGGGGTAATAGAGATAAAGCCTACAGGAAAATTAAAGAGACATTTGGGGAAAGGAGAACCACTTGTATGAATATTAAGAGCTCAGATGGAAACCCAGTTCTAAGCAAAGAAGGGAAAGCAGAAAGGTGGAAGGAGTATATAGAGGGTCTATACAAGGGCGATGTACTTGAGGACAATATTATGGAAATGGAAGAGGATGTAGATGAAGATGAAATGGGAGATATGATACTGCGTGAAGAGTTTGACAGAGCACTGAAAGACCTGAGTCGAAACAAGGCCCCCGGAGTAGACAATATTCCATTGGAACTACTGACGGCAGTGGGAGAGCCAGTCCTGTCAAAACTCTACCATCTGGTGGGCAAGATGTATGAAACAGGCGAAATACCCTCAGACTTCAAGAAGAATATAATAATTCCAATCCCAAAGAAAGCAGGTGTTGACAGATGTGAAAATTACCGAACTATCAGCTTAATAAGTCACAGCTGCAAAATACTAACACGAATTCTTTACAGACGAATGGAAAAACTAGTAGAAGCCAACCTCGGGGAAGATCAGTTTGGATTCCGTAGAAACACTGGAACACGTGAGGCAATACTGACCTTACGACTTATCTTAGAAGAAAGATTAAGGAAAGGCAAACCTACGTTTCTAGCATTTGTTGACTTAGAGAAAGCTTTTGACAATGTTGACTGGAATACTCTCTTTCAAATTCTAAAGGTGGCAGGGGTAAAATACAGGGAGCGAAAGGCTATTTACAATTTGTACAGAAACCAGATGGCAGTTAATAAGAGTCGAGGGACATGAAAGGGAAGCAGTGGTTGGGAAGGGAGTAAGACAGGGTTGTAGCCTCTCCCCGATGTTGTTCAATCTCTATATCGAGCAAGCAGTAAAGGAAACAAAAGAAAAATTCAGAGTAGGTATTAAAACTCGTGGAGAAGAAATAAAAACTTTGAGGTTCGCCGATGACATTGTAATTCTGTCAGAGACAGCAAAGGACTTGGAAGAGCAGTTGAATGGAATGGACAGTGTCTTGAAAGGAGGATATAAGATGAACATCAACAAAAGCAAAACAAGGATAATGGAATGTAGTCTAATTAAGTCGGGTGATGCTGAGGGAATTGGATTAGGAAATGAGGCACTTAAAGTAGTAAAGGAGTTTTGCTATTTGGGGAGCAAAATAACTGATGATGGTCGAAGTAGAGAGGATATAAAATGTAGGCTGGCAATGGCAAGGAAAGCGTTTCTGAAGAAGAGGAATTTGTTAACATCCACTATTGATTTAAGTGTCAGGAAGTCATTTCTGAAAGTATTTGTATGGAGTGTAGCCATGTATGGAAGTGAAACATGGACGATAAATAGTTTGGACAAGAAGAGAATAGAAGCTTTTGAAATGTGGTGCTACAGAAGAATGCTGAAGATTAGATGGGTAGATCACATAACTAATGATGAAGTATTGAATAGGATTGGGGAGAAGAGAAGTTTGTGGCACAACTTGACCAGAAGAAGGGATCGGTTGGTAGGACATGTTCTGAGGCATCAAGGGATCACCAATTTAGTATTGGAGGGCAGCGTGGAGGGTAAAAATCGTAGAGGGAGACCAAGAGATGAATACACTAAGCAGATTCAGAAGGATGTAGGTTGCAGTAGGTACTGGGAGATGAAAAAGCTTGCACAGGATAGAGTAGCATGGAGAGCTGCATCAAACCAGTCTCAGGACTGAAGACCACAACAACAACAACAACAACAAGGGTAGTCTTCATTCCAAAATACCAACGAGACGTTTTGCAGTTAACCAACAGAACCGCCCCAGTCGAAGGACCTGGATTCTTGCTCGTCAGCATTGGGCTATGGCAAAATGAAGTAATGTCATGTTTATTGACCAGACCAGGATTGGTTTGCGAACAGAAACTAGACGTGTCAGAGTTTGAGAAGCGCTAAACAACAACAGGAACGCCGATACGTTCAGGAATTCCAACCGTTTGCAGGAGGAAGTTTATTGTACTGGGCGGCATTAATAATGGGACGGCGGATCCCTCTCATTCCCATCTACGTCAATTTAACAGGTCCCCGATACCTCCAAGAGGTCCTACAAACGATTGTAAGGCACTACAGACTTGAAGCCGGTGACAACTTCATCCTATTCGATGACAATGCAAGACTGCACCATACTGTAGCAGTGTCTCGGTACCTTCAAAGATGCAACATCAGCCGACTGCATTACCCATCACAGCCCCAGACGTGAAAGCAATTGAGCATCCATGGGACCTGTTGAAGGCGACCATTGCACGTGACATCCACGTGACAATCTCGAAGACTTCACTAAAGCTGCCGTTGAGGAGTGGAACCGCTTACCCCAGGATAAACTTGATGGCCTCGTTCAGAGCATGCTTCGCCGGTTGGAAGAACTCATCCGTGTGTGAGGAGGATATACTAAGGACTGATAATGTTTTTGTTTTCATGATGTATGCTTAGGAGAGGGCCTGATTTGTCTCGTAATGATTTTTGTAATTACCCGAAAATCGCCTCTGTTTTCAGAAGGGGTTTTGCGTGCTATATTAGTAAGGTTTTGTACAAACTTCAGTGGGTGTACTGTAAGAAATCATCGTAGTAAACTCCATGATATTCCAGACTTTTTTTCAGTATGTATGCACAATTAAGGCGAGCCGGCCAATGACCTCTTCGTGCAGGAGCATACCAGGCTCGAAATCTCAGGGAATCGACGAAAGGCCGCGAGTAATAAGGACAATGCACTACCTTGGTAGTGTGTGGATAGCCTGAGAATTGGGGTCTGACGGGAGATGTGCTAGGGTAGTCCGTGCTGTTGAAAGGACCCCTGTTGAGGCGACACGGCTAGGGCGCGATCGCCAGTTTGTCTATTAATGCTTTCTTATATGAATGTATGTGGGCTCCAGTGTAAGCAGTCAGAATCTTATACGATCTCCAACGGGCGAGCTGTGTCCTGCAGACGTACGTCATGACCATATGGCGTGACTGGTGCGTCTAAAAGTAACGGAGAGGCGCTTACAGAGTAATTACATTCTCTGTATCTATAAAAATTAATAACTGGTCTAGAAGTAGCCTGAGGAACTTCATATTAGGTACATAACCTTCTATTGTGTACAGGAACAGTCTGTCAAAATCTGAAATCAATAACTGCCATAATTTGGGAGTTACAAAAAAAAAGTTCAGTAAAAACGTAATTATCCGACACTTAAATTAGTTCACCAACTGTGACTATTTAAAAAGATATGATAACACCTTCAGTGTTTAGATTCAAATTTGGAAAGTTCTCATTTTAGAAAAGCTTTCGTAATTTTGCTGTAGTAATAACTTTAAAAATTTCAAGTAGATATTTATGTTTTGTGTTAGGTTGGGTGTGATAGAGAGTACTCGTGTGAGTGTATGTGGGACATTCGCCAATATTAAATTTTCAGTTTGTAATTCTCTATAGGAACTTGCAAGTGTTCCAGCTTTGTATCGTGGGAACGAATCCATCAGTGGTTCCCCTACTAGTGGATGACGGATGTCCAAGCATATTTGAATATGTAAGAGACAGCCAGAACATTCGCGACTAGGTAGTTAAATTTCTGACGTGAAGTACAGCTTAAAGTTTATTTCATTTTATTTGTTGAACAAGAGAGTTTAGAGTTGCTTATTTTAATGACGTCAATGAGCTGAGAGCAGTGATTGGTTCTTGCTAGATTTTGGCGCGAGTAGCGCCCTGAAAGTCAGTTCTGATTGGGTGTAATTCTGTACAGCCAATAAGAAGTGAGACGGTTTGCCACCTAACGCATGAGATGGAGGGGCTTGTAGAGGCAGAGAGAGAAGAAGGAAGTGGTGGACTAGTTTCCGAAGGAACCGGTCGTGCTGAAAATATCCGCACGCATTATGTGTAAAATGAAGTGATACTGTGACTTCCGCGTTTCGGTACAGTGATAAAGGTAGCTGGTGTTTACCATTAACTATTTGTGAAATTTTAAGAGCCGAAAGATATTTTATTCTGGAGAAAATCACGTGTTTAAACTTTGAACTAAAAGCATGCCGGTACTAAGTAATTTTTTTACTGAGTATTTAGGGCGAGCAAGAACTTTATTTAAAGGCAACCACTGAATGCCGAGTGCAAAAGTAAATAGCAGTTTATTGACTTTGTTACTCTCGTAATTGATTTCGGAATTGGATAGGAAATGTTCTGGCTGACTGTGACGTGGACTGTGAACAGGAACTTTAATGATTTGAACACATGTGGGCTGATGATCTTGCTTAATAGCAATAAAAAATCCTAATGCAAGTTTAAAAGGACCTTTGAACTTAGAAATTTGAACAGAAATCCATTTCCGATTTATTCTTTAGAGTTCACACGAATATTTTCAGCTTTTTGTACTTATAGCGGCCTCCGACGTGTAGTTATGAAATCTCAGTCTCTCCAACACTGCTTTTCTGCGATCTCTTAAGTAGCTGCAGTCAGGAGTTACGTGTGCAGATCTGCAGCAGTTTCGAAGTAGGTGGACAATTTATGTTGCAGAACCGCCGTCGATATGCGAAAGAGCACGTTACGTCGCACGGTGTCCGGATGACGTAGTGGTCAAAGCTTCTGTCTAGTGAGCAAGGGACCACACATTTTCAACGTTCCCCATTCATTTCAGCCAACGCCCGCTCTCAGCCAGTGTGTCTGAATTCTATCCGTAATTACGCCATTTCACCATAGTATCTTTTTTCCAAGAGCGCTTGTCCCGCAAGGTGTCCAGGAGAACTTACGCTTAGTTTGGAAAGCAATAGAATTGTGCGAGGAAAAGAAAACTTGGGTACATTTGGTGAGTCATATATGGACAGCTCAGGTGGTAAGAAGATTACCCAGTCTTCGTCCACTCTTCGTCACATGGCATATACCTAATCGATAGTCCAATTTTGGCCACACACAAACCAGCATGAACAGCTGCAGCGGTGTGGCGTCGGAAGTCTGTGAGTCCTGTGCCGGAGGTGAAATATATACACCAGCCGTGAAGTAAGTAAAATAAAGTAAAGTTGTATGGCACGAATCTCACAAGAAAAATTCGCAAGGTATCAAGTCCGGCAGCCGCAGTGGGCACTCGACTAGTCAGGTCAACAGCCGCTGCTACCGGCGGTGGCCTCTCCCATCGGCTGTTTTCCACACTAACTTGCAGGCACCACGATGAGAAACAAAAAGATTCGAGGGCGTGTCTTTCACGTACTGTATCATTTGATACGTTATGTTTAGCCATCTAGCTACATCGATTTTTCACAATGTGTCATGTATTTTTATAATTATCCTGCATATATTGTACACGGTAGGAGACCTATTACACTTCTATGGAGAACTCAAGATGTTAGTTTCACGTCTGACTCAACACCATATTGAGTTTCGTCTGCACGGGAGTTTGGAATGCAGTCATAAACGTCAGTTATACGTGAATTCGTACACTATGTGATCAAAAGCAACCGGACAACCCAAAAAACATATATTTTTCATGTTATGTGCATTGTGCTGCCACCTACTCCCATGTACTCCATATCTGCGACCTCAGTAGTCATTAGACATCGGGAGAGAGCAGAATGGGGCGCTCTTAGAACCCACGGATTTCGAACGTGAGCAGGCGATTAGTTGTCACTTGTGTCATAATTCTGTACGCGAGATTTCCACACACCTAAACCTCTCTAGGTCCACTGATTCCGATGTGATAGTGAAGTGGAAACGTGAAGGGACACGTACAGCACAAAAGCCTACAGGCTGACCTTGTCTGTTGACTGACAGAGACCGCCGACAGTTGAACAGGGCCGTAACGTGTAATAGGCAGACATCTATCCACACCATCATAGAGGAATTCCAAAATGCATCAGGATCCACTGCATGTACTATGACAGTTAGACAGGAGGTGAGAAAACTTGGATTACATCGTATAGCGGCTGCTCATAAGCCACACATCACGTCGGTAAATCCCAAAAGACGCCTTGCTTGGTGTAAGGAGCGTAAACATTGGACGATTGAACAGTGGACAAACGTTGTGTGGAGTGACGAATCGCGATACACAATGTGGCGATCCGGTGGCAGGGTGTGGGTATGCCGAATACCCGGTGAACGTGATCTGTCAGAGTGTGTAGTGCCAACAGTAAAATTCGGAGGCGGTGGTGTTACGGTGTAGTCGTGTTTCTCATGGAGGGATATTGCACCCCTTGTTGTTTTGCGTGCCACTACCACAGCACAGGCCTACACTGATGTTTTAAGCATATTCTTGCTTCCCACTGTTGAAGAGCAAATCGGGGATGGCGACTGCATCTTTCAACACGATCGAGCACCTGTTCGTAATGCACGGCCTGTGGCGGAGTGGTTACAAGACAATAACATCCTCACAGTCCTGACCTAAATCCTATAGAACACCTTTGGGATGTTTTGGAACGTCGACTTCGTGTCAGGCCCACCGACCGACATCGATACCTCTCCTCAGTACAGCGCTCCGTGAAGAATGGGCCGCGATTCCCCAAGAAACCTTCCAGCACCTGATTGAACGTATGCCTGCGAGAGTGGATGCTGTCATCAAGGCTAAGGGTGCGCCAACACTATACTGAATTCCAGCGTTACCGATGGAGGGCGCCACGAACTTGTAAGTCATTTTCATCCAGGTGACCGGATACTTTCGATCACATAGTGTATTCCAGTCACTAACAGGGGGACCACGGGTACTGATTTCGTACAAATTTGTTGTATACGCAGGACTTCGCTAGGGATGAATGTGGCAGAAGTGTGAGCTCTAGATGGCGCATGAGCCATTTACGTCAGCACAGTTGCCATTTAGTCGTTGGCGCAGTGGAACGAGTGCAGAACGGTAATCCGACAGTCGTGGGGTCGAGTCTCTTTGTGGAAACTCTTCTTCTAATTTTTGAGTTATTTGCTTTGCAAATAATCCGAAATTATGGTCAGAATATTGTGTTTATTAATATTTTCATAAAAAGCTTAAAAAGGAAAGGCAAAGAAATATCAGATATTGCAAATAAATTTCCCAGAAAGCATTCTACTTACAGAGTTCAGGAAGCCTCTGCAATTAACTTTCCAAGAAGGGATTGTAATTAAAGCTTACAGGACTTCGTATTCCGTTAGCGCTTGGCAGCTACAAGCGAGCAATAGCTTCCCGTTGTAGGTAAAAGCGACCCAGCGATAGAGTAAACCAAATCAAATTCCGAGAAGACTGCATCAAAATACAGTCCACTGTACATCACCAGATATCCTCGCCAGTATCTGGCGAAATGACGCGTCCCGCGTGGTTTGCTGCCAAATGTGTGATGAGAGAGAACCTTCCACGAACTTAAACCAACGACGTTTCTCTAGAGGTAATTTAAAACGACCATGAAACAATATAAATGCAGCGTTTATAAACGTGTACAAAATGCCGAGACAGTTACTGCTTCCCTTGTTTTTAAAATGAACGTCACCGCAAAATGGGCAAATCATCAACAGTAAAGTAATAAAAGTCTCTACCTTTATGTACGAAATTCTGTTGTACATTAGACAGTATCTTCCTGGAAATTTATTTTCAATTCCAAATTTACCTTTGCCTTCTTCCGTGCCTTTTATTAACCTTTTAATAACTAAAATTTACTAAAGCATTATTTTCGTTTATTTACAGTGTAAGTGACGTTGAAATATAAAAAAAAAATCGTTGTAGCGTCTCGATCCTACGACACTAGTATTACCGATCGGGACTCTTCCTGCTGCGCCAACTATTAGCCTGTGTCAACGTTCACGGGAAAGCATTTGCGTCGGCCGACGTGAACCATAAATGCTTTTCTTTCTAAACGCTTGGCCATCTGTAGCCCCCACTTCCATCACTTTCATTTCTAATCAATTGCTGCATATATTACAATTTTGGACGAAATCAGAGCTGACTAGTAGGCGCGTTCCCCTTGTAAGCGATAGTGCGTACTGTTACCGAATGGCCGGCCGCGGTGGCCGTGCGGTTCTAAGCGCTCCAGTCCGGATCCGCGCTGCTGCTACGGTCGCAGGTTCGAATCCTGCCTCGGGTATGGGTGTGTGTGATGTCCTTAGGTTAGTTAGGTTTAAGTAGTTGTAAGTTCTAGGGGACTGATGACCACAGCAGATGAGTCCCATAGTGCTCAGAGCCATTTGAACCATTTTTGTTACCGAATGCCTTACGGAAATTACAGAACTTGGCGTCTACGTGGACATCGTTGTGTGTCACGCTCTGGATCTAATGAACGAACAAAGTGAGTTGTTCTTCAGGGCTGCTTGCGAATTTTTAAGGGGGAGATAACTGTTCTCCAAGTAGCTCATAAAAGTCAGCACCGCTACATCACGCATGTCTAGACTCGGATGTATTGCCCCTCCCAAAGGAAATTCCACGTGCCATTCTTGAGAGAGGTTGATGTATAGCCTCAATATGCGAGGAATACGTAAACATCAAAAGAGTGAGAACTGCCAAACTTGCCTTGAACTGTACATTCGCCCGACATGTCATCCATGCCACACATCAAAGATATGCTTGATCCTCTGTCCTAATGGTGCTCCAGCAACTGCTGTTGATGGTTTGTGGTCGCACACACACACAATTTGCCGGGGAGGAGATTTTTCACAAACATATCCAGGCTCTACGATTCCATGCCCTGCCATTTACGGGCCCTGACTGCAGCATGTGTAAAACCGCACTAAATTGGTTCAAAATGGTTCAAATGGCTCTTAGCACTATGCGACTTAACTTCTGAGGCCATCAGTCGCCTAGAACTTAGAACTACTTAAACCTAACTAACCTAAGGACATCACACACATCCATGCCCGAGGCAGGATTCGAACCTGCGACCGTAGCGGTCGCTCGGCTCCAGACTGTAGAGCCTAGAACCGCACGGCCACTCTGTTCTGCTAGACCATCGAAGAAGTTGAAGCGCAAGAGGTGCCTAGACTTAAATTGTGACTGCGATTAATACGAATGATCCTGATCGTGAACTGGAACTGAAACAAACTACCACAATACACTGCATGGGCACAGAGTGAAGTAAGAGAAATTTTATTCTAAATGTTCCCAGTGCCAACACTGAGAAATGTTCACCACATCTTTGTAGGAAACTCGAGATGTAGTGCCCAGTGTGCCTCGGCGTTGGGTCGGACGGTAGAACTGTTTATATTTTTAAAAAATATTGGGAGTCCGATGCATCAATATTTAAAAAATATCATTACCGGACCTCGATATATCAAAAGTACCGATATCTCGACGGAAAAAAATATCGACCTACCGGCCTTATAAAAATATCGGCTGCACGTTGAAAATATACGGCCTATTTTAGAGCTGTAGCTCACCGCTGTGGCCGAGCGGTTCTAGACGCTTCAGTCCGGAACCGCGCTGCTGCTACAGTCGCACGTTCGAATCCTACCTCGGGAATGGGTGTGTGTGATGTCCTTAGGTTGGTTAGGTTTAAGTAGTTCTAAGTCTAGGGGACTGATGACCTCAGATGTTAAGTCCCATAGTGCTCAGAGCCATTTTTTTTAGAGCTGTATATTTAGGCGTTGATTTATCATTAGATATGCTGTACGTCAACATGCTAGCAGCCTGCCTATACCCCTTAGAGCAAGAATTGAAATGAAAACGACGCAGGTTCACACTTGACGATAACCACTTTGCTAACAATGGTGGCTGCATAAAAGTGGCACAACAAAAGGTGACCGAAGAGCCCGTCGTTCGGTTTCCTCACCTATCGGATTCGTCCAGAACACTTCATGTTGACTTCCTAGTTTTTCATTTTTGCCAACGCCAGCGACGTAGCAGTTTTAGTGTAAAAACAGCGTAATGAAGTTAAACATTGCAGTTTCTGTTCAAAAAATGGCTCTGAGCACTATGGGACTTAACATCTTAGGTCATCAGTCCCCTAGAGCTTAGAACTACTTAAACCGAACTAACCTAAGGACATCACACACATCCATGCCCGAGGCAGGATTCGAACCTGCGACCGTAGCAGTCGCGCGGCTCCGGACTGACACGCCTAGAACCGCATGGCCACCGCGGCCGGCGCAGTTTCTGTTGGTAGCGTCTAGTCCGATTACGTCAGCATTTCCCCTCACACGTCTCCGCCCACCGCAAAGACCAATCTCCCAATCTAGATTTTTCTTCATCATTTTCAGTAACTGTTTTTGACGAACCCTGAGGTGAAGAAGTAGTACACAAGTCGTGTTAAAAATTATTTTTAACGCAACTGGTTGGCTGTATCATCACATCGAAAATCTTGTTATTCCATTCACACCCCCCCCCCCCCTCTTTAGTGCAATTGGACTTCTTTGTGGCACCTACCTTGGTTCACATAGTCAAAGAGAAAGCCTGGGCGTGATGAAAGCTCAAAAAGTAGTTCGACTCCTTCACACAGTGAAAATAATATTATGTTCAAATATTTCCAGAAAATTGCGAAAAAACATAAAAAATATAAAAATATCGGCCTTCGATGTTGTCATTTCGATATCAATATATCGTGGAATAAGAATTAGCCGACATATATTGATATATTTCGGTGAAACTATCGCTATATCGGTATATCGATATTTTATCAACAGCCCTATCGGAAGGCAATCTCCTGTTCTCATTCACACCCACCTTCAAGCCCGTTCACAACTGAAATTCAACACACTCCTCTGCAATTCCTGACTAAATATCTCAGCTCCTCAACTACACGCAAGTCTGCAGAAAGCTCCATGTGAAGTTTGCGTCAAAAAGGTAAAAACCACCAATTGAGAACTCAGAAAGCATTCCCGCGTCCATTGCGCATCACTTCGTGTGCTGTACAGCCCCCCTCAATAAGACGGAATAAAGTGTTCCTCTAATCTCAGAACAACTCGAGGCATAGAGCAGGCGCCTGCCACAACGATTTCTGATATGACGGACCACGTTCCGATCAGCACACTGTTATATTGCATTTGCAAGAGACAGCTCAGTCTTGTGCGCCTACGTGACTTTAAAAAATACAATTAATTATCGTAGATGGGCAATGGATCGACCTTCTTCAGTGCGGATGCACTACTACTTCTGACCTGCTGAGAGAATCTCAGAGTAGGGAGCACGGAGGAAATAGACAGGGAATGCGGATAGGTGGGAATGTGCGTCGTCCGTGTGGCGTGCCGAGATAGTTCGCGCAGTTGCGATTACGCTGTGTCCCGGGATGAGCAGTGGTTAACGCACCTGCCTAGTAAGCAGGAGACCCTGTGTTGGAATCCCGTTCTAGTACATATTTTTACTTGTCGCCGCTGATTCCACGCCATGTCGCGATGCAGCTGGCATCAGTAATCCCTTCCTTTGCCTTTCCTTTCACTCCACCTCCACCTTCAATTTACATGTAATGTATCATAGCTGCGGATTCCGCGTGGTGCTGTTCTTTCGGACATTTCCTAAGGAACAGATACCTCGCATTCACATAACTTTAAAAAAACGTCGCAGCATTCCGGCCTCCAGCAGACTTTCCCTGAAAGGAAGATTCCCAGGAAACGATATGGAGGCCCCTACCGAAATGGAGGAATGCCCTTCGCCTCGGGCCGGGAACAATTCTTCTCCCACCTTCCGACGAAACTCGGCGTTAAGTTGCAAAACCGGGTTTTCTCTGTCTTCAGGGACAATACGAATACACCATGTTCCTGCGTTGGGCTCTTCGCTCCATGTGTCCAGTGATTACCTATGGCTCAGGCCGAGTTCTCTGCGACAGTTCCCGCTGTGCGAAAGTGCCACCCCGGGTCCTCACTTCTCTATACCTGCAGCCTGCCGTATTCTGCGAACCGGAACCATTAAGCCTCACCTGCCGCAGCCATGGCTGTTTGAGCAAAACAAGCGCTCGTCTCCTCCACCCCAAGTAACTCCATGTTTCTAGCTGAATTCAATATTCAGCGTTACAGTCACCCTCATCACTCTCTAATAGTTTAACTGACCATAGCTCATGTAATTATCAGTTCGACTGCGTAAATAAAGTCGAAGATATTTTGATAGAAAGGACCTGCGATCTTGATCCCTCCAACTCTTACCAATCAAAGCAAAAGAGAACAAGCTACACTGAGACGCGCACCGTGAAACAAGATGAAGTGCCCTTTGGACAGAGGAGCGTAAGCAAGCGTACCTACAAAGAATGAAGAGAATCTGTGTTTCAAAGAAACCAAACTTCCGTGACAACTGTAACAAGACTTAACGTGGTCCTACTTGGCTTCAGCGAACTAATAATAATAATAATGCACTGACGGAAGTGGAAAATGTCACATGACGAACTCAAATGGCTCTAAGCACTATGGGACTTAACATCTGAGGTCATCAGTCCCCAAGAACTTAGAACTATTTAAACCTAACTAACCTAAGGACATCACACACATCCATGCCCGAGGCAGGATCGAAGCTGCGACCGTAGCAGCAGCGCGGTTCCGGACTGAAGCACCTAGAACCGATCGACCACAGCTGCCGGCCATGACGAACTCGTTGACTTTATTCTACCAAACTAATACTCTAGTATTTCCATTTATACAGAATTCACAGATTAAAATTTCATACCTATACGACCTATTTCTACTGTTTTCAGTATAGAAAGAAACATTCCTACGCGTGAAGAATAGAATGAAGACATGATGCCTACTGGGATTGTCCAAGTTATTGGAACTTTTCCAATAGAGATTTCAGAGCATCATGAGGAGAGGAGATGCATGTGAATCTTATCGGCGTCTGTAGGATTTCAAGAAAGGTCGAATCACTTAAGTGAGAGTTTCATAGTGACAGATCGCAGAGTCACTCGACTTAGAGCAGTTATTGCAGAACGAGTAGTAACGAATTCTACTCAGGACAATAGTGCAGCAAGAAGAGTGGGCGCGGGTCTTCCAGAAGGGCTACACCACCAATGATCATTCCGCTGGCTAATACGGAAAGATGGATGGCAACATTTGAAATCTAGGCAGACGTTACAGACAGGGTGTCACCACAAATCGTCGGGAAAAGAGTACTGGAAGCTTGGCTGAAATTTCAAGTTTCCATTCTTCGTTTACCGTTGACATCATACCACTTGCATGAATATCAAGAGCTCAGATGGAAAACCAGATCTAAGCAAAGAAGGGAAAGCAGAAAGGTGGAAGGAGTATATAGAGGGTCTATACAAGGACGATGTACTTGAGGACGATATTATGGAAATGGAAGAGAATGTAGATGAAGATGAAATGGGAGATACGATACTGCGTGAAGAGTTTGACAGAGCACTGAAACACCCAAGCCGGAACAAGGCCCCCGAACTAGACAACATTCCATTAGAAATTCTGACAGCCTTGGGAGAGCCAGTCCTGATAAAACTCCACCATCTGGTAAGCAAGATGTATGACACAGGCGAAATACCCTCAGACTTCAAGAAGAATATAATAATTCCAATCCCAAAGAAAGCAGGTGTTGACAGATGTGAAAATTACCGAACCATCAGTTTAATAAGTCACAGCTACAAAATACTAACGCGAATTCTTTACAGACGAATGGAAAAACTGATAGAAGCCGTCCTCGGGGAACATCAGTTTGGATTCCGTAGAAATGTTGGAACACGTGAGGCAATACTGTCTCTACGACTTATCTTAGAAGAAAGATTAAGGAAAGACAAACCTACATTTCTAGCATTTGTAGACTTAGAGTAAGCTTTTGACAATGTTGATTGGAATACTCTCTTTCAAATTCTAAAGGTGGCAGGGGTAAAATACAGGGAGCGAAAGGCTATTTACAATTTGTACAGAAACCAGATGGCAGTTATACGAGTCGAGGGGTATGAAAGGGAGTAAGTGGTTGGGAAGGGAGTGAGACAGGGTTGTAGCCTATCCCCGATGCTATTCAATCTGTATATTCAGCAAGCAATAAAGGAAACAAAAGAAAAGTTCGGAGTAGGTATTAAAATCCATTTAGAAGAAATAAAAACTTTGAGGTTCGCCGATGGCATTGTAATTCTGTCAGAGACAGCAAAGGACTTGGACGAGCAGTTGAACGGAATGGACAGTGTCTTGAAAGGAGGGTATAAGATGAACATCAACAAAAGCAAAACGAGGATAATGGAATGTAGTCGAATTAAGTCGGGTGATGCTGAGGGAGTTAGATTAGGAAATGAGACACTTAAAGTAGTAAAGGAGTTTTGCTATTTGGGGAGCAAAATAACAGATGATGGTCGAAGTAGAGAGGATATAAAATGTAGACTGTGCATGCGGGCTTAATTAAATAAAATGCAAATATTTTTAATTTTAGTAGCTGACTGTCTGGTTACGCAGTCTCGTAACCGGTTGGCCCTGACTAGTTTTACTCCGCAATCTGACTGCATAGAATAACATCAAAGAATGAAACGAAATTTCCGTTAACACAATTAATTAATTAAGTCCCCAGCAACTATGAAAGCTACGAAACAACAACTACGGAACAACAAAACACAAGTGTAACTGTTCTGTGTGTGGAAGTGTGATTCAACGTACACATCTGGCACGGTTCTTCCTCAATAAGACAAGATATTTTAAATACCATTTACACTGAATTAATTAAATAAAACTGAAATACTATAATTGCACATAGAAACCCGAATTACAGTCTAATACATGAACACAAGCCAGATGCTTTGTTGACTGAACCTGTGACCAAGAGACATTGTTAGTTAGGAAAAAAATAAAAAAATGTTTTTTAGCTTCATATATATTGACTAAACATACACTCTGATCATTACAACATCTCCATTCGAACAACATCTGCTGTCTAGCCCATCAAAACAACTGCACACGACATGGCCTCAAATAATACACCTATCAACATCCTCTCAGCAAAGCACTAACCACCACAACTTCTGAACAAGCACTGCCAGTGGAGGCCGCGGAATAAAACTCTTTGGCGCAATCTCTGGCGCTGTGACTCGGTGTAGCCACCTTTCTACTGGAAATGGCAAGGAAAGCGTTTCTGAAAAAATTTGTTAACATCGAGTATAGATTTAAATGTCAGGAAGTCGTTTCTGAAAGTATTTGTATGGAGTGTAGCCATGTATGGAAGTGTAACATGGACGATAAATAGTTTAGACAAGAAGAGAATAGAAGCTTCCGAAATGTGGTGCTACAGAAGAATGCTGAAGATTAGATGGGTAGATCACATAACTAATGAGGAGGTATTGAATAGAATTGGGGAGAAGAGGAGCTTGTGGCACAACTTGACTAGAAGAAGGGATCGGTTGGTAGGACATGTTCTGAGACATCGAGGGATCACCAATTTAGTATTGGAGGGCAGCGTGGAGGGTAAAAATCGTAGAGGGAGACCAAGAGATGAATACACTAAGCAGATTCAGAAGGATGTAGGCTGCAGTAGGTACTGGGAGATGAAGAAGCTTGCACAGGATATAGTAGCATGGAGAGCTGCACCAAACCAGTCTCAGGACTGAAGACCACAACAACAACAACATCATACCATACACAACTGTGACTTACATAGTGTACAGTCAGAGTGAACTGAGACGTTGAGTGGAATTCTGTAGTGTTCAGCGATGCCTCGTTTCTGTTTGTGTTGGTCAGATCCTCGACAACATGTCTCTAATCGACTGTGTGAGAAGTCACAAGAAGCACTGATTCTCGAGACCACACCTCTCCAACTCCACGAATAATGGTGTGTGTGGGGAGGTGGGGGGGATACTGGCTCTGACATAGGGCTGGTTTGGTTACTGTTGAAGAGATTGGTTGCTCCCCAGTTTATGGCAACAACGTTAAATCCTCTTAGTATCTTCTTCACGACCAGTACAGCAAATGGAATACTGCAGCAAAATAATGCAGCACCTACCACTGCAGCTTACACCAAAATGTTGAGGAATGTTTAGATTCTTGAGTGCCCTGCCCAGTCTGCTGAGAAGTCATCCATAGATAATGTATGGAATGAGATAGGAAGACGTATTACTACATATCAACTTACAATCAGAAATCGGCATGAAATGGCAAAGCATGTTTTTTAGGCATGGTAAGAAATCCATCAAATGACATTCAGAGGCTGTTTGCTTCCATGCCACAACTAATACGACAGGGTATTCGCGCCATTGCGGGACACGCATCATACTGATGTGGGCGATGATATCAGTTCCGAATGGAACGACAGCTTAGTCATTTAACACCCGTTATGTGATGAACATCACAAATTCAATATGCAAGGTGATCCCGTGATGAGACTTTCATGGATGATGGAGAAGGGTAACTGTGTCAATTTGAAGTGTCCGAAAATGACCATGTCGAAAGTTATAAGCAAAAATCTTTCTAACATCTTACAGGGGACCTCTTCTACTGCAAGCTCTTTGCTTCTGTGTTTTGGGAGGAAGTGGTGTTGTGGTCTTAGGTCCGAAGACTGGTTTGATGCACCTCTCCACGCTACTCTATTGCAAGACTTTTCATCTCCGAATAACTACCGCAACCTACATCTTTCTGCACCTGTTTACTGTATTCATCTCTTGAGCCCCTTCTACGATTTTTACCCTCCACATTGGTGATCAATTGATGTGTCAGAACGTATCCTATCAAACGATTTCTTGATCCAATCAGGTCGTGCCACAAATTTATCTCCCCAATTATGTTCAGTACCTCCTCATTACTCACGTAATCAACCCATCCAAACATCAGCATTCGTCTGTAGTACCGCATTATAAAAGCTTCTATTGTCTTCTTGTCTAAGCTGTTTGTCGTCCATGTTTCACTTCCACTCTTTGTTACACTTTATACAGATAATTCCAGAAAAGACCTGCTAACACCTAAATCTATATTCTACGTGCCATTGCCAGTCTACTTTTTATATCCTCTCTACTCCGACAATTATCAGCTATTTTAATGCCCAAATAGCAAACTCATATAATACTTTAAGTGTCTCGTTTCCTAATCTAATTTCCTCAGCGTCCCTTGATTTAATTCGACTACATTCCATTATTCTTTCTTTGCTTTCGTTGATGTTCATCTGATATCTTTCTTCCAAGACACTGTCCATTCCGCTCAACCGCTCTTCCAAGTCCAAGTCTGGCAGAATTACAATGTCATCGGTAGACCTCAAAGTTTTTATTTCTTCTCCCTGGACTTCATTCCCTACACCAAATTTTTCTTTGGCTTCCTTTACTACTTGCTCCCTGAGCAGACTGAATAATATCGAGGCTAGTCTACTAGCCTGTCTCACTCCCTTCTCAACCACTGTTTCCCTTTCATGCGCCTCGACTCTTATAACTGCCGTCTGGTTTCCGTACAAATTTTAAATAGCCTTTAGCTCCGTGTATTTTACCCCTGCTACCTTCAGAATTTCAGAAAAAGTATTCGAGTCCACATTGTCTGAAGCTTTTCAAAGTCTACAAACGCTATACATGTAGGTTTGCCTTTTCGTAATAAGGTAGGAGTTAGTGTGGACCAAAGGCAACGGCCTTGCCATTTTTCGGGGTGCACTCAGCCTCGTGATGCCAATTGAGGAGCTACTCGACCGAATAGTAGCGGCTGCGGCCCAAGAAAACCATCATAACGACCGGGAGAGCGGTGTGCTGACCACCCGTCATCTCCGCATCCTCAACTAGGATGACACGGCGGTCGGATGGTCCCGATGAATCACTTGTGGCCTGAAGACGGAGTGCTATAGTATGGACCAAACCAAGAAAAACTGCATGGTAAACATGGGCTCTGAAGTGCACTCGTTCATCGAATCTGCCTTGAAACAAATCTCTCCCACTGAACAGGTGCTCACGGCTCTTAAGGTGTACATTTTAGTCCCTTGTTTCCTATACAACTTTTTCCTCCCAAAAATATAGAAAGCAAAGAGATTGTAAGAGAAGATGTCTACTGTTAGAAATATCAGAACTATTTTCGTGTATAGCCTTCGACTCGGTCGTTTCCAGACGAGGGTACCTTACCTCATATTGATGCATGTACTTGCTCCTTCATCCCTGAAAGCTTGTAACATTAATACGGAATATCGGAAATATCGGACTGGTATGTTGGTGTAACACCTTCCGATTCAATCGGAGAATAATCTCTGTCTCTCCCTCTTTCAACGTCGCCTTATCCCGTCTATCCTTTCCCCTCACTCGAGCTCTCTCACTTTTACTCATAATTCGCCATTTAGTGGTACTTTTTCTGGTCATACTTGGTAATGTGTCCTGGACGGAACCATCTCCTACATCAGTTTCTGCGATGAACGCTTGGTAGCCCCCATCAGTTTTCGGGCCCGGAGAGATATGTGACACCGCCAGGGGAGAGCCGCCACAAGAAAACAAGCCTGACCTCGCTGCAGCTGCAGCTCCAGCTCCAGCGGTCTGCCGGCCGTTCCGCTGACGTCTCCAGCCGGCGCTCCGCAGCAGAATTGGACCGCGGCCAGGCTGACGCGCAGTCGGCCATTGTCTATCTGGCCGGGCAGATTTACTGTTATTACCGACAACACATACATTACCGCCTCAAAGGAAACAACGAGGACAACGAAATCGGCCGGCTTACATGGCCCCGGCTCCGCCATTTCTGTGCCACGTCAGGTTCCCGAGCGCCGGCTATTTCATATCAGTGCCGGAGCGGTCGTCGTATGCGCGTCGTTTGCTGCTCTTCTGGCAAGCTTTCCCGTCGCTGTGGAAGATCTTATTATGCAGATAACTTTAGTCGACCATTTAACATCCAGTGAAAATCGTCGAGGCAGAACCTAGGAAACGTCACAAGCTTCGAAATTGGGAGCACGGACTGGCAGTACTGATATGTGGATCACTAATTGTTCTTGCAGACTATCGATCGTATCCGTCGACATAGCTTCAGTTATTTGTTCCCCTTGCGGTACATTTTTAATCACATAGGTTTTTCTCGTTCCGTTTACTCATGAAAGATATTTTCTCACTACTGTACGTTACTAGATAACAGGGTTTCAGTTATAACACCAGTAGACTTACTGTTGTTACTCATTGTGTTAATGTAGCTTACTTTACGTAAGACGTGTTTCGGAAAGTAATTCTCATTTTCAAGAGGGCATTTTATTGGTGTACGGCGATTTAAATGTGATGCTTGCAGTGTGTAAGCTATTGCATCATTCTGGAAATTTTGTTCTAACGCAAACAACCGAAAAATTCTCTTTACTAACTATTATTGTGCTGCAAATACTTTGGGATCTGAAATTAATTTTACTTACGAAGATTTAAATACAAGCCTCGCGATTAGCTGGCTACAGCATCCATTACCAGTTTTGTAAATACAGTGAACTTTTCAAACTGCCCGTTCGATTAAGTTAGACCTTCGTCTCCGCATCCGCACCCTACAGTAGTTAGAAGAAGAATCGACCTTGTGCATGTTGAACCCATAACGTCTCATTTGCGGTCCGCGTTCAGAAAAGATAATTTTTTGGAGCAGACACTTTCAGATATTTTTTTGGAAATTCAACCACAGTAGTACTGTTTAATATACATTCCTGTTAGATACTGCTTTGATTTTGTGCAATATTTCAAGTTCAGTTGTTACGTCAATGAATTTGTGTCCTCCGTCCAATGTATTTTGCTTATTTCGCTGCTATGGCACAGTTAGCAATATATAGCACTCCATCTTCAGGCCACGAGTGGCCTACCGGGACCATCCGACCGCCGTGTCATCCTCAGTGGAGGATGCGGATAGGAGGGGCGTGGAATCAGCACACCGCTCTCCCGGTCGTTATGATGGTATTCATGACTGAAGCCGCTACTATTCGGTCGAGTAGCTCCTCAGTTGGCATCACGAGGCTGAGTGCACCCCGAAAAATGGCAACAGCGCATGGCGGCCTGGATGGTCACCCATCCAAGTGCCAGCCACGCCCGACCGCGCTTAACTTCGGTGATGTCACGGGAACCGGTGTAGCCACTGCGGCAGGGCCGTTGCCTTAGCAATATATAATAAGACAAAAAAAGCCAATCACGAAGAAATTATCCGAATTGGACGGAAAGCTGTAGACGTGATGTACATGTACAGACGAACAAATGATTAAAATTTCAGAAAAACTGGTTTATTTGTTCAAGAGAAAGAGATTCAGAAATGTGGTAAGTCAGTAACGTACTAGTTCCCCTCTGGCCCTTATACAAGATGTTATTCAACTTGGCACTGATCGATGGAGTTGTTGGATCTCCTCCTGAGGGTTATTGCGCCAAATTCTGTGCAACTGGCGCGTTATATCGTTAAAATCCCGAGCTGGTTGGAGAGCCTTGCCCATAATG
Source organism: Schistocerca piceifrons (assembly GCF_021461385.2). NCBI lineage: Eukaryota > Metazoa > Arthropoda > Insecta > Orthoptera > Acrididae > Schistocerca > Schistocerca piceifrons. Next base: position 590,146,954 of record NC_060139.1, read on the forward strand.
CTCCAACCGTTCTCAATTGGGGAGCGATCCGGCAACCTTGCTGGCCTAGGTTGGATTTGGCAAGCACTAAGAGAAACTGAAGAAACTCTCATCGTGTGCGGGCAGGCATTATCTTGCTGAAATGTAGGTCCTGGATAATTTGTCATGAAGGGCAACGAAACAGAGCGTCGAATGTCTCGACACACAACTCTGCTGTATGTGTGCTGTGGATGACAACCGAAGGTGTCCTGCTATGAGAAAAAATGGCATCTCCGACCATCACTATAGGTTCCCGGGTGGTATGGCGGATGACAAACAGGTTGGTATCCAACCGTTGTCTGGAGCGTCTTCAGACACTTCTTCGCTGGTCATATGGGTCAATTAGAAGCGGAATTCATCGCTGAAGACGATTATACTCCAGTCAATGAGATTTCAGCCGAAGACGTGTCTGGAGACGCCCTGGACCACTGTGGGATACCAACCTGACAGTCGCTCGCCATAAGCCCCGACAGGACTCAAGATCTGGGTTTGCCATTTCTTTTCATAGCAGGACCTCTTTGATCGTCATCCGCGACACCCTTACACCGCAGTGGTCAGTCGACGATATCCTACAACCCGTTTCGTTGGCCTTCATGGTAAGCCATCCTAGATTTACATTTGAACAAGATAATGCCTGCTCCCACCCGGCGAGAGTTTCTATCGCTTGTGTTCACGATTGCCAAACCCAACCTTGTCCAGCAAGCTGGCCGGATCTCACGCCAATTGAGAATTTTTGCAGCATTATGGGCAGAGCCCTCCTACCAGCTCGGGATTTTAACGATCTAACGCTCCAATTGCACAGCATTTGGCACGATATCCCCCAGGAGGACATCCAACAACACCATCAATCAATGCCAAGCTGAATAACAGTTTGTATAAGAGGCAAATTTCTGAATCTCTTTCTCTTGAATAAGCCAACTAATTTTTCTCAAACTGTAACCATTTGTTTGTCCGTACATGTATATCACATCTACAGGTTTCCGTCCCATACGGGTATTTCTTTCGTAAAGTGTCTTTTTTTTTGTCTTAGAGTGTACCTACTCTCCACGTTTGCAACGAATCAGATATGCCGAGTTCACTGAAGTATGTCAGTTCAGTTCTCAGTTACCAAGCTAATATAATCTAATATAATCCATAATTCAAGAAAGACCTGCGCAAGGGTGCAAACGAGGCAGTGAGCAGTTGAGGCTAGGACACTTTCGCATACTGCACGCCATTGAAAACTGGACGTCACAGAAAAATTCCTGTCTAACATCATTAAGATAGCAATGTGAAATACACTGAAGAGCCATAGAAACTAGTACACCTGTCTAGTATCGTGTAGGGTTCCCGCAAGCACGCAGAAGTGCCGCTACACGACGTGGTAAGGACTCGACTAATGTCTGAACTAGTGCTGGAGGAAATTGATACCATTAATTCTGCAGGGCCGTACATAAATCCGTAAGACTACAAGGGTTCTTTTGAACAGCACGTTGCACGATATCCCAGATATACTCAATAATGATCATCTCTGGCGAGGTTGGTGACCAGCGGAAATGTTTGAGCTCAAAAGAGTGTTACTGGAGCCACTCTGTGGCAACTCTGGGCAATTGGGGTGTCGCATTGTCCTACTGGAATTTCCCAAGTCCGTCGGAATGGACAATCGACATGAATGGATGCAGATGATCAGATAGGATGCTTACGTATGTGTCACCTGTGAGAATCATATTTAGAAGTATCATTGGTTCCATATCACTCCAACTGCTCACGCTCCACATCATTACAGAGCCTCCACGGTCCTCTGCTGACATGCGCTGTCCATGGATTCATGAGGTTGTCTCCATACCCGTACACGTCCATCCGCTCGATACAATTTGAAACGAGACTACTCCCAGCGGGCAACATGTTTCCAGTCATCAACAGTATAATGTCGGTGTTGACGGGCCCAGGTGAGTCGTAAAGCTTTGTTTTCTGCAGTCATCAAGGGTAGAGGAGTGGGCCTTCGTCTCCGAAAGCCCATATCGATGATGTTTTGTTGAATGGTTCGCATGCTGACACTTGCTGATGGCCCACCATTGGAATGTGGAGCAATTTGCGGTATGGTTGCACTTCTGTCACGTGGAACGATTCTCTTCAGTCATGGTTGGACCCATTCTTGCAGAATCTTTTCCCGACCACAGCGATGTCGGAGATCTGATGTTTTACCGGTTTCCTGATATCCATGGTACACTCGTGAAATGGCCGTACGGGAAAACCCCCACTTCATCGCTACCTCGGAGATGCTGTGTTCCGTCGCTCTTGCGCCGACTATAACACCACGTTGAAACTCACTTAAATCTTAATAGCCTGCCATTGCAGCAGTAACGGATCTAACAACTGCGCCAGACAGTTGCCTTACATAGGCGTTGCCGACCGCAGCGCCGTATTCTGCCTGTTTACATATCTCTGTATTTGCATAAGCATGCTTATACCAGTTTCCTTGGCGCTTGAGTGTAGATCCGTCCTTCAGCTCCATTAAAATGCCATTAATTTGCGCTAGACATATGTACGCATTTCTCCTACTGAAATACAAGAAATAATTCTTTAGTGCAAATAAAACTTTCAATTTCTAGCGGAGCGCTGAACGTACAGAATCTATCTAATGGATTAAAAATCTGTACATTTTCAAGACTTGGACCTTTACCCTGTATTTGTAGGCAAGGCACTTTGCCAACCGAGTGAACGTCATTTCTGACCGAAGACTTCATTCTGCCAGTACCTTCTGTTACAAACTCAGGGAAGCTCTCGTGGTTACTCTGGTAGACCAGCGCTCATAGGAGAGAGATAATATGGTGCAAAATAGATTAGTCACATCCTGTGCAGTAATACACGCTACAATAAAATTCTGCATGTGCCGAACATGGACTCGAAGCTGGACCTTGCATTTCACGGAAAAAAGCTGCCAAAAGAAAATCAAAGTGCTTTCACCATTGGGCGCACTCGTATTGCTTACCCTATAAAGGGGCTGTAGCCAAAAAGCAAAACTCTCAAGTTCGAGTCCCGAACTGGAACGCAATTTTAGTATGTCCGGTGGCTTCGGTTTTTGTAACTCTTTCAGAGGAATGAAAATTGGTTGTCAATCAGCAACCGAACTCAGGCCAGGTATATGCAGTTACATTGAGAAGACGACTCTAATCCCGTTCATTCGACTTTGTTCATTTTCTGCTGTTGCAGCACGTACATTTTTAGCGTGGTGACTGCCATGCTGACAATAAAAAGAGCTATTACGTATAGTTATCAGGATATATTTAGCAGCATATGTTCTATGGAAGATAGATCGGTTTAGAAGTTTCTGTCAGACGAGAGTAGCATAGATGAAAGAGAATAAAATACGAGAACCAGTCGATGCTCTTCTAGTTCACGTATTTGGAACCTTCTCGTAACCACTTCTGTCATCCAGCCGTCGCAATCCTACACAGATCACCCTCAACAAATACCCCACTCCAGCTGTCATTCTAAAACTGTCAGCGTGGTCTGCAAGGCTGGTTGTAGGTCTGTTTCCACCGCTCAAAATTCGGGCTTTTCCTGATCTAGACATGTTTTATAATTCTCTTGCGTTGTCATTTCGGTCCATCATCACCCCTGTTTAATGCGGTATTTGGAATACGCCTGAAATATGATGGATTCTGCCTGACTTGCCTAATGCACTTTTTACACTATGTTGATTGTACTCGAGAGAGAGAGAGATAGAGAGAGAGAGATTCTAATTAATAGCCAGCCGCTGTGGCCGAGCTATTTTAGGCGCTTCAGTCCGAAACTGCGCTGCTGCTACGGTCGCAAGTTCGAATCCTGCCTCGGGCATGGATGTGTGTGATGTCCTTAGGTTAGTTAGGTTTCAGTAGTTCCAAGATCTAGGGGACTAATGACCTCAGATATTAAGTCCCATAGTGCTCAGAGCCATTTGAATCATTCTAATTACTGACAAGCTACAGTTTCTTGTAGTTGAAATAGTCTGTCGCACATCTATACATTTTTTACTCGGTGTGCAGAAACTGCGCGCGCAGAGAAGTGCTGAAAAGTGGGACTAGGGCTGTGTTACAAAATCTAAAATGTGACACAGACGGAGCACAGGAAGCAGCGCTCATAGGAAAGAACCACAACTTGTCCTTCTCAGTCGGGCACATATACATAAAGCTAACTTATGAGGAAGTGTTTGCATTAAACAGATTTGTTACTACATACGACTTTGCTAACAAATGGTAATCTATCGCTACCGAAATACTAGAAAAGCGTCTTACAGTGTTAACTTTCACTGTTGACGTTGGAGGGGTAATAAAAGGGTTATTAACAATGTGAGTCCGCAGGTCGTGGTCGTGTGGTAGCGTTCTCGCTTCCCGCGCCCGGGTTCCCGGGTTCGATTCCCGGCGAGGTCAGGGATTTTCTCTGCCTCGTGATGACTGGGTGTTGTGTGATGTCCTTAGGTTAGATAGGTTTAAGTACTTCTAAGCTCTAGGGGACTGATGACCGTAGATGTTAAGTCCCATAGTTCTCAGAGCTATTTGAACCATTTTGAACAATGTGAGTAATGGAGCAAGATTAATAAGTAGAGCATTGTTACAAGAAGACTAGAGACTATTTGTAAAACGTGTATTGCGTGCTAAAGGAGTAACAAAACAAATAAATGTAGACAAATTGTATAATTTAAGGACACTAAACGAAATTCGAGAAAAGAAGGCGGAGGCAGGATTGCAAGAATACTACAAAAATGTTTGAAATTCCATTTTTTTTAAGATGGTTTAGAAGATAATCTATTGAAGATTTAGGTGTCTGGTAAGACAATAAACGTCACAAGTAATGAAAAGATTCGCACAGAGAACCCGGTACGTGAATGAATAACAAGGATTAGAAGGTGATAATGAGAGATGTGGCACGTCAAGGAATGATATCTTTTTCGAGGTGCTGAGGGAATCGCAAAAGGGTGATAAAAATTGGATGAATAATTCAAAAGACGGAAATAAAGACGAAATGAAGGGGGAATCGCATTACAAATGTCAGAAACTGAAAAGAAAATGGAGGGATAATTAGTATGAAGTGAAGAAATTGCATAAGAATGACTGGATCTTAAACACAGGTAGGACGTGTGTACGTTCTGGACCTATTCCTCAGTTAAGGTTTCAGGTCAATAAGTAGCGCATATGATAGTCACTACTGGCCATTAAAATTGCTACACCACGAAATGAAGTGCTACAGACGCGAAATTTAACCGACAGGAAGAAGATGCTGTGATATGCAAATGATTAGGTTTTCAGAGCATCCACACAAGGCTGGCGCCGGTGGCGACACCTACAACGTGCTGACATGAAGAAAGTTTCCAAGCGATTTCTCATACACAAACAGCAGTTGACCGGCTTTGCCTGGTGAAACGTTGTTGCGATGCCTCGTGTAAGAAGGAGAAATAGGTACCACCACGTTTCCGACTTTGCTAAAGGTCGGATTGTAGCCTAGCGCGAATGCGGTTTATCGTATCGCGACATTGCTACTCGCGTTGGTCGAGATCCAACACCTGTTAGCAGAATATGGAATCGGTGGGTTCAGGAGGGTAATACGGAACGCCGTGCTGGGTCCCAACGGCCTCGTATCACTAGCAGTCGAGATGACAGGTATCTTATCCGCGTGGCTGTAACAGATCGTGCAGCCACGTCTCGATCCCTCAGTCAACAGATGGGGACGTTTGCAAGACAATAACCATCTGCACGAACAGTTCGACGACGTTTGCGGCAGCATGGACTATCAGCTCGGAGACCATGGCTGCGGTTACCCTTGACGCTGCTTCACAGACAGGAGCGCCTGCGGTGGTGTACAGAAAATGTTCGACTGCTGCCCTGGCTAGCACATTCTCCAGATCTCTCACCAATTGAAAACGTCTGGTCAATGGTGGCAGAGCAACTGGCTTGTCACAATACGCCAGTCACTACTCTTGATGAACTGTGGTATCGTGTTGAAGCTGTATGGGCAGCTGAACCTGCACACGCCATCCAAGCTCTGTTTGACTCAATGCCCGGGCGTATCAAGGCCGTTATTACGGTCAGAGGTGGTTGTTCTGGGTACTGATTTCTCAGGATCTATGCGCCGAAATTGCGTGAAAATGTAATCACATGTCAGTTCTAGTATAATATATTTGTGCAATGAATACCAGTTTATCATCTGCATTTCTTCTTGGTATAGCAATTTTTAATGGACAGTAGTGTATTTTTGACTGATTTGATGAAGACTTCATAACAAGGTAATAATTAATTCTTTGTTTTAATTTACGCGAGCTGCTGCCTACGATGTAATACATATTTTGTAATGCCATTTCTTTGCTATTCTTGTTATGATGAGTATATTATTGTAAAGCGGGCCACCCTATGGCCGAGCGGTTCTAGGCGCTTCAGTCCGGAACCGCGAGACGGCTACGGTCGCAGGTGCGAATCCTGCCTCAGGCATGGATGTGTGTGATGACCTTAGGTCAGTTAGGTTTGAGTAGTTCTCAGTCTAGGGACTGATGACGTCAGATGTTTAGTGCTTAGAGCCATTTGAACAATTTTGTAAAGCGACTTTTTTAAAATTGTCAGTTCACCTTTTAAAGGAATCAGCATTAACGTAATTTACGACATCATCATCCATTCCCTAGTCTTCGTCATTCAAGTGGCTCAAATGGCTCTAAGCACCATGGGAAATAACATCTGAGGTCATCAGTCCCCTTTTGTGATTCACTAGATAAAGTTTAACCACTGCAATTTTAAATGCAGACACATTACGTGGACTCATTGCACACGGAGTTCACCTGTAGTTAATTTGCCGCTCAGTAAATGAGACGCCCCCCTTTTAGTAGCTTTCAGTAGCGGCAGCAACACCAGTTTCCAGAGAACAGTTGCCCGAGCCGTTATTCATTGTCACAGGTCACACAAAAAGAGAACGTCCTGGATATGAAAAGCTTTTGTTGAACACGATGAACAGGCATACAGAGACCATGTCGAAAAGGCTGACTCCTTCTCTTCTACGAGACGAGTTGCCCGGAAGTGAATTTTGTTTAATTTGAATTGTTTCATTTTCAAAAGTGTTTTGATTCCTGTCCTACTTTTGAGTTGTAAAATAAAGCAGTAAACAAAGTTAAAAAAGTAAAAAAGGGAATGGCTATGACCGAAGAAATGTTATACCGGGTGAACAAAAAGTCAGTATAAATTTGAAAACTGAATAAATCACGGAATAATGTAGATAGGGAGGTACACATTGACACACATGCTTAGAATGACATGAGGTTTTATTAGAACCAAAAAAATGTCCAACAGATGGCGCTTCATCTGATCAGAATAGCAATAATTAGCGTCACAAAGTAAGACAAAGCAAAGAAGATGTTCTTTACAGGAAATGCTCAATTTGTCCACCATCATTCCTCAACAATAGCTGTAGTCGAGGAATAATGTTGTGAACAGCACTGTAAAGCATGTCTGGAGCTATGGTGAGGCATTGGCGTCGGATGTTGTCTTTCAGCATCCCTAGAGATGTCGGTCGATCACGATACACTTGCGACTTCAGGTAACCCCAAAGCCAATAATCGCACGGACTGAGGTCTGGGGACCTGGGAGGCCAAAGCATGACGAAAGTGGCGGCTGAGCACAGGATCATCACCAAATGACGCGCGCAAGAGATCTTCCACGCATCTAGCAATACCTTTTTTTTTGTTCTAATAAAACCCCATGTCATTCCAAGCATGTGTGTCAATTTTTACCTCTCTATCTAGATTATTTCGTGGTTTATTAAGTTTTCAAATTTATACTGACTTTTTGATCACCCGGTATAACGTAAAAAAAAATTGGCAGAACACCAAAGGTACCGAGTTCGAGATTCGATTCAGCTCACAGTTTTAATCCTCCAGGAAGTTTCCTGTCAGTTCACTCTGTGCTGCAGAATGAAAATTTCATTCTTTTGTGTCACAGTTACTTCGATACTTCGATAGAGCGGAAACTTAACGAATTTGTGCTGGTCGTGTTATATTATGTAGGTTTAATCTTCATTGCGAGAGTGGCATGTGGTAGCGTCCGCCGTTACCACAAGTTCTCCACTTGTCCGGCCGTATGTTATCGCACTGCAGCTGGTCCGGCAGTAAACACTGTGCCGCTTGTTTGTCCAGTGCGCCTGGAGAAGTCTGCTGGCCGCCGTTCCCAGAACGGCTCCCGCCGGATATATCGAGCCCTCCCGGCACGGCGCGGCTGGCTCCGTCTAATGTTTTCGCGATCTCTTATCTGGTCGCGTGTTTTCGCTCGCCGTCAGGCATCTGCCTTATCTCGCTGCTCCAACTGCGGCGGGCGCCGAGCGCCGGGTTTCCTCGAGGAACATATTGGGATCGCCGCTGATAAGAATAATAAGACAAAAGTTTGTCCAGAGCCGCGCGCAGTGTGGAACTGCTGGTGCAGGCTGGACCCCGGCCGACATATGGCCGCAGCAGATCTGCGGGTTCTCTTGCAGACCTCGCAGTTCCGCGGGCAGGGCTATTTTCTGTGATAGGGGCTGGAATGATTCCTTCCAGTTGATTCCCTCCACGAGAAACACTGTACAAATGGAGCACGCCGAGGCACTTGACTATAACAACAAATAGCCAGCTCTTGCGAGTGTGGGTTCACAGTGCAAGTACTTAATTCCTTCGTTCCTGATATCAGAATATAGCCGAACAGCTCTCAAACAATGCAGGAAGCATGCACGACCTCATTTAAAAATTTCTATTGATAGTTGCAGTTAGCTAACAAACGAAACACTGTATTAAAATTACATTAGATTGCCTCAAAAATTAAATATCGTGAGCTGTTCCCATTACTTTTATATGTAGAAAATTCTGTTTATTGCAGTGCAGCTAAACATATTTGATACTATACCTCACCCAAAAGACCAATATTATTCAACGCAATGAAGTAATTATTTGGACTACTTGTGCGACTTACATTTATTCATACGCCATCACACAACAAAACACGAAAATCGAATAAAATTATCGCCTCCAGAATATTGCAACGAACGATCGAATCAACCCCTACTTAATCAAATCAAAATGGTTCAAATGACTTTAAGCACTATGGGACTTAACATCTCAGGTCATCAGTCCCGTAGACTTAGAACTACCTAAACCTAACTAACCTAAGGACATCACACACATCCATGCCCGAGGCAGGATTCGAAACTGCGACCGTAGCAGCAGCCCGATTCCGGACTGAAGCGCCTAGAGCCGCTCGGTCACAGCGGCCGGCCCCTACTTAATCGCGTTGCGTCTAGTCGAGTAGTGATATGCCATATTCCCTACAAATATGCTTCTTCTTACAAGTACGAGAATTATCGCAAAAAAAAGGGTTCAAATGGCTCTGAGCACTATGGGACTCAACTGCTGTGGTCATAAGTCCCCTAGAACTTAGAACTACTTAAACCTAACTAACCTAAGGACATCACACACATCCATGCCCGAGGCGGGATTCGAACCTGCGACCGTAGCGGTCGTGCGGTTCCAGACTGTAGCGCCTTTAACCGCTCGGCCACTTCGGCCGGCGAATTATCGCACAATCAGCTTAACAGTTAATGCATCCAATAAATCGAAGAAAGATGAAAGTAATGAGAAGTAGCAGAAATAAGAACAACGAGAAACTTAATACCAGGATTGATGAAGTATCTGAAGTTAAGGGATTCTACTACCTAGGCAGCAAAATAACCAATGACGGACGGAGCAAGGATATCATCAAAGGCTGACTAGCAATGGGAAAAATGGCATTCCTGGCCAAGAGAAATGTACTGGTACCAAACATAGGCCTCAATTTGAGGAAGAAATTTCTGAGAATGTGCGTTTCATGCCCACCACTGTATGGTAGTGAAACATAGACTGTGAGAAAACCGGAACAAAAAAAATCGAAGCGTTTGAGATGTGGTGCTACAGAGTGATGTTGAAAATTAGGTGAACTGATAAGGAATGAGTAGATCCCACGCAGAATCGGAGAGGAAAGGAATATCTGGAAAACACTGATAAGGAGATGGGGCAGGATGATAGGACATCTGTTAAGACATCAGGGAACGACGTCCATGGTACTAGAGGGAGCTGTAGAGGGCGAAAACTGTAGAGGAAGGCAAAGATTGGAATACGTCCAGCAAATAATTGAGTACGCAGATTGCAAGTGCTACTCTGAGATGAAGAGATTGGCACAGGAGAGGAATTCGTGGCGGGCCGCATCAAACCAGTCACAAGACTCCTCTTAACATTGCACATTCACATGATGCTCAGCTCTCTGTCATACGTCCGCACACATTCCTCGCTAGCCACATGCCGCGTCCATTACACAACACACACTTACTGGAAAAGTGCTACAGTGCCCTATTAATCACTAGTAAAATAAGTATTTAAAAATGTGCTCCAGTATAAAAGCTTTCATTGATAAATAAACGGCCAAAATATGGAACTTCTCAAGCCGCATGTACGCACAGCCAATATAGCATCCTGAGTGTATACCCTTAATATTACAAGAAGACGTTTGATTGCATGTTTTCCATGGTGTTCACTATGACTCATTTATAGCGGGTCATCAAGTTTTTGTTGCCTGTATCACACACAAACGAATTTGAGATTTTACACAGGACTTAAGAACAAACTTTCACTTCTTCATTTATGATTCTCTTCTGCGCTGTAAACAGTTAAATATGAATCATGTTACACATCATCATTACTATACGAAAGAATATGAAGACTGACATTTATGTCTGAAAAAATTGTCATAGTGACAATGATGCGACGTTCTCGGAAAATTTGGAAATTTGTGGTAAGGTCTTATGGGACCGAACTGCTAAGGTCATCGGTCCCTAAGCTTACACACTACTTAATCTAACTGAAACCAACTCATGCCAGCCGGCCGCTGTGGCCCAGTGGTTCTAGGCGCTTCAGTCAGGAACGGCGCTGCTGCTACGGTCGCAGGTTCGAATCATGCCTCGGGCATGGCAGTGTGTGACGTCGTTAGGTTAGTTAGGTTTACGTAGTTCTAAGTCTAGGGGACTGATGACCTCAGATGTTAAGTCGCATGGTGCTTAGAGCCTTTGAACCATTTTTTAACTCATGCTAAGGACGACATACACACCCATGCCCGAGGGAGGACTCGAATCTCCGACGGGGGAAGCCGCACCGACGTTCTCGATCATCTTTCCTGATGAACTACCTTGAGGCAAAAAGATTATTGTGTAACATTCAGCATTAACTGCTCTCTATTATAAATCCAAGGACGCCACGTTCGAACGGTATGCAAAGAAAGAAGCGGTCATTTCATTGGGAATGCTTCACGAATGTACCACTTTTGCTTGTTTCATTTAGTCTTGGAAAACACAAACAGCGGAATGCCGTTTAGTTTCCAGTTCGTACTGATAGTTACAAGTTTCTTCTCTTGTTACGATGTCGTCGACAGTCTTTTCATTTCCTCGGCATAATTTTTTGAGCGTTTCTTTGCACCAGATGATACGAAACCCAAAGTGTGCGGAATCCGTCGCTAACAGATCATTTTCACAGGTAGATGTTTATGCAGAATAAAATATACTTCAGTCTTCGATATTCCTAAGTATGACTCTGTCTTGTGCTGTTTCACATACCGAGTTCTTTTAACCATGTTGCGCACACCATCGATATACAGGGCAGCGCGTAATGCTTCTACCAATTACACTTGGCAAACCCGACCACATCCGCGTTCCGTGCGTGGCATGCGTACATCGGTGAATAGGAGGGTATCAGCAGAGGTGCATACATTCGGCTTTGAAGCTCCGCACGGCATCAGCGGAACGGGAAGGCTGCTTTACTTCTACCCAAGCCAGTTTAAGTCCAACTCAAGCAGGATAAAATAATCTTGCTTGTCAGCCTGCCCATCTTCGCGCTGTGCTACGCTACGTAGCAGTTGATTCTGTATGCTTTCATTGTGGTGGGGTTTGGCAGTTGATGAAAAATCATTTTTTTTACACGTCACAAGACGAGGCTCAATTAAATATATATTCATTTTGGGTCACTGTAGACCAGAAAACGGTGGATTTTTGTTTGTCGTTTTTTTTTGGCAGTTGATGAAAAATCATTTTTTTTACACGTCACAAGACGAGGCTCAATTAAATATATATTCATTTTGGGTCACTGTAGACCAGAAAACGGTGGATTTTTGTTTGTCGTTTTTTTTGGCAGTTGATGAAAAATCATTTTTTTTACACGTCACAAGACGAGGCTCAATTAAATATATATTCATTTTGGGTCACTGTAGACCAGAAAACGGTGGATTTTTGTTTGTCGTTTTTTTTCTTTTTTGGCGTATTTTGGGGTTATTTAGTTATTTCGATATGAACGGTTTTCTCTGCAACTTCATCCTCCTTCTCCTAATTTTGGCTATTCTCAGTTCCGAACATCATCAGGTCACCTCCAGTAGAAGTTTTCTGTAGTAAACAGAACCATCTCTGAAAGTCGAGATCTATTACACCTAGGAACCCGAAGATGTCTATTATATTGCAATGCCAACTAAAGTAAGGCTTTGAAAGTCTTGTTTCTGTAACCTTAGTGCATCTCAGCCAAATGTGTCGCCAGTAATACCAATTTTATCACTTTTTTAGGATCCGCGGAGTTGATTCTAAGTGGTCCAGGTAGTTCATTCTACATTCACCAAACGCATTTTAGCAAACATGAAGTTCGTTTTTCATAAACTGTTAATCCAAAACGTACACGCCTCAAAGAGGAATCTTTACTTTCATACTAAACTACGGTGCATACCTCCAGACTGTGGTTTTTAATACCCACTGACCATAGTTTTTCCTATTACGGTCGATGTTTGCCCTAAATTTAGAGAGCGAATATACTTCTAAATGGCCTCATGTCCCTACCACACATTTCCACGCACTCGTTGGCCACTAAGTCCTTGTCCTCTTCCAAAATATTTACGGAGTGAGGGACTGCTGGTCATATTTACAAGCAAGTAGTAATATACTCGAGGTTCCAGAATAATCGTTTAATAACTTTTTACACAATTTGCATTACGAGACATGTTTTTGAAGCTGCCTCATAAACAAATGAAAACTTTTCCGCTGGTAGATTTGGGCTCTTAATTTCTCCTCGGTCGCCTTTAAGTTTGGTTTGGTCATTTTGCTCCTCCTATCGTTGTAATAAATAAGCTGTAATTAAACATATTCCTGCCTGTTCTGTTGTCACGTTGGATTGATAGCGCAACCTGTTGGCAGGCGGCAGTAGGCTGATCGGGTGCCGTGAAGATTGCCACACTTGCTGAAACTCAAGTTGGTCTGCTTTCACCACTGTGCTTACAAACACATGCACTCCTGTGTCTCCGTTGCGGCAGGTTAAGCTGCTTTGATGGTTGCGGGGGATATAGGGGCAGGCAGGCTGGAAGAAGAACTTGTACACCTCTGGGAATCCGGCAGTTAGGAAGACAAGGAGCGGTGGTCTGTGCAGCCGCGAACTGCAGCGATAGAAGTCCTAATCTGAAGTGGTTCTGCCACGGGGGCTCACCGGACATAGCGGCGAAACTGTAATGATCACCATTTGGCTGTACCCGACAGGCACAGCTTTCTCTGGTGTGTCACACAGCAGAGGGTCACTGCTTGTGATTTGAACTGGCAATCACTAGACGGGGGAAGAAGTGCTCGAACGTGTGAGTACCTGGAACGAATGGACCTACTACTGTAACACAGTCCCTCACGTTTAGCACGGCGACCTGTACGGTCATTACAACTATTGCGAAGTTCATTGAGCTGTTTGCTGGGTAATTTGAAGTTTCATACTTATAAACTGCAGATGGTTCAAAAGTTGGGAGACACTGATAGGCAAAACAGACCCGCTATCAGCGCTGACATTCTTGCAATGATTAACCGAGAACTATTGTTTCTCTAGCAACTGCCGATGTCCGACAAAGTAAAGTTTTTCATGACTAGGTATGTTAATAATCAAAACTTCCTGTTGTGCCCGAAGTAAATTCTTCCATGTTAACGTGCATAATAATGCGATGTCATAGCTAGCACGCTTGTCTCACTATAGCGGAACTTGTTTTTGAAGACGGTGATCATGAAATAAAATTTAGTGAGACAAGCGTGTTAGCTAATACATCGCATTATTATGCACGTATGTACAGAAAAGTCATGGAGGTTTATAAATACCACAATAATTTTAACATAAAAAAAGAAGGCCTAATGTTAGATAAGATATAGCGGTCCACTTTGTACCAACGATGTGACAATCGGTTACCTCTGATCGAGAGTAACGACGATAGTCAGAGATAGTTTTAGTGTCGATACTACGTGACATGTGGTGGCGCCCCTCTATGCACTCTGTATAAACGGGATCTCCACGGCCGAGCAGCCAGTCGATGACTCACCTCGTAAGATGCTGCCCGTAGGTGGCAAAGAAACGTCAGTAGGAAGAATTGCTACTGTTCGACCACGGCCTCTAGGCCCGGAAGTTTTAATTAATGAATCCAGAAAGCTCTCTGTCCCTTTGTGAATGTGCTTTTTCCTTTCGCTACGTCACTTGCAACATGCCGCCGAAACAGAAACGAGTTCATAATGCTCTGACGCTGAAATAAAAGCAGAAAATCCTACATATGATCGACAGTGGAGGGAAAGATAAAGCCGGTTTTCAGAACACTTGCAGATCCCGAAGTCTACCCTGTCATTGGTAATAACCTCAAGACAGAAAATAGAGGCTCGTCTGGGAAGCAGTTTATTTAGCGGCAGTAGCAAGCGCATGAGGTCAGACAAACACGAAGAAGTGGAGCAGTCGCAGTTTAAATGTTGCGCTCCAGTAAATTCCGTTCTTCAGTCCCATGCTTCAAGAAAAGGTTAGCCCAGAAAGAGAATTTTTGGGTTTGTGTGCTCTGAGAACTGGCTACGGCGTGTTCAGAAGAGGCATGAATACAGTACTGTTATTGTCTGTGGGGAAGCACATTGTGGCAAGGTGTAACGAGCAGGACTTTCAGTCCAAGCCGTCTCATTTGCGTGAACCAAGAGACGTGTTCAATATGGATAAAGCCGACGTTTTCAATAATTTGAGGCCTGAAAAGAACTGCATCTGAAGGACGAAAAATGTCATGCAGTAAAACGCTACAACGAGACACTGATAGTGGTCCTAGTTGTGTAATCCAGATTATTCTGAGAAGCTCAAACAATTAGTGGTTGGAAAATATAAAAACCCACGTTGTTTTAAAAATGTCAACCTATTCAATCTGTCATGCAACTACCAGAATAACAATAAAGCTTGGATAACCAAAGCTCTCTTCCGTAGCTGGCTCTTGATGGTTCACCAACAAATAGCTATGGCGGAAGGGGGGTTGGGGGAAGGGGGGAGGGAGAGAAATATTTTACTAACTTTGGACTACTGCTGGGCACATCTGTTCGATGACCTGGGCTCCCGAACACAGTTTTTACCAGGTAACACCACGGCCTTTCTGCAGCCATTTAACCAAGGAATAATCGCCTCTATAAAGCGTAATTTCAGCCAGAGGCTTGTTTAAGCTACCATCCGTGCAATCGAACCTCAACAAACAGTTCCACGTTGGAATACACTGCAAACAATCCACAATATATCTGCTACTGGGTATGTAGTTGCAACAGACACCACAACTGTTTTAAGAAGGCCTGTACAGCTACTGATAATGCCGCTGAAACTGAAGGGAACACCGATGATCCAGCATCTGAACTTACGATGCGAATACAACTTTGCTTTCTGATGCTGGCGCCCTTTTGTACTGTGAATACGGAAGAATAGACGCATGCAGACGACAACATCTACACTACTGAAGAATCAGTCACCAGTTCTGCTGGTGACGCAGAAAACAATGACAGTGCTTTATTGTCATCTTGCGAGGAGGAACATGAAGGTATGGCAACATCATCTCCCGCTGGAGTTGCAGATGCGGCTGCTATTCTCGAGAAATTTTGTGACACTTCGAATTTCTCCATGGCACTTCAGGCTACTCTTGAGAGAGTGCCATAATACTACGACCTGTTGGTCCGACAAACAACAATTAATGATTTTTCTTAAATGTTCCAAAGTAAAATTTGTAATGGATAGGAATTTTTGAAACTAAAACATGTGTTCTGATTAAAACACAGTGTGTTAAAGAGCAGTACATTAAAGTGGAATTTTCTGACATATTAAACTCGAGTGCTGGACCGAGTCTCGTCTCGGGATCGTTGCCTGGTGGAAGTGAAGCGGTAAGGAGGGGCCGAAAGTGATTTAAAAATCCAGTGTTGTTCATAAAGTGAAGCCAATATATTCATTTGCCTCTCGGTCTTTCACAGAAGTATCTTCTGTTATTGGAAACTCAAAAAGACAGTGCCATCTTTCTAAATTTACAAACACTTTTTCCACCGTCTCACTGGCAATAATCAACACCTGTACCTAGCCCATCCCTTATCCCATCATCTTAAAATGGCAAATCCTCCGTTTTTGCATCCCTTGACCCAGATAAAGCCTGTGGGCGCGATGGCACTCCAGTTTCCTATTCAAACTCCAATGCACTTCCGGTTAACTATGTCAATCTTACTGCATCATTCTTATCTAATCACCCATACTTTGTCACTATTATCAGTTCCGGATCCCCTATATTTTATCCTGGTGCAACTGTGACCCACAGCTCTATCCTGTCTCCATTCCTATATATCTTTACACTGCTCACATGTCCAAACAACTACCCTCTGTCCATCTCCTTCATCATTCCAATGACACGTCCTTCCTAACCCTGTAGCCGTGTAACGCCCAACCACCAGAAATCCGAACGCTCCCTCCAGATGTGTCTCAATCATTTCATATCTCAGTGCAACCAGTGGCTTCACAAGATTAATCCCTCCAAAATCCAGGCAGTAATTATAGGACGTATCACCTGCAAAGTCCGCTTCTATCACATTGCCTTACCATTTATGACCGTCCTATCCAATTAACGAACACACTAAAATATCTCGAATAAACCTTCATCGTACATTAATATGGAAACCTCACTTTCTAAGCGTCCAACAAAAAGCGCAAAATTAAACTAAAACTACTGATTATACCAACCGGCTGACCGCGGTATTGCATCCCTCCACACTTATAAAACCTTGATCCGCCTTGATCTACGTAAATGTGACCTGGATGTTTGTCCCATCAACGCTCTGTCAGTCCCTCCAAATCTTTGAATACCACAAGCTTCACCTTGCTCTCCGAATATGCTTATCTTTTTTCGACAACTCCAAGTCTACATTTGAATCTTCCACATCATATACCTACTTCCCTAAACGAGACTCCAACAACCACATTGTTTTCTCCCTACTCATAAATCCTGGTGTGCTGCCGCACATGTGTCAGCACGTCGCGCGCAATCTACACTTACAAACTATCCATATCCTCTTCCAGCACAATTTTAACAGATTCTCACTCCAAGACAAAGTAATGCACCCTGATATCCAGCACTCCTATCAAATTTGACCCATTCCTCACTACCTTTTTCAGGTTTCAGAGCTCTTCTCCCTCCCCGTCCCACTGTACGCCGAATCCCAAGTTTTCCCATCCCCATAACCCAACCGATCTGAACTAAGTAATTCCGTAAACACTTTAGGTATCCCAAAGGATCTGTCTACTCTCTCTCCACTACTAATCTTAAATTGTAGGATCCCCAATAAAGTCATACAGACGAGTCATACGGTGCAGTTTTCATTTTAAACTACTTGCAACTCATTGACTTTAAGTGCCACAAAAAGTTTTCCAGTGTATTATTTTAAATATCTTCAACGACAAGCGTATTACTATGAATTTTAAAACATCTGTATATACGATATCTTCTCGACTTATTAGCCAAGTCGTGACGTCGTTTTGTCGCAAAGCTTCAACCAGTTTCCTACTCGTTATCTTCAGGCGAAGTGTCGGGTTGATGTCCATTTCATTCCTTTATAGCGCTGGACTGCAGATTTCCAGTGGGTGGGCCAGTGACGTCCCTCCGGAAGAGATGTCGTGACCGGTGGCACGCGACTGCCCAACCCGTTGGGAATTGTAGGCCCAAAGGTTACTAGACATCAACTCGACACTTCACCTGAAGATGACAGGTAGCAAAATTCTTCGAAACGTTGCGACAAGTCGGCTTCACGACACGGCTGATAAGACAAGAAGATTTCATCAATTAAATTCGCCGAGAAAGACTGAATTCCAAAATGTCCGTGTACAGTTCATGTTTTTAAAATATTTATTTTCTCATTGTATCTTTTAAATTCTTTTGGCTGAACAGCAGACTGTTATTCCACTATCAACCAACCCTCACCGCTCTGGATCGAGCACTTTGTGTGTGTGTGTGTGTGTGTGTGTGTGTGTGTGTCATCAGTCTTCTGACTGGTTTGATGCGGCCTGCCAAGAATTCCTCTCCTGTGCTAACCTCTTCATCTCACAGCAGCACTTGCAACCTGTATCCTCAATTATTTGCTGGATGTATTCCAATGTCTGTCTTCCTCTACAGTTTTTGCCCTCTACAGCTCCTTCTAGTACCAGGGAAGTCATTCCCTCATGTCTTAAGAGAAGCCCTGTCATCCTGTCCTTTGTCAGTGTTTTCCACATATTCCTTTCCTATCCGACTCTGCGCAGAACCTCCTCATTCCTTATCTTATCAGTACATCTAATTTTCAACATTCGTCTGTAGTACCACATCTTAAATGCTTCGATTCTCTTCTGTTCCGGTTTTCCCACAGTCGGTTTCACTACCGTACAATGCCGTACTCCAGACGTACATTCTCAGAAATTTCTTCCTCAAATTAAGGACGATATTTGATATTAGTAGACTTCTCTTGGCCAGAAATGCACCTATTGCCATTGCTAGTCTGCTTTTTATGCCCTCCTTGCTCCGTCCGTCATTGGTTATTTTACTGCCCAGGTAGCATCTAGTTCGTGACCATCAATCCTGATGTTAAGTTTCTAGCTGTTCTCTTTTCTACTACTTCTCATAACCTTCATCTTTCCTTGATTTCCATACTCTTTAATCATTAGACTGTTCATTCCGTTCAGTAGATCATGTAATTCTCCTTCACTTTCACTCAAGATAGCAATGTCATCAGCGAATCGTATCATTGACATAAAGTAACAACAAAGGAAAAAAAATCAGCCCGTCTACAGAAAGCACCAGAAAGAGCTGTTTATGGGCCTGTACTAAATGCAGTCAGCCGGTACCAAGCTAACGTTAAGACAGTTAACAATCCTGAACTTTGAATGACTGTTTTTGGAAAATGTCGTATTGTGGAAAGGACAATAAGAATGTTTTATTTAATTTTGCGGAACCGACTGTTTCAAGTGATATTTACATAACTGTACTGAGGGACCTTCATGTTAATGTATGTAAAATTTCATATACCGGATAAATATTTTGAGTGCTGCCTGCATGAAATACCAAGAGGTTAGAGGAGTATTAGAACATCCCACTGTTAAGGTGAGAAAGTTTACTTTTAACGTAGCCGGCCAATAATTATTTTAGTTATTTATTTAATAATTATTTCAGTTATTGGAACATACTCTTATTTCATGAAAAGCATACCTCATTGTCAGTTATTTTTACCGCACGCATTATTTTCCAGCAGATGGAGCTGAAAAGTCAACTCGCAGACTGAAAATTGCAGGTAAAACTTTGAAATGTCTTTGAGGTTACCCATTCGAGTGATGTGCAGGCCCTTGTCGCGTGCATGGAAAATACACCGCCTGAAAAAAAAAAAAAAAATTGAAGCACCCGGAAGACATGGTTGGATATTAATGTAACCTCGTACACGTACCTCGGAGGGTATGTAAATGAGTAGAGTTGCAGTTCTCTGTGACAGGTAGAACAGTCACCAGTGTGCATTAATGTTGTTCATGTTTAGTGTAGTTACTAGGATTGGTAGGATATATAAGGCCTTGATCAGCGTCCGATGCAGAATGATAGCTGTGAAGGACACGGATATACCGCGTACTCCTGTGAGACTGAGTTATCAGCACCTGACAGAGTTTGAAATAGGCCGCACTGTCTCCATTTGATCGAGTGGTCATGCAGCAACCAGATTTATGGGGCATTTTGGTGCGTCAGGGGCCCGATGTTGGACTGCAAGGGAATCTGAGAGCATGTTCGATCAGCACAACGGAGGATGGCTACATTGTGCACCAAGCACATCATAGGCCCTTCACAACTACGCGTGTCATATGAGAACAAATAATGAACTTCCTGCGACATTCTGCGTCTTTCTGTACCACTGGTCGGACGCTGACAACAGCCAGACCAGAGAATTACCTTTACATACAACGAACGACTGCCGCTAACATCACAAAACAAGCGGCTGCGTTTGAGTGGTGCCGCGTCCGTGAAGCAAGGGCTGCTGATGAATGGCGTCACTTCAGTTATGAGTCACGGTTCTGCACTACCACGGATGACCATACTGACGAATATACCCACCTCCTGGGGATGTTTTGGAGAGGCACAGCATTGTTACTCCTGGCGTCACTGTGTGACGAGCCACCACGTATGAATGCAGGTCGCATCTGGTAGTGATGCAGGGAACTCTGAAGCCACGACGGTATGTCAAGAACATCCTGAGTCCTATTGTGTTATCTGTCATGTGACAGTATCGTGGTGTCATTTTTCAAAAAGACAATGAAGGTCCGCACAAATCGCGAGTCCATATGAAGTGTCTTCGTGATGCTGAAATACCCCTGTCGCGACCAAGGTCACCATATTCTTCCCCGACTGAACAAATGTCGGACAAGCTCGGACGTGGACTCCACGCAAGTGCCAGTATGCAGTACATAGAGGACCAGTTAAAACAGATGTGGGTTAGGTGCCTTAGGAGAAGAGGCGACGGCTTGATCAAAGCCTTCCCAATCTTACCACTGCATGTGTCAAGGCCAATTTGACAAGCAAGCTCGTACTGCCAAGTTCTTTGTACTTCGGGCTAAAGCGCTGCAGTCATGGACTGTGCGGCTGGTCCCGGCGGAGGTTCGTGTCCTCCCTCAGGCATGGGTGTGTGTGTTTGTCCTTAGGATAATTTAGGTTAAGTAGAGCGTAAGCTTAGGGACTGATGACCTTAGCAGTTAAGTCCCGTAAGATTTCACAACACATTTGAACATTTTTTTTTCTTTGTACTTTGAGTAGCGTTAGTAATCACTGCAACAACATAACACACACTCTAAATCTGTTACAAATCCTTTGGTTTCCTCCTCTTCTTCTTGGTGGTCACTTTATTTTGTCAGAAAGTGTATTTTGACCTTTATACAGAGTGTTCGGAAATTCCCGTTACAATTTTCTAGGACTTGTAGAGGGGAATGAGTACATAATATTTTGAATAGGAACCCATGTCTGGAACCAGACCGTTTCATCCTTACCGTCTTACAGCAGTTTGGAAACATGTTTGCTAGGTCGGATCGGGTTATGTCATTTGACGTCTATCCTACCTCTCAGATCTGGTCTGAAACTCATTCACGTGTCTGTGAGTGTTAGAGCAACATGGTTGAGTACACTTTGCAGAATGTACCGACATGATCCTTCTGCATGGCGAAGATCACGGTAATGGAAGAGTTTCTCGCAACGCCCGACTCTGTCGCATGCCGTTTTTCCACAACCACGCAACAGCTTCGAGAAAGGAGTACCTTCACTGTCAGCAGGCGTGACTCTGGTGCTCCAAAGAGACGCCGCACACCTTAATTGGAAGAGGCCGTACTGCATCTTATTCAACAGAACCCGTCAAAGAGTACACGAGCAGTGGATGTTGCTTCCAGCAACGTCACGTATGGTGTTGGTGACAACAACTACATACATACCATCTCCTTAACACCCCACACCACCTCCAACACTCCATATCACCTCTGACACACACAGACACGTGAATGCGTCTCGAACCGCGTGAGAGAGGTAGGATAGACGCCAAATGACATCAACAAATCCGACGTAAGCACTCTCAACGCCCCTCCCCCCCCCCCCCCCACGACTATCTGTTGTAAACTTACCTAGCAAACTTGTTTTCAAATGGTGCTTTTCCGGACTTAGATTCCCACTCAAAATATTATGCGCTCACTCCCCTCTGCAAGTCCTAGAAATTTGTAGCGTGACTTCCCTAACATCCTGTATAGCGGATAATAAGCAATAAGTGGAATAACCGCGTAAAGGAAACGCTTGATCAGGCTGTACTTTACTAAACTGTAATTAACTGTCCATTACCGAACTGAAACGCGCTTACGGTCTATCCAATGACATATGCGGTTGGATAAAAAAATTTCTAACAGACAGGGAGCCGTATGTCGTCCTGAACGTGGTAACTTCAACAGAAACAACAGTAACTTCAGGTGTGCCGCAGGGCAGCGTAATAGGTCCTCTGCTTTTTACGATTTACATTAACGATCTGCTTGGTGGTATTGACAGCGGCCTTAGACTGTTTGCCGATGATGCTGTAGTCTACAGGAAAGTAGTATCACACGAAAGTTGTGAACAAATCAGTGAGGATTTGCAGAAAATAAATGCGTGGTGTAATGACTGGCAGCTATCTCTCAATATTAGTAAGTGTAACCTACAGCGTATAACTAGGCGAAAATCCCCATTAATGTATGAGTACAAAATAAATGATCAGTCTTTGGAAGCGGTAATATCAGTCAAGTATTTGGATGTGACTGTTCGAAATGCTCTCAAATGGAATGATCAGATTACACAAGTAACGGGTAAGGCGAACTCTAGATTTGGTAGAATCCTGAAACTATGCAGTCCTTCAACAAAGGAAATAGCTTACAATACTTTAGTTCGTCCAGTCTTAGAGAACTGTTCGTCTGCATGGGACCCTTACCAGTTGGGGCTGATTCAAGAGATTGAGAAAGTCCAAAGAAGAGCGGCAAGAGTCGTGACTGGTACATTTAGCCATCGCGAGAGCGTTACAAATCCCATAGAAAGTTTGAAGTGGGACACACTTGCAGATAGACGACGCGCTAAACAGAAGGGGCTCCTCACTAAATTCCGAAATCCAATCTTCACCGAGGATGTAGAGCATATAATATTACCACCAACTTTCAAATCGCGTAATGATCGTCATTCAAAGATAAGAGAAATAAGAGCTCGTACTGAGGCGTTCAGACAGTCGTTTTTCCCTCGCGCGATCCGCGAGTGGAACGGGGGGGGGGGATATGACTTTGGCGCTAATTGTGCCCTCCGCCACACACCGCTTGGTGGCTAGCGGGGTATATATGTAGATGTAGATGTGTAGAATACCCGACACAAAAAGTCAACACCTCACAGGTATCCAACAACAGAAGCAGCAGATGTAGATACAACATTAGCTACCGCGCATCATACCAGCAGTGAAACTGAAAAGAGGGTGGTATTATGAGTTGTCCGTGCGCAATTCCAGCTCACAAGCCGACAGAGCATGGTTGTGAGAGATCTGAGCTGGGCATGGTAAATAGGTTTTCATTACTCAAGACGTGGATACTGCTGCAACTCAATATGATTGAGGCCTCGTCTACGACCGATACAAATTTTGAGAATTAGGCTCTGTAGAACGACATGGTTTAACCCAATGACGTAACTGAAAGCTCTAGTTTCATTATTATTTGTTCCCATTTCTTGCTGAACAACTGATGCCCAATCAGTAGTCTACGGATTCCACCAAGTCATGTGCTTCCGTCATGGATCGTTGTAGTTGCGTATTGAATCTTCTCCCACATGATCCAAAACTCGAATTCTTTTGTGTGAACACTTGTTTATCAAGAATCATGACCGAATCGCTATAGCTTGAACTACACTGAAGCGCCAAAGGAACTGGTATAGTCATTCGTACTCAAATACAGAGATATGTAAACAGGCAGAATACGGCGCTGCGGTCGGCAACGCCTATGTAAGACGACTAGCGTCTGGCGCAGTTGTTAGATCTGTTACTGTTGCCACAATGGCAGCTTATCAAGATTCAAGTGAGTTTCAACGGGGCGTTATAGTCGCAACAAGAGCGGCGGGACACTGCATCTCCGAGGTAGCGATGAACTGGGGATTTTCCCGTACGACCATTTCACGAGTGTACCATGAATATCAGGAATCCGGTAAAACATCAGATCTACGACATCGCTGTGGCCGGAAAAAGAGTCTGCAAGAATGGGACCAACGACGAATGAAGAGAATCGTTCCACGTGACAGAAGTGCAACGATTCCGCAAATTGCCGCAGATTTCAATGCTGCGCCATCAATAAGCGTCAGCGCACGAACCATTCAACGAAACATTATCGATGTGGGCTTTTGGAGCCGAAGGCCCACTCGTATACTCTTGATGACTGCACGACCGAAAGCTTTACGCCTCACCTGGGCCCGTTAACAAAGACATTAGACTGTTGATGACTGCAGACATGTTGCCTGGTCGGACGAGTCTCGTTTCAAATTGTATCGAGCGGATGAACGTGTACGGGTATGGAGACAACCTCATGAATCCATGGATCATGCATATGAGCGAATGGACGTGTACGGGTATGGAGACAACCTCATGAATCCATGGATCCTGCATGTCAGCTGGGGACTGTTCAGACTGGTGAAGGCTTCGTAATGATGAGGGACGTGTGCAGTTGGAGTGATGTGGGACGCCTGATACGTCTAGATGCGACTCTGACAGGTGACACGTATGTAAGCATCCTGTCTGATCACCTGCATCTGTTCATGTTGTTGTGCATTCCGACGGACATGGCAATTCCAGCAGGACAGAGCGACACTCCACACGTGCAGAATTGCTTTAGAGTGGCTCCAGGAACACTCTTCTGAGTTGAAACACGTCCGCTGGCCACCAAAATCCCCAGACATGCACATTATTGAGAATGTCTGGGATTCCTTGCCAGGTGCTGTTCAGAAGAGATCTCCACCCCCTCGTACTTTTGTGGATTCATGGACCGTAGCGGTCGCGCGGTTCCGGACTGAATCGCCTAGAACCGCTCGGCCACCCCGGCCGGCAAATTTCTACACACGAGATAAACTTGTTCTAGTTGGGACTCTCCTATTCCGAAACTTTTCACAATCCTTTCACTTGACTTTCTGGGTGCTACACCGTGCTGCAACATTTGTTAAATGTATTAGTTCCTGCAACGATTAATGCTTCTTCTTTAACAACCAATCAGTGACTAACAGTGGTAAATTGCACCGCCATCATATTAATGAAGAATCTTCCTCGTCTTCTTCTTTACCCGCAGGCTGGTCGGATGTAGAGCAGATAATAGTTCACTACTTTTCAAGCTAGCAGGCCTACTTTGATGCCGTAAGTAGCTGTCTGTTATGAAAAACAATCAGATTACAAATCATGTCTCTAACGCTTTTTTTTTCATTCAAGACCTCATACGCCCTGAAACGTTAATTTTAGACCGTTGGTTCCTGATCTAAAAATACTCAGCTTTCTTTGTTCCTCTACTATCTATCTGCAAAATTTTGATCCTAAATGTTTGGGACACTCACTATAAAACGTTAATAAGACCAAATTTGACACACCAGCATAATCCTGGACTGTAGCAATACGTCCCTAACTGCTCTGTACGCGGGGAAGATTTGTACACTTTGTAGACAGTTCGTATGTACCGTCTGCATCACGTCATGTCACTGAAGAAAGTGACAGAAGCACATTCGTATATCTCCACAACAGAAAAACAAGGAAGAAGCATATCACCTTTTGTAAGGATACGTGACTAGTGATAATAAGAAGTCATTACGAAGCAGCTTGTTAACCTCAGCCCGAAGAGCAGATGATCTGGTGGACGACCAAAGAAATGCCAAACGCATGCTTAAAGAGAACATGAGAGTCGTAGGAATTGGCCTACCCTACGCTACACATCTAGTGAAGGACACACTGTGGAAAAGCAGATTAGATTCTTGTCGTGTATATCGCACCTTACGCTACGCATTGCTACGATTATGAACTTCCAGCACTATAAACTTAGCACTCTACACGAAGTGAGGTTCACCACAGTGCTATTACACAATGGCGTACAGTCACGAGGTAGGAGCGTGCATGCTAAACAGTTTCTGACGTTACTGTCTTGACCGATAAAATTCTTAAGTACCACAATACTTCGCTGCTACGATTGAAGACCTAGAACACTGCTCTGTTTGGAGAACACCGTCATGTACTACCAAACTCCAAAGTATCCGAACGACCTTTGCTGCGTTCCGCCGGATTTCTCTGCAACCCACATTACGTAACTGTCTTGCAGGTACTCTAATGTATTTATGATATAGTCGTTGACGATATAAAATCGTTACTATAACTGCCCATAGAGAACTTTGCTCTGTGTGGCAATTACTCCAGATGAAAATTAATAGCACTATAATGAAAATGTCAGTAAACGCGCTTTTAAACATGACACGTCATTTAATGCTTGCAAATTCAAATTTGTTACAAAAAAATAATGTAACAAAAAGCAAATTTCTACTTGAAATTCCATGACGAAAATTGTTTACTGGATCACGACCCAGGACACCCTTCCAGCAACTATTCTTCCCCGTTACCTAAGAAGAGACTGCGCCTGCTCGCCATCACCAATTCCGTCCAAACTTATGATATTCTCAAGGCCCGGCCACAAATGAAAGAGACAGATGTGATAGCTCCAGATAGCCAAGAGTTTAGTAAAAAATTGCAATTTTGGCACTGATCGGACGTCCCATTAATGTGTGCGTAGTTCCCAAGCAGTTGGTGGCGTAGCTCAAATGGCTCTGAGCACTATGCGATTGAACTTCTGAGGTCATCAGTCGCCTAGAACTTAGAACTAATTAAACCTAACTAACCTAAGGACATCACACACATCCATGCCCGAGGCAGGATTCGAACCTGCGACCATAGCGGTCGCTCGGTTCCAGAGTGCAGCGCCTAGAACCGCACGGCCACTCCGCCCGGCGGTGGTGTAGCGGCAAGGTTACTGAATGCTAATCCAAAGGCTGTGGGGTCGAGTCCTAATGCAGTAATTCTTTTTATTCTCAGTTCTTACGTTACTTGCACTGCAAATTTACCGAAATTACGCACAGTGTACTGTATTCATTAGCATCTTCGTAAACAGAATGAAAAGGAAAAGCGAGTAAAATTCGGGATTGAAAATAATTTCCATAAAGAACATGTAACCCGTGCAGAAGAACATCATATTTAAAGTTAGACGTTTTTATTGTTGTACAGTTGATGATTTACGGGTGCTGGGTCGATATTTCTCATAAGAACATGGGAAGCAGTAATTCTCTCGTCATTTTGATCACGTTATGAACGTCGCACTTTATAAGTACATGATTTTTTTAAAGTTTCTGTACAAAAACAAACCTAGTTTACATTCATAAAATATTTTCTCTCAGCGCACAGCTTGGCAGTAAAAACAAGCACAATGAAAAATTTCAGCGAACGTTGGTGAGGATAGCTAGTGATGTACGGTGGAATGTATTGTAACGCACTCTTCCCCAACGTTAAAATCGTCGAGAACGCTGTAAGTAGAATACTTACTCGTTAACCAATCCTTAATCTCAAATTTTCCTTCACTATTCATTTTCATGAATTTTATGAAAATATACACATCAAAAAAGTTTTGCATCGCCACGGTTCCCAAAACTCCTGAAGATAGACTTTGATTGTGGATACTATATCACAGACACTAAACCTGGCCAAAGATGTAAACAACGGTGCATGAGTAGCGCCTATTGGACTGAGGGGGTCCGACAGTCGATCAGTTCCAGTCATTCCACCAGGAATGAGGTACACGGCTCGTGTTGTATGTAGTTCAACCATGCCTAGACGGTCAAT
The DNA here is from genome assembly GCF_021461385.2 of Schistocerca piceifrons. Classification (NCBI taxonomy): domain Eukaryota; kingdom Metazoa; phylum Arthropoda; class Insecta; order Orthoptera; family Acrididae; genus Schistocerca; species Schistocerca piceifrons. The sequence continues at coordinate 590,174,710 of NC_060139.1, forward strand.
ACCGCGGTTCGATAGCATCCGCATTGTTACATTGTTCCAGGAAGGGCTCACAACAAGGAAAGTGTACAGGCGTCTCGGAGTGAACCAAATCTATGTTGTTCGGACATGGAGGAGATACAGAGAGGCAGGGACTGTCGATGACATGCCTCGCTCAGGCTACTCAAGGGCTACTACTGCAGTGGATGACCGCTACCTACGAATTATGGCTCGGAGGAACCCTGACAGCAACGCCACCGCTTTGAATAATGCTTTTCGTGTAGCCACAGGACGTCGTGTTACGACTCAAACTGTGTGCAATAGGCTGCATGTTGCGCAACTTCACTCCCGACGTCCATGGCGAGTCCACTTTTGCAACCACGACACCATGCAGCGCGGAACAGATGGGCCCAACAACATACCGAATGGAGCGCTCCGGATTGGCATCACGTTCTCTTCACCGATGACTGTCGCCTATGCCTTCAGCCAGACAATCGTCGGAGATTTGTTTGGAGGCAACCCGGTCAGGCTAAAAGCCTTAGACACACAGTCCAGCGAGTGCAGCAAGGTGGAGGTCCCCTGATGTTTTGGGATGGCATATTTTTTGGCCGACGTATCCCGCTGGTGGTCATGGATGACGCCGTAACAGCTGTACGATACGTGGATGCCATCCTCCGACCGATCGTGCAACCCTATCGGCAGCATACTGACAAGGCATTCGTCTTCATGGACGACAGTTCGCGAGCCCATCGTGCACATCTTGTCGATGACTTTCTTCAGGATAACTACATCGCTCGACGAGAGTGGCCAGCATGTTCTCCAGGCATGAACTCTACCGAACATGCCTGGGATTGTTTGGAAAGGGCTGTTTATGGACGACGTGACCACTGTGAGGGATCTACGCCGAATCACCATTGACGAGTGGGACAATCTGGACCAAAAGTGCCTTGACGAACTTATGGATAGTATGCCACGACGAATACAGGCATGCATCACTGCAAGAGGACGTGCTACTCGGTATCAGAAGTATCTAGACCACCACCTCTGAAGGTCTCGCTGTATGATGGTACAACATGCAACGTGTGGTTTTCAGGAGTAATAAAAATGGCCAAATTGATGTTTATGTTGATCTCTGTTCCAATTTTCTATACAGGTTCCAGAAATGTCGGAACCGAGGTGATGCAAAACTTTTTTTGATGTGTGTAAATGACTGATGCCTCGCCCGATACGCGCCATAAATGCTATTTTTCTCTGAAGGATTGGGCCCCCGACCTCCCACTCGTGCCACTTTCATTTCTCTCCAAGCCGTGCACGTATCGTAAATGTGGACATAATCGGTGATGACGAGTAAGCACACTCGGATGGTGGATATCGAAACATTGCACCAACAGAGAGATGATGGAAACTGAGGTGACGAGACGAAAAAGCTTTACGCTAACGGGGATTCGAATCTGCTGGCACCTGTCGCCGTTGTTTTCTGGCCACGAGCAAACGTTAAATCTCGGTGTTTCACCAGTAGCGCGATGGACGTATGTTTTAACTGGAAATAACGTAACGAGTTGTTCTGAGCCGACTGGAAGTTAAACTCGCACATATCATCGTTTTTACCTACACACGGAGAGACATTAACTGTAGAATTCTTTTTCACCAGTAGCTAGACGTGGCATGTTTGAACCTGATATGATATGATGAAGTGTTCTGTGTCTGACTGGGAGACGCGTACAAAATCATAATTATTTTTCAGTTGCAGTTTGCTGGGCATATGCTACGGCTTGAAATGACGTGAAAATTTTGCACCAGACCGCGATTTGAACCAAACGCGTGCCTTTCGTGAAGACCTTGAGGAGTTTTGAAACCTGAGGAAACAACTAAACGATGAAACTGTATCGTCCAGAAGAGGTCCAGTCCCAAGAAAGAAGAGCTTTGAGTTCGAATCCCAGTCCAGCACCAATATTTTGAACATTTAAAGCTCTGATACAGTAAGAAATAAATGCCCCGCGACGTCACATAACGGCTGATTCATTAATAAAATAAGGAAGGCTATTGCCGCTATTCACTCCTCTGTCATGGCCCAAACTGCAATACATCGACACTTCTCCAGGCCGACGTAAAGGACGGCAGTTTTAATGTGGGTGTGGAAACACGGTATAAACCTAGACTGTTTAGTTGGCGCTACAAGAGGGGAAGCGGGTCTGTTCACGCATGTTAAAAACAGTTGCTGGAATTTTCAATCGAACTCACATCTAAAGAGGACGAAACTAGAAACTTTCCAACAGACCACCAAACTTCACATCTGGATGGGGCATGATTCTGTACGAATGAAGATTGCTCCACAGTAAATGAGAATTCGAAGCCACTGGAAGTGGATTACAGCCTGTTCAAACATTCATCTCTTGGTTAGTCCGCATTTCCATCCACCAGTGCCTTCGCTACCCACTGCGAACCTTACACTTGGTTTTGTAGTGAGTGAAATGCAATCACGAAACGGCTACCTGCACGTCCTGGCAAAACAGTGAGATGCGGAAATTTCCACATGAACTACTGCTTTCCATTGACGCTGCTGTAGCGCTGTATTTATTAGTGGTCTGGTGACAAACGCGGTGCAGTGTGAACGCAAATGGTTTTCTCGCTTCGAGTACAATCGCTTAGACATGAATTATTATCCATATTCAAGAAGGCATACGTGATCCGACGAATGAAATTTCTACGTTTTACCACTATGGTCCACCCGATTATTGGCAAGTGTGATGAACTGCGACCATTTAACCTTCGTGAGACACCTGCATTCAGAGAACAATAACGGGGAAGAAAGAAAAGAACGATAATCAGAGGGGAACGTCCCAACGACGATGACGTCGTTAGAGACGAAGCGGAAGCTAAGACTCAGAAGGATGGAGAAGGAAACCGATTGTGCCCTTTAAAAGGAAATACATATGCTTTTGCCTTAATTAATTTAGGAAAGTAACGCAAAACTAAAGTCAGGATGGCGAGGCACACATTTGAACCACTGTGTGCTAACTTCTGCTTTCTTTGTAAAAAGAAACTAATGGTTGGTCCTAGAAAAATATCCGAAGCAAAGGCCAGCGTGAATAAACAAAACGTAATTTTATCCGTCTGGTGACGCAAAGAAGATGTTACGAACTGCATTCTAGGGCTGTGGCGCTCGCAGTTGCCATATGTTGCCAACAACTGAGACGCTTTGCTGTTGCCATATGAGAAAAGCGTCCAAGAAAGATGATTCAAGTGTTGCTACTGGACAAGAATGCCAATCTGCACTCTGCTAATTTCACTACAGGACCTATCCAGGAGCTTTGCGGGAAAGCAGTCTCTAGCGCACTTATTCTTGCGTTCACTAAGGACTTTCCTTACTATATGTCGAACAATTGTCAAAAACTTTCTTTGTGGACTGACAATATGTGTATATCTGTACCAGTAGCTTTCTACAGACGTGGGTACAAAAACTGCGTAAGTGTTGGATTGTTTTAGTTAATGTGAGAGAATATATTGTTGATGATTAATTTCTCTCTTATGCTTTTCTGTTATATTCAAACAATCACGAAGAAGCGCTAAAAAAATACTCTTTTCTGGTACAAAAGTGACCTTTGTGTTTTGGGTGTTTCTCATCTGGAGAATCATTTTCAGATTCCAGATCTGTTCTATGCATGATCGTCCCTTGCGAAAACCAGCCTGGTATTCTTCTATTTGTGGGTCAGCTTGTTCTTCTAATCTATTCACGAGAACTTTTGATAGGATTTTATATGTGACCGGCACGAGTGAGATACCTCTGTAATTATTTGGTTCAGTTTTGTCCCCTTTTTTGTGGAGTGGTTGGATGAGTGCGCATTTCCATTCAGAAGGGATCTGTTCTGTTTCCCAAATGGTTAATATGATTTTGCGAATTTTTCCTGTTAATCTTTCATCATTTAGTTTCCATAGTTCTGCAATAATTCCATCTTCTCCTGGTGGTGAATATCCTCTGTAGGTCTTTCGCAGTTGAGAAGCTTATTGAAATAGTCTGCGAGGATTTGGCAGTTATTCTTCGTGTTAGTTTCTAGTGAACCATCCGGTTTCTTGAAGCAAAGATTGGGTGGCTGGTATGCTGCAATACATTCTTTAAACGTCTTATAATAATCCTGGTGTTGTTCTTCTTAAAGTCTTGTTCTATCTCATCTAGTCGCCGTTTGTCATAATTTCTTTTTTCCCTCCGAATAGTTTTCGATGTTTGTTTTCGGATTACTAGAAATTGTTGCCATTTTTATGAAATTTTGTGACTATTGAAGTTTTTCCAGGCATTGGTCCTTTCTTCTACTGCTTGGTCACATATTATATTCCACCACCTGTCTTTTCTCCTTCTCGGGGGTTGACCAAATCTCATCGTGGGCTTGAGGACGTCCACAAGTTCTGTTCAGTTTGTGGTGTTTGTCTGACTAATTTCCTGTAAGATGTTTTCCTTGTTGAGTTTTATGTATTCGGGGTCTGGTCTCAGCACTTTGTTTAGTTTTGGCTTTTTTCTGTTCGGTTGTCATCTGGTCTTTATCTGTAGAAGATGGTGGTCTGATTCAAAATATCCTCTTCTCGTTTTCACATTCAGAATTTCTGCTGTGTTACTCTTGGAGATGGCCACATGGTCTATCTGGAATTCACCCTACATTGTGTTGGGCGACTTCCAAGTATACAGTTTCTTGCTGGTTTTTTTGAATTGTGTTGATATAATTACAAAGCCGAAATTTTCGCAAAAGCTTATCAATCTTTCCCCATTCTTGTTATTTCTCTTGTGAGCTGTATGGATTCCGGTGATTTTTCTGTAATTTTTCTCTTTTCCTAATTGTGCGCCTAACAAGATTATTAATGGTGTTTGGCAATTTTGTTTGTCGTCTCTTCAAGGTCATTCCAGAAGTCATCCACTTTCTGGGGGTTCTTCTTGTTATAGTTATTTGTGGGTGCGTGTGCGTTGATCAAGGTATATGCTTTGTTGGCCGATTTGACGGAGAGCGTTGATATACGTTCTGAGGCAGACTGGAAGTCAATGACGGAGTCGCTGACAGGTTTGTGGACTACAAATGCTGTCCCAATCTGTTTGAGTCCTTTCTCATTAGTTTTAACTGCTGGTTTTCGTTTGTAGATCCTGTAGTTGCCTGTGTCAAAATGGTTTTCGTCCGTAAATCGTGTTTCCTGGATTGGAAGGATTTTGATCTGGAATTTTTGCAGCACGTCTGTAAGTTGCTTGATCTTGCCCAGTTTGAAGAGAGTATTAGTATTAAGTGTACCGATGAAGTGTCTTTGTTTTGTGTGTAATAATTTGGACGTCGTCTGGTTCTCAACCTTAGGCGTAACATGATGCTCCTGGTCGCCCGGAATCCGACGACCAGGTAAACCTAGCCTTGCGACTGGTGCCCGTGATAGTTGATTCATTCCTTGTGTTATCATCATGTTCGGTTTTCAAAAGTTGAAAACTAACTTGGTGGTGGTCCTTCCGAGGAAATATCACGAGGAATACGACTTGATTGTTGAGATCAAGAAGGTTGCTACAACCGTACCATCTAGGCGAACAGACGCTGACCCCTAACCGCTGGATACCAGGCAGACGTTAGTGGATTTCGGTTGATAGTTTTGGTCCACCCCGGGTATTTTATTTCCCCGGAACCCTCCATAACTGGAGATCATTCCCCTATCCGCCACGTGGGGAGGCGCCCTATGGGAGACTACCAACTCCACACTTGATATTGGCTACATATATTATTGTTATTGTTATTATTATTATTATTATTATTATTATTATTACAACTGTTTTTTCTGTAAATCCCCATTGCACACCAATACCCGATGTAGTCGATATTATGGCAGGATAGATGAAACATCTTCATCACAGGGACTTTGTTGTAAGCCACTGTGACAGCGTGGAAGACCAGAAGAAGAAGAAAAAAATGGGACACTCCTTTCTGATAATACACGAGCAATAATTGTCGGTCCATCCAGCTGCTGGATTATTACCACAAATTTTCAGATCACGCAATGATCATCATTCAAAGATAAGGAAAATTAGAGCTCGTAGTGAGGCGTTCAGTCGTTTTTCCCTCGCGCGATCCGCGAGTGGAACAGAGGCGCGAATTGTGCCCTCCGCCACGCACTGCTTGGTGACTAGCGGAATATATATGTAAATGTAGATGTAGATGTAGAAGACAAATGTTCTCATGATGCTGCTAACGCTCCTGGATTGAGTCCGCTTGTATGTGTGCTCTCAAAAACACTGTTTACAACGTGTCGATGGCAAGACATACACAACATTCAATGAAAGCTGTGATGTCAGCCCTCTCCCCCCCCCCCCCCATAAACACACAAGAAAATATAAAACGAAACACCATGTTCTATTCGACGATGTTTGTGTGGAAAACCAGGATCAAATTCGAAAATATTTTCGTTTTGGCAGTCATATGGATGTTGACGTACTTTGTTTGAACCAGACACATTCCATAATCCCAAAACAGTTGGGGAGGGACAATGCAACCCTCATTATAATCCTCCAACAAAACAATCTGAATTTTAAGCACATTTACCAAGCACATATAGGAACTGATCTGATACGTCATTCAATGAATTTATAAAAACATGTGAAAACATACACAGCATGGGTCGAAAACTCAAACTACATACTATGTGATATACTGGACAAGCACTTAACTTTATTTTATGTTATTAAACGGGGTTTTAGTCGTAAGGCCTACGACTCAATAGACAGAGTTGCGCTCTGAAACACGCTGGAAGAATTCAGCATTGACAGAAAGACAAGAGAATCATTCGGCAAACATTAACAGACACAGTCTCAAAGGTTAAATTTATGGGGGATATCTCTGAGCCATTTGAAATCCAAACTGGAATGCGACAGGGTGATGGACTTTCACCATTACTCTTTAATATCATTCTTGAAAAAAGTATCAGGACATGAGAAAAATAAGTCAAAGGAACCCAAACTGGCATTAGAAAAGATAATAGATTCAATGTGAAGTGTTTAGCTTTTGCAGATGACCTTGCAATCCTCACAAATAATAGAAAAGAAGCCACTAACGCCATAGGGAAGTTATACGAAATTGCACAAAGAACTGGTCTGCAAATCTCGTATGAGAAAACCCAGCACATAGAAAGAGTGCCGCAAGACAAATTGCCTATTGTGAAAACCTATGGGAAAATCGTACAACTACCACATTTTAAGTACCTGGGAGAAATCATCCAGCCATCACGGATCAACCTAAAGGCCAATGAGGAAAGAATAAAAAAACTACAGAAAGCACATAAACTCACGTGGAAATATTATAACAAAAAGTCTATATCCATTAACGCAAAGTTGAGGCACTACAACACTGTCGTACCTGCGGAGGCATAGTATGCATCTGAAACATCACAAATAGGTGGGCAAACTAAAATCAAAGAAATAGAGAAACAAGGAAGGAAAATTGTCAGGAAAATTTTTGGCCCAATACAAGAGCAAGAAATCTGGAAGAAGAGACCAACATCAGAATTATATAAATACACAGACGAGATTACGGATACAATAAGGAAAAGAAGAATGCAGTTCTACAGACATATCCACAGGATGAATGAAAACAGAATTTCAAAGCGAATTCTTAAAGTCATCAACTCAGACAGGGGAAAAACAAAATGGATAAAAGAAGTTGAAGAGGACCTCAGACAAGCACACTTAACAGTAAACGATGCAGAAAATAGAACTGAATTCAGGACTATGATCAAAAAACATAAATTTGACACCACAACACAGAAGCGACCAGGATGCAAATGGACAGCGGAGCGAAAGAAACAACACAGTGAACACATTAAGAAAATTTGGACTCAGAAAAAACATAAACAATCATCATAAAGGAATTCAAGTTCAAACGCTCTCTCTAAATGGGAATAATCGAAAATAATAATAATAATACGTAGCCAATATAAGCAGTCACCTTATAATGGCTACATTATAATAAGAGGGTTTTGAAAAAAGTAATCACACACGATTTGCGGTAATTTACATATATTTTATTCACGCTTCAGGAATGATAAATAGGATGCATTACACCAACACAAAAATCTATTAGGTCATTTTTCACAGTATTTCCCGAATAATCGTTTTTGTATGCACTAAATTCTGTACTATTTCCCTCAAACTAAGAGGAGCACCACAAAACTCGGGTACACCATCTGAAAATTTAGCGTAGATGGACTCCATAACTATCAGAGTCGACTGCACTGATAAACTAAAGTACTGTTCTAAATCATCTACAGCCGGCCGAAGTGGCCGTGCGGTTAAAGGCGCTGCAGTCTGGAACCGCAAGACCGCTACGGTCGCAGGTTCGAATCCTGCCTCGGGCATGGATGTTTGTGATGTCCTTAGGTTAGTTAGGTTTAACTAGTTCTAAGTTCTAGGGGACTAATGACCTCAGCAGTTGAGTCCCATAGTGCTCACAGCCATTTGAACCATAAATCATCTACATGCACACTGCATTCATGGAGATAGTTCACAACGTTATTGTACACAGCCTGAATATGTAGTAGGCACTGCTCCAGTCTCTCTAAAAAAAGAGGTATCACCATCCTTAATCCAAATAAGTTCGCTATAGCGGGATGCTGTAAATAAATGGGTCGGTCCCGAAATTTCATCCTGAGTGCTGCGTCATCATACATTGATGTGATAGATAGCGTCAGGCCAGCACAGTAAATGTCCAGGGGAAACAGAGATGGGTTATATTCCATAGTCATTTGAGCACTGATGTAGGTTACTGGATGTCATCGTTCTTTCCATTCAAGCTAAGTAAGTCGCACTTTAAGACTCTTTGTTGCATTTTGAATCTCCTTCACCATACATCAGTCATTGTCTGCTGCTTCTGTGCCTACATTCATGCCCTTTGGCCCACTAGCAGTTAAATTATATCTGGAAGTGAATAGAAGTAGTGCACAGGGAGTAACTGGTAATTTCTCATCCACCACATCCACACTCTGTTCCTGCAATATCACTGAAATGTTCTGGGATGGAGCTCATTACTGACTTGCACCATGCTGTTTGAAAATTCCAGTGCACTTCTGCGAGTGGGTGACATGCTGGGTGGCACAGACCGCTCCGACATGCCGACCAGGTGCGTCACAGTACCCCACGTGCCGGTTGCCGCTACAGGTCCTGACTAGCTGGAGGTCACCTCAGCTGTTGAACAAAGAAGAAGAACAACCGTTACATGAGGGAGAAAGAAATGGAGCTGAACAAAAATGAAGCAGGCCGCTGTGGCCGAGCGGTTCTAGGCCCAGGTTCGAATCCTGCCTCGGGCATGGATGTATGTGATTTCCATAGGTTAGTTAGGTTTAAGTAGTTTCTAAGTCTAGGGGTCTGATGACCTCAGATGTTTAGAGCTTAGAGCCATTTGAACCATTTTCTTAACAAAGATGAAGCAATAACAATAGCAATAGCTGTAGTACTTACTCTTCGCCTTAAACACTGGGCTATCAGTTTTATTCGCATTTCTGTAAATATGATTCGAGTTAAAGCGTAGTTAGAAGCGTAGATAGATGAGCCGACTGCAACTCGAACATCGTACATAAAGAGCCGGGGTAATCATTTGGGTGGCCCTCCTCTTCAGTAGCTGTCGTAGATATTTTTGTTTTACCGTCTTAAGCGTGGTTGAAACTAAAAAGCTCATTCATCAGAAGCGATTCGCTTTCTTTCTCTTTTTGTTCGTCACCAGAAGATATTAACATAACATTTCATTTTAATATTATACACACAGAAATAATTTTCGTTAAGAACACTTTCATTGGTACTATCTCTAATACGTAATAACGCAAATGAAATAAATAGCAGTTATTACGAAACTAGAACGTGCACAGAGCGATTTCATAAGCTGCGAATAATTGTTTCAAATCAGAAAACCAAACTGTGCGAAGGATAGGACTCAAAAAGCCCTGAAAAGGATGAAAGAAGTGAATGAATGCACTGCTAATTTCATTCCATTTTTGATAACAGAAAAGAAGAAGCACTTATAATGAGAATGTGGAAAAAGAAACACAAGACGGCGACGGTAATGCCTCGACTATGTCATCCTCGACAAAAACTGCCATTCAGTCCGTAAGAACGAAAGGAATGAAAAGTACCATCTACTCGTAACGATTATAATATAACTGCTGGTGATGCTTTATGAATGAAAGCAAAGATCGCCTGACGAATGAGATTTTCAATTTTCAGACAGCTTAAGACAGAGAGAGACCGACGTGATCTAAAGAAATTCGCGCACCTTTGCGTATGGATCTTCTCGCAGGTGGCGCATTTTGCTCATGGTTTACTCCCAGAAGGTTTCACGCTTACGACACCTCTAGACTATCGGAACATTTGTATGAGAATTATCGAATGCAATTGTTAGAACAGACTGCTACTTAAATACTACGGTACTTGCCACCGAATCTTACTCAGTAGAAAACGCTAATTGCAATTTAATTTCATCCTGAAGACTACAGGAAACGCTTAGTAACGCTTTCAAGAGAGATCCTGCCCCCATTTACTTGCCTCCTCGTACTATTGCTTATCGGGCGTTGCTTAACTAAAGAATTGGGCTTCTCCTAAATAGGGCATTACCACAGAGACAAATGGACATGGAGCACTGTAGACCTCACTCTTGACTTCACTGTGAAATAACTCGACATGTTGAAAATTAGTAACGCAACGGTTTTACATAGTACGTGAGAGGTTGATGAAATAACTATTTCGATATCAAACCTAATTCATTGCTTCCGTTAGAATTCCTGTGTTTAAATGGACCCAACACGGCGAACAAACGCCAAATATGTGTCACTGAAGATCTCTTCAAGTGCTTTCAGACTCTTTGGTAACTCGCGGTCGCAGAGGTGGGTGTCTAACACAGGTCACTGTCGTCATCGCAGTCCCGATGTGAAGCAGCATTGTATCATGCTACGCAACGCAGTCATGCCACTACAGGAAAAAATTATCGGCGCCCTGGATGAACTGCGTACGCTTTGGTATTAACGAAGAAGCTTAGAAAAGGCTCACCAGCCTCAGCTTCACCCACGAGCGGAGGATGAACGAGTCATCAGTTCTAGACCGTCTTCTCTGCAGCTGTCAGACTATCTTCATATGAGTTCCAAATCTGTGCTGTTACGAAACCGAAAACATGAGAGTTATGAATTGATTCCAGGAAGTTCGTTCCCCGCAGAATCTACAACCAGTCTTACATTTTACGTAACGAATTTTGTGCGTTGTGCGTCACTATGGCAATTGGGGCATACTGCAGGCAGAAACAGTTCGCTAGCTGAGTGATAATGAGGCCGATCTGAGAAGGGGACGATGCCTTTGCTTCTAGTTCTAGCCTCGCTGGAGGCCTGGATAAGTGGTGGCTTATTCACCTCTCCTCTAACCGAGTTAAAAGACGCCATTTCGAAAATCAGTAACAGAATCTTAATTTCTCCACCGTAAGTCGTCTCGTAGTCTTGATTTAGTACCCCGTTTATTTAAATGTCAAACATTTAAGAAACTGCGAGTTTTCCCCGTGTTACAACTTATAATTTTCTACTTCCACGGACACTTTTCCTTTTTTTTTGTTCTTTTGGGTCTACCCTCACTGTCAGATTTACATATTTTCAAGCTAGTTCCGAACTGCTTCACGTAGACAAATATCATATCGAATTAAAAACTGCATAATATCTTAATAATGCGCGAAGTTTTGGACAGACTCAACAATTTGTTTTATTCAGTTGGGCTTTATTTGTATGGTTACCATGATAATGTAATTCGTTCCTATTGGAAAAGCGTATCTTTTATAGCGTTTACGTCGCTTTAATGCATATAACTGAAAAACATGAGAGAGAAATTAGTCATCAATAATATTTTCTCTCACATTGACTAAAACATCCTGATAACGCTCAGGCAGTTATTCTATACACGTCTGTAGAAAGCTGTTGGCACAGAGATAAAGATGTTGTCAGTCCAAGTTTACAGGTCAGTTTCATCATCTAACGTCGACATGAAACGTGCTTTCTGAAACTGTAATAAAGTTGAATTTGCAAGCATGCAAGTCTGTGACATCGCTAATAACGTGTTTCCTGACCTTTTTTGTTGTAGTGGTGTTTATTTGCATCTGGAATGATTACCATACAAAGTTCTCCATTGATCTCTTGTAGTAACCGCTTTGAACAGTCAAACGTGTGTACTGAAAAGAGATCAGTGTACCTGTAAGAGAGTTACGTTGTGTAGGTTACGTACAAATCAAGCGGGACGCAATTTAGGTCTTTCGGATTCTTTTGAGTGTAATAGTACCTCAGCAAAGTACGAAGAGAGCGGGCGAACGTTTACGAGTGGCAATTTAAAGGAACACTGCCTGGAGAAAGTTTCCACAGGATCCACGGTCAGGCTTAGTTGACCCCGAGGAACAAACTCGGAACAGCCATCCGTAGCAGTCAAGAGGTAAACACTTCATAGAATATCAGTTCGCTGGTCTTTCAGCGAGACGCTGGAATCAACCGTGCTATTCAGTCAGTAACACGCTTTCAGTCACATTTATTTCAGTAGCCTCACTCTACCGAATCACAGGGAACTCACTACTGTACATCTAGTTACGTGACAGCAATATATAAACTAGATATTTCTCAGTGCTAAGATGACAGCGACAAAATTTCATTGTTACTGGACATCGGCAAACCTGCTGGTCTTACTATCACTCACTATACATCGTATAAGTCCTAACACTGATCTTGCTTCTGTTCTGATATGACTGCCACTAGACACCATACACCTCCGGAAAGAACACCAGGAGGTAGAAATTCCTTATGGGTTTGATTCCATAGGGAAACAGTTGTGCCCAACGAAAGTACTCAGTTTCAGTAGTAAGCGGCACACAATCAATCGCAAATGATGTGTACTGCTTATCTAGATTTCGGTCTCTGAGTGGCCATTTCAGTGCAGTAAACGTAGAGTAAAACACCAAAAACATTTGTATATGCTATGGTGGTTGGGGAGAGAGATAATGTGAATTGTCCAGAGGTGTAGTAATTATCGTTTAGTCGCACCAAAATTTGTCTGCCCAGAAAGGCGTTTAGGTAGAGATGTTTTCGTGTTAAGAACGTTGTGGCAGTTCTGGAACATTGGATAAAAGTTAATTCCTTTTAGTTTCGGTGTGCGGCTTGGTATTTACCTTTTCTCCCCATCGACGTACAAAATGCCGGCGTGGCTGTGGCGGCTATTCTCTCTTCTTATCGACTTCTCGTCGCCGAAAAGGTCCATTTTAAAATTCAAGTTCTCGTCGCATCGGGAGATGGAGAATAGGACGTGGCTAGGTACGAGAATGAAAACTTGCAACTACCGCATATTATAACTGTTAATTAAAACAACACTGGGAGAGCGCAGCTACATATGTCTTTATCGCAACAGATCAAAATACAGGCAGACACCGAGCTCGGTAAAATAGAAAGCAAATGAGGTACGTAGAAAACTGACAGTTTACCCTTCAAATCCGTGCTAACTTAACTGAGATAATCATTCCTCCCTACTATACCTTCGCCGCACGGGGATGGCGCGAATATTTATTTACACTACCGGACATTAAAATTGCTAAACCACGAAGATGACGTGGTACAGATGCGAAATTTAACCGACGGGAAGAAGATGCTATGATATGCAAATGATTAGCTTTTCAGAGCATTCACACAAGGCTGGCGCCGGTGGCGACACTTATAACGTGCTGACATGAGGAAAGTTTCCAAGCAATTTCTCATATACAAACAGCAGTTGACCGGCGTTGCCTGGTGAATCGTTGTTGTGATGCCTTGTGTAAGGAGGAGAAATGCGTACCATCACGTTTCCGACTTTGATAAAGGTCGGATTGTAGCCTATCGCGATTGCGGTTTATCGTATTGCGACATTGCTGCTCGCGTTGGTCGAGATTCAATGACTGTTAGCAGAATATGGAATCGGTGGGTTCAGGAGAGTAATACGGATCGCCGTGCTGGATGACAACGGCCTCGTATCACTAGCAGTCGAGATGACAGGCATCTTATCCGCATCGCTGTAACGGATCGTGCAGCCACGTCTCGATCCCTGAGTCAACAGATCGGGGCGTTTGCAACACAACAACAATCTGCACGAACAGTTCGACGACGTTTGCAGCAGCATGGACTATCAACTCGAAGACCATGGCTGCAGTTGCCCTTGACGCTGCATCACAGACAGGAGCGCCTGCGATGGTGTACTCACCGACGAACCTGGGTGCACGAATGGGAAATGTCATTTTCTCGAGTGAATCCAGGCTCTGTTTACAGCATCATGATGGTCGCATCCGCATTTGGCGACATCGCGGTGAACGCACATTGGAAACGTGTATTCGTCATCGCCATACTGTCGTATCACCTGGCGTGATGTTATGGGGTGCCATTGATTACACGTCTCGGTCACTTCTTGTTCGCATTGACGGCACTTTGAACAGTGGACGTTACAGTTTAGATGTGTTACGACCCGTGGCTCTACCCTTCATTCGATCCCTGGGAAACCCTACATTTCAGCAGGATAATGCACAACCTCATGTAGCAGGTCCTATACGGGCCTTTCCGGATACAGCAAAAGATCTCTCACCAATTGAAAACGTCTGGTCAATGGTGGCCGAGCAACTGGCTCGTCACAATACGCCAGTCACTACTCTTGATGAACTGTGGTATCGTGTTGAAGCTGCACGGGCAGCTGTACCTGTACACGCCATCCAAGCTCTGTTTGACTCAATGCCCAGGCGTATCAAGGCCGTTATTACGGCCAGAGGTGGTTGTTCTGGGTACTGATTTCTCAGTATCTATGCACCCAAATTGCGTGAAAATGTAATGACATGTCAGTTCTAGTATAATATATTTGTCCAATGGATACCTGTTTATCATATGCATTTCTTCTTGGTGTAGCAATTTTAATGGACAGTAGTGTATGTATAGGTCATTAAAAAGAAATATACAATGCACATAGTCCAATTGGGGCTATGTGCGTGTACAAGTGTTTTTAATGTTTTACCTTACATTCACTGCACTGAAATAGCCACAAAGTGGCGGAAATCTAGATATGCAGTAAGCATCATTTGCGACTGATTCTATACCCTTTACTAATTTAAAACCGTTATGGCTACAAATAAACCGTTTTCAGGATAATTTTCCATAACAGATGTCTCCAAACTGAAATTATTGTAGTAGGCAGCTCGCTGTCTATATCCTGAACAGCGTCATTCACTAAACATTACAAAATACCGCAAACAACACTTGTGATACTGAAGCAACCGAGTTCCTAGCGATGGCCGGGACGTCGTAGAGAAGCTACATTGTCGAAACTGCATCATTCCTGGGAGGAAGGCAGCCAAATCCGCTTCCGCAGCCCACGTCGACACGGGGTACCGGCACCGCTGTCCAAATCTCAGTCTTAGTCAGTCCAGAGGAGCACATAAGCCCGGCAGTAACGGCTGAATCGATTAACAAGAGAATGAGCTCACCGGCGTACTGAATGGGGCCAGTGAGCTCCAAAAGCGCCGTTAAAACGGTCCCCGGCCATTCGCGGAGGCAACTCCTCCCTGTTGGCTAAGTGATGGCTTTGCCGCCTTGGGCATCGGCGCTCGATTTACAGGGTAATATATTGTCGTGCACTTCATTCCGAAGATTGGTTTGATGCAGATCTCTAAGCTACGTCCTCCTGTACAAATCTTTCCACCTCTGTATACATATCACAACCTACGTCGATTTGAAAGTGCCTATTGCATGCAAGCTCTGGTCTTCCTCTGCAGCTTTAATCTCCACCCCTCTCTCCCTACACCTCCATTACCACATTAACAAATCCTTGATGCCTCAATATCTATTAACGTTCATCACAGAATCTTCTTAAAAGCACTATTTATTAAGCACAATAAATCTTCGAAATAATATGCCGTTTCTGACAGAATTAGTATTTCATCGGCAAACATTGCAAGTTTTCATTTCTTCTTCGTTAACTTTAATTGCTCATCCAAAATTCTCCTCATTTTACTTGTTCTATGTAAAAGTTCAATAACATGGTGAATAGACTACAAATCTATGTCATTCCTTACTCAACTACTGTTTCCCGTCTATATGCCTCAACTCTGGTTTCTGTATAAATTGTAGTTAATCGTTCGTTCCCTGTATTTCATCCGTGAAAACTTCAGAATTTAAAACAGGGGGTGCGTCAAAAAAATGTATACACACTTTGAACTGTCATGGACAATTTATTTCCCATTCTAAAAGGTTAAATATCTGTGAGAAAGTAATGTTATGTTTCATCAACAGGTGGCAGCAGTGGCAAGGAAGTAACTGCAACATGGTGGACGTGCGTTTGAGCTTTGAAGTGCGGAAGCAGATAATTAAGTGGTACTGGAAGTTTGAGAATGTAGCTGTGGTTCGAAGACAGTGGAGAAGTGAGTATGGTACAGAACCACCTTCAAGGTTAACAATTACACGTCTACGAGACAAATTTGAAATTCATGGAACAGTGTGTGATGTGCATAAAGGTCGATTAGGGCGACCTCGTGCAGCTACAAGTGATGTTTCCACAACTGCGGTCTTGGAACTGTTTCAGCGTTCGCCTCAAAAATCTTCAAGCCAAGCGGCACGTGAGAGGAATGTAAGTGCTAGTACTGTGCTACGCATTCTGAAGAAAAGCAAGTTTCGTGTGTACATTCCAAGGCTGGTGCAACAGCTAAGTGACGACGATCCAGATCGAAAGTTAGAATGTTGTGAATGGGTTCAGGAGATGGTGTGACGTGAACCGGGGCTTATGGATAGCATAATTTGGTCGGATGAAGTCCAATTCAAACTCAATGGAACTGTCAATAGGCAAAATTGTGTGTACTGGACCGAAGATAATTCTCACATTACAGTTGAAAAGGCTGTGAATTTGCCTTGTGTAAATGTGTGATGTGGTTTGTCTGCAAGGGGACTCATTGGGCCTTTCCGCTTTGAAGGTACTGTTACTGGAGAAACGTACCTAACAATGCTTGCTGACTCCATATTCCCTGCCATTCGTGCATTATACATACCTGGATCACAATATGCCAGGCCAGTGGATAGGACGCAGGGGACCAATCGAGTTTCCTGCACTCTCTCCAGACCTCACGCCGCTGGATTTCTTCTTATGGGGCACAGTAAAAGATGAGGCGTACAAACGTAAACCACGTAACCTGGACACACTTTGGAATGAGATTCAGGCGGTGTGCGCAGAAATCTGACACTGGTACGATGTACGGAATCAGTGGTGACTCGTACTCAGAAATGTTTTGATGCTGAAGGCCACCAGTTTGAACATTAATCACATTTGCAAAGTACATTTATTTTTCCAATTGGACTTTAAGCTTCCCATTCCGAGAAATTTAACATTGTAGAACGGGAAATAAATTTTCTATGACGCTTCAAAGTGTGTATACATTTTTTGACACACCCTGTACTGTGTTCCAGTCAACGCAGTTAAACATTTTTTTTGCGGAATCTACAAAAGCTGCAAGTGTAGAGTTGCCATTTTGTCTTCTGTCTTCCAGGATAAATCATTAGTTCTATATAACCTCACGTGTTCTTGCGTTTCTCCTGAACCCTGTTGATATTCCCACATACTGGTTTCCACAAGTCTTTCAATTGGCTCAATATGGTTCAAATGGCTCTGAGCACTATGGGACTTAGCTTCTGAAGTCATCAGTTCCCTAGAACTTAGAACTACTGAAACCTAACTAACCTAAGGACATCACACACATCCATGCCCAAGGCAGGATTCGAACCTGTGACCATAACGGTTGTGCGGTTCCAGACTGTAGCGCCTAGAACTACTCGGCCACTCCGGCCGGCAGTCTTTCAGTTCTTCTCTTTACAGTTCGTATAAGTACTTTACAAGTATGACTTTTATATCGCTAGCTCGATTATTACGTTCATCTTGATGCCGGATGGGATTCAACCTGTTCCAAACATCCTACATAGCAGATGAAACATTTTTGTGATGGTTTAATTGTGCCAAGGACCTTCATAAGGCTGAGGGGACGTCGTCTACTCCAGGTGCTATATTTCGACTTAGGCCATTCAGTGCTCCGTCATATTTTTTTTTTTTTTTTGCACTTTCATATACCCCATTTCATCTTAATCCGTTTTCTCTTCTTTCTCCATAATATTGTCTTAAACATCGCTTCCGTTGTCCAAGTTTTCGTTTTATTCTTTTCGCCTTTCAATATTCGCAGCTGCGTTTAGTACTGCCCTACCATCTGGGACCTTGATATTCATACAGCTTCTTCTGTTCTCTCCAAAGGTTTCTTTAATTTCATTTACGTGACATCCAAGGTATTCTTTCATTTCTCCATAAGACAAGCTTTTATCTGTCGTCCCATTCTTCTGCAAATTATTTGTATACGTATTTTGTGACTGTGGCTTACTGAATTGATAGTTCGGTGATATTCAAACGTGCCAGCACCTACCTTCTTTGGTATTTGGATTATTACTTTCCTCTTGAAATCTCAGAATATTGCGCACACTCATTCTCTCCACATACCACCTATAACAAATTTGGCACTGACGATTCAACCAAGAATGCTAATAAATCTGCAGGAATGTATGTTCCAACACTTTCTTTCACTGCCTAGTAAATTATAGCTGCAGTATGTCATCACTAATCTGGTCCTTGTCTTTATGACTAGATTTTCTCCTGCTGACTTCACTACTTCATCTCAGAAAGTTATCAACACGTCCATTATACTTGCGGATTTTTTTTCGTGGTGTCCGAATTTTTTTAACTGATTCTGGATGTTTTTGTGCTACCGATTCCTAAAATGCAACCCATTTTGTTCTAGTAGCTCTATATTGTGAAATATCGATGATAGCAATAAGCATTGTCCTTACGACTACTTTGTTTCTCCCCACCATTTGTAAATTGTTTGCATAATACTGATTTTATCTAAGCTCTGATCATGCTGTTGTTGCATATGTGCTTTAATGATTCTGACATTTAGATTTTTTTTTAAGCACTGGAGTGGCTTCATCAAGAAGAAAATGTATGATTAATCCTGATATGTTTTGTTTCCTCTGGGGTAGGGGGGGGGGGGGGGGGAGAAGTACACATTCACTGAGCAACGAAATCCCATACTTGAGTTTATAAAAAATAGTTTATTTGACTTATTTCAAGGTAAAACTGGGAGACCAAGATAAATTATGGGCACCTCACATTGTATGTAAAACATGCACAGAGCGTCTGCGACATTGGAAAAGTGGGAAAGGGAAGTGCTTCAGATCTGGGGTAGCAGAGGAGATACATATTCCTATATTTACCAGTCTTCGAAAGTTATCAGAAGAAGACAAATCGGTTGAAAACTATGCTAAGCTAAATCACAGTGATTTTGCAGGACCTACAACAGTTACAAGCGACCTCATTGTAAAGCTAAGTCTTCCAAACCAGTCGCGGAATTGTTTCTAGGCTGAGACAGAAACACTAGCCATTATCGGGGAGCAAAGCTAACATTTGTAAGATTGTCATGTCATTTTCATTTTTGTCACAGGAGCAAGTTACATTAGTGTTAAACAATCTTTGGTCTTCCTCTGTGTATTCTGATACATTCTGTGTTGAAGTGTGGTAGGTGATGAACGTATTTAGTAGTGCTCAGTTGACTTGTGACGATATCTGTTACGTGAAGAAAGATTTATTGTAAAGGACAGCAAGGATGACTATGATGTAAATAATCAAAGGTGAAAGGAATATTTTTTGAAGAGAAAAATTTTGAGGTAAAACTGCAGCACTGTACACCTACTTTGCAGAAATGAATATTAGTGGTTACTTAACTTTGTTCACCTGCTCAGAGCTGAGAGAAAGACGACCCCACTTTCCTGAATCTTGCATTAAGATATCAAGTGATTAATCTGTTATAGAGATTCTGTGTTGTACCCTTTTCAAATCATTGTTCACTTTGTTAAGCATAGTATTGTTCAGACCAATCTTTTGTGTGAAGATCAGGCGAAGCTTTACTCTGTCTTTTTGAATGAATACTTCAGTCTAAAATTGTTATGTCGAAATATCATTTCATTGGAGTAGTTACTCTTCCCACACCACCGTTTATCATTAGGCATTACCACATTGCACCATGTGGTACGAAACAGTTTGAATATAGTTTGGAAATTTTATTTAGAAATAGAAATCTAATTTATCTGATGCTTGCTTGCTGTTTGCTGTTGTGCTTTGAGGAAATCTGCCTCAATGTTGTCAAGATGTGAGGTAAGTGGAAATTTTAATTAGGGCCAAATAATTGTTTTACTTCAGCTGCACAATTTATATAAAGACAAGTTGTATTGAGACCAGTTACAGTTCAGTTCAAATTAGGTGCTGTTTAGTCAAAGGTCAGAATATGAATTTAAGTTGTATAACAGTTTGTGAGTACGTAGTTTTGTAATATGTAGACTTTCATAAAGTTTGAGGTGCATCTGAGCTAAATTTCAGACAGAAACAAAAAGTGTGGTGAGGAAGTTACACATGGTGACCCTGCCAGGATAGTGATCCAAATATAACCAGAAAGAGATCAAAATTTTAAGGCACAAATCATTGTTCTGTGGAGTTATGTACCTTCTCCCAGTTCATTTAGTCATTGGCTAATATGTCCTTTCAAACTATGAAAAGTCTTTGAATGTTTCAACTTATCAAAGTTCTGTGTTCTTGATTTCCTGCTGTCTTACAGTTTCTTCACCTTTATTTCGTATGCCATGTCTTATGGATTAATGTCAGAGTCCAAATCTGCTTCTGGAAATGTTGTTTCTTTTCTTTTACAACATTGTTTCTCTAATTCAATGCAACACCCATAATGAAGATGAAAACGTCAGTGAAGGAAATGTAATTGCACAGAAACGAGGTGGAACCAGACACATGAAACATTTGTAAGTGAACAAAGATATTTAATAAATTTTAAATTATATGTTCTGTACATCAATCCAGAAGAACACCATCATTTTTACACAAGTTAATTGAACCATGTGCACTGTTGATATAATTATTAAGATGTACATAGTGGCCAACATTAGGGTAATTATCTGAAATAAGTCGCTTGAGTTGAGTTCTTTGGGGAAGGAGACCAGACAGCGAGGTCATCGGTCTCATCGGATTAGGGAAGGATGGGGAAGGAAGTCGGCCGTGCCCTGTCAATGGAACCATTCCGGCATTTGCCTAGAGTGATTGAAGGAAATCACAGAAAACCTAAATCAGGATGGCCAGACGCGGGATTGAACCGTCCACTGCCCCACCGTGCTCGGTAAGTCGCTTGAATTCCTGTCTTTTCATCCAGTGTAAGACTATATCAATTATAGTTCTGATTGAGTGAACTGAAATAAGTTATTTCACATAAACAACGGAAGAGTATTACATCACAGTAATTTTTACTTTAACCCAAATTGTCTAATTCCATTGTCAGGAATGATGTAAATCATTTACCTCTACACGGAATTTGTATAGAAAACGAACAACGTTTGTACTAACTCCAAGGGCACATAGCACATATTTAAAGACATGAACTTAACTAATTAATCTTATTATTACGCAAAGGTTAACTAAAATTAGTTTAAGTTTTCAAGTAATTACAGGGTGTTTCAAAAACGACTTTAAAACTTTTAAAATTCCTGTAAATTAATTCATAGTACCTACAGACGTGATTGTAGTGTCAATTTGTATGAAAATACATCAAGTTTTGTCTCGCGTAGTTCGCTAGTGCCGAATTGCACCGTAAGGAGCGCTAGCGGCAGTTGCGTTAAAGCTGACAGCCTTCACTGGACTCGAGCGTGCTAGCTGTGTGTTTTGGTTTGAAGAATTATGTCGGCGACAACAGTTCAGCGTAATTTTCGTATCAAGTACGCTAAAGATCCTCCTAGTGGGCCTACAATTTATGAGTGGCATAAATGTTTTGTAGAAACAGGGTGCTTGGTAAGACATGGGTAATCATCAGGTGGTCCAAGCACATCTGACGACGTCGTTGAGCGAGTGAGACAACATTTTGTCAACAGCCCTAAGAAATCGACCCGGCGTGCATCTCGCAAACTGCATATCCCACATACAACTGTTTGGTCGTTCGCAATAACTTCTGTGTGGATATGTTAAATTGATGGCATGAGGATGAACATTTCTCGGACAAAATCATATTTTCTGACGAATCGGCTTTTCACATTAGTGGCAAGGTGAGCACACATAACGGAAGGATTTGAGGCAGTGAAAATCCACATCAAACATTGAAACGTGTTCGTGATAGCCCTAAACTGAACGTTTTTGTACACTGAGCAAGAAGAAAGTGTGCAGCCCCTTTTCTTCCATGAGAGAACCATCAACAGGATAGTGTACCTGGATATGTCACAACTATTTGTGATACCACAGATCGATGGGGATGAACAAGTACGAAATGTTTACTTCATGCAAGATGATCCACCACCCCATTACCTGCCTGACGTCCAGGCTTTTCTCAGTGACCGCTTTCCAGGTCAATGGATCGGCCATGATGCTCCAATTGCATGACTCCCACGTTCCCCAGATCTGACACCACTCGATTCTTTATAATTGGGATTCATCATGGATATCGCGTTTGTACCTCCCGGCCCGGCTTCTCTACCTGAACTTAGAGCAAGAACTTACGCTACCACTTACCAGGTTACACCTGCAATGCCACAGCGAGTTTGGGAAGAAATTTCAGTCCGATGGGATCTGTGCAGGATAACCAACGGAAGCCACATACAACATATTTAACTTAAGGTAATAAAAAACGTGATGTGTTTCCCTACGAAATAACACTAAATCCAGCACTATATATTCTTTCATAAATTTATATGAATTTTTAAAGTTGTAAAGTCCTTTTTGAAACACCCTGTATTTAAGGTACTTTTGAAAAGTGAACTTTTTACGAAAACATTTTGGTAAACGTAATACAGACATATAAAGTGTTTTGAGGGGTGATAGTATTAGTTACTCTGAACAAAAAACATCACATGAACGTATGCCGTATCACGAATGGTTTCCAAGATACCTTTAATATCACTTCTGTACGTTTTTCTTGAATAGCTCGGAAACTGCACCCTCCAGCGAAAAAGTGCCGCAGTACAAAATTAAACTACATTAAATTTATGACGTAAAGATCTTCTTCGTTTTTTTTCTGTAGGACTAATAGTCTGGGCGAAGAGAGCGCGAAGATGCTGAAAATCGCGCGCGATGCCCAAGCGCTGTAACTTAAGTAGATTTTATGGGCCTGTTTGAAGTAGCTTCCCGACTTGATAGAACGAAAGGTCCTGTATCAAATTGTTCGTCTCAGCGTCCTCTACACTATTGTGGTACGTCGAAAACAATGACATTACTTGAATAATATAGAAAATAAATAACAGTGTACAGTAAATGTATTCTACTCCGCAAAACATTCTGAATAGGGCGTATGTCCATATGAAGTTTTTTATTCGAATCATTAATACTGTCACCCATCCAAGCCTTTTCCTTTCTTCCTGACTCGCCATGAGTATGAGAAAACTTTCTAACTAAACTGATTAGTACACTTAGGTGACAAAAGTCGTAACATAGCAATATTCCCACATACAAATGGCGCTAATATCGCGTACACAAGGTGTAAGAAGACAGTGCATGGGCGGAGCTTCATGTGTAACGGTTTCCGACGTTGAGTATAGCCGCACGACGGAATTAACAGACTTCGAACGTGGAATGGGACATTCCATTCCGAAAATTGTTAGGGAATTCAGCTTTCCGATATCCACAGTGTCAAGAGCCTAATGAGGATACCAAATTTCAGCTACAGTGCTAACAGACATGCAGCACTGTTTGAAATGACCGCAGAAGTCAATGTGGGACGTACGGGAAACGTATCCATTACGACAGTGCTGCGAAATTTGGCGTTAATGGGCTATGGCAGCAACCGTGCGACGCGAATACCTTTGCTAACAGCACTATGTCGCCTACAGCTCCTCTCCTGGGCTCGTGACCACATCGGTTGGATCCTAGACGACTATAAAACCGTGACCTGGTAAAATGAGTCCCGATTTTAGCTGGTAAGAGCTGATGGTAGGGTTCGAGTGTGTCACAGACTGTACGAAGCCATGGATCCAAATTGTTAACAAGGCAATGTGCAAGCTAGTGGTGACTTCATAATGGTGTCGGCTGTGCTTATATGATATGGACTGGGTCCCCTGATCAAACCTATCCGATCGTTGACAGGAAATGTAATGTTGGGCTACCTGGAGATCATCTGCAACCAAACAACGATGGGATTTTTATGGATGAAAACGAACCATATCACTGGGCCACAATTGTTCGCGATTGGTTTGAAGAACATGTCGAGCGAATGATTTGGCCACACGGGTCGCCCTACATGAATCCCATTCAACACTTATGGAACATAATCGATGGGTCAGTTCGTGGACAAAATTCTGCATCGGCAACACTGTCGCAATTATGGATGGCTGCAGGCGTACAACTGATATTAGATGACTCTTCATAGCTGACCCAGTCATAATAGTGAAGTGGCGTGTGTTTGCCAGTCGGCTGTATGGAAAGCGCCATGTATAAAGAACCGAGCCGACAGGGTCAGGAGACAAGTATCGCGCCTTGCCAATGGCAGTTGTTTTCAAACTCGACAGTAATTGCAGCTATCAGTGAATTTAGGCCCATGTCAAACAATTTCTGAGTGAATATTTCGAAGGGAGCGGTATTCAGTGGACATTTGGAATCGGGTACAACGTACTGTACCATTGCTCGTTGCCTAACACAAAGCAGCAAGACTTCAGTGGACCAGGCAACAAGAAAATGGATAGCAGATGACTGCAAACGAAGAGTGTGGTCCGCAGAGTAGTGATTCTCCCTCTTTTTCAAATGGTGCAAGGTGTCGAGTGCACCGCAGGTACGAGGGATGATGTCGCATTGACTTCATAATAGTGCAGACGCTCCGACTCGCTGCTAATGGCTTTAGGGACTTAAATCTTGTCAAGGAAAACTCCCATTAACTTAGCACAGCATCACATGATCTTATGAAAGTGCACATAATCTGTATCCGCTTAAGTTTCTGTCCCTCCCTGTACTATGTGCGAGAGCGACATGGTCCGGCAAACAGTGGTAATCCAGACTAGAGTATGACAGCGTGATATGCTATTAATTTTATACGTATTCATCAGAGAAGCGGTAGAAAATACAGTAGCAGGCCTCTGCCAATTACATGTAACGTGGACAGATTTATGTTTAACATGACTTGTGAAGCAATAGGGCAAATGTAAAGCTACGAAAATATGAAAGTGAAATTCTTCAGAACTACAGCCAGCCTACAGTTCAGTGATGTTGTTTTGCTGTTGTGGTCTGCAGTCCGAAGACAGGTTCGATGAAGGTTTCCACGTTAGTCTATCCTGTGTAAACCCCTTCATCTCCCGACTACTAGCGTAAGCTACATCCTTTTGAACCTGCTTACCGTATTCATCTCTTGTCCTCCCTCTTCCTCAATGCCTTTACCCTCGTCCCTCCCCCCCTACACCCACACACACATACACACACACACACACACACACACACACACACACACACACATACACACACACACACACACACACACTAGAAAGCTGACGAAGTCTTCATGCCTCAGGAGGCAACCTATCAACCGATCTCTTCAAGTTCTACCAAAAAGTTCTTTTTTCTCAGTTTGATTTAGTACTTTGTCTGTAATGATTATCATCCACATTTCACTTCCTACAAGGCTCCATTCCCCACAAATACCGTCAGAAAAGACCGCCCATCTAAAAATTTATGTTAGACGGTAACAAATTCCTTTTCCTTCAGAAGTACTTTCCATGCTATAGCCTGCCTGCATTTTATATCGTTTGAGCTTTGGTCATTATCAGTAATTTTGTCGTCCAAATAACCAAACTCTTTTAGCACTTTTAAAGTCTCATTTCCTAATGTAAATCCTTCATGAACCGATTAGCGGTACAAAATATCAAATCGTGATACGAGAAGTCGGACACAAAACGAAGTAAAATGAAAATTGCAAAGCTTTAAATTATTGAAAATATCGTGCGGGGACTCTCAAAATGCGTGTGTAATTAACTATCAGAACGGTAATTTGTAATGAAACGAAATAATAACGAAGCAAAAGACTCTATAAGATAACTGTGTAGAATCTATGTAGCAATGTAATTGTTCTTTTACTAACTGGTTCCAGAAACCAAAGAGACCAGCGTTATTAGCCACTCTCTGTCCTAGCCGTGAAGAAAACGCACGCTGCAGTGGACGTTTTGCATTGTGAGTTGTGAATTTTAAAGAATATATTGTAATTTATGCTAATTGCGCATTTTTCTTTCATGTAGAAGTAAAAATAAGGTTTTTTCAAGGTTTTCAGTACACTGGATAAACAACAAGAACGGTCAATCGGCCATTCTTGGCAGACATCTTGCATAGGAATAATTTCATTATAATTTCATTGCATTCCTTCATCAACGGCGCTTTAAAAGACGCACAGTCATAATCAGTAAAGAACAGAAAGTGCATAAATTAACTTATTTCATATTAAAGTAAAAATTAAAAACTTTCAGTTTCAGTACAGACTTTGGCCGCTTCTCGGCAAGCTAAAGACTATTTCGTTTAAAAAGGAAATACTTTCTTTAATTCAAAGGTTTCTTTTAATTAATTTCGCTACGGTAAAGATATCCTGCAGCAATATTTTAATGTGATAACACGAAATATAATCCCTGAGACTACGTCTACGTTTTTGTCTCTATGAACGCTTCACGTAGACGTCAATTTTGCAGTAGATCCTAAAAGCGCCTCACGTAATTCTATATTAACAAGTCGGTGAGTCGCGAGCTGTTAAATAGTCAGAGCCCAGAGAACTATTTTACGAAAGTATATATTCCGGTCCCCCATATTATCATCATTCTCTCTTGTGTCCGCTCCGTCAAATAAGTGCTCTATTCACGCTCTTGCCGGTCCTAAATATCAATATAGTTAGGCGTTAAGATTTTCTTACACTCTTTTCGTCACATTCGTTGAGGACACCGTAAGTATGCTTGAGATTGTATCCGGGCCGGCGCAGTAGCGGTGCATTCATCATCTGCTTTAATTCGACAGCATTCCATTTACCTAGTTTAACGTTTTTGGATGTTCATCTTTTCAAGATACTATTCATTTCTATTCCACTGCTTTCGTAAATCCATCTCCGAAAGTCACTAGCACGCCCCAAAGTTTTTATTTTATTTCCCTCTTCAAATTTCTTCTTCCTTTACTGCTTATTTCATGAACAGATCGAATACGATAACTTCAGGGAAAGCTGCAACCCCGTCTCTCGCCCCGTCACTGCTTCCCCATCGTGCCCTTCGACTTTTATAACTGGCATCTGCTTTCTGTACAAGTTATAAACAATCTTTCACTCTCTGTATCTTATCCCTGCTACATACAGGATTTCAAAGAGTGTATTCCATTCAACATTGTCAAATGATTTCTCTTAATTTACAAATATTATAAACGTAGCTTTGTCTTTCTTCAACCCATATTCTGTTGGTACTGCATCTTGGGTTTCTACATTTGAACAGAACCCAAACCGATCTTCCCCGAGGTCGGCTTCTACCAGTTTCTCCATTTATCTGTAAATAATTCGTGTCAGTATTTTGCAACCATGACATATTAACTGATAGTTCGGTAAGATTTATGCATGTTATCACCTAACTTCTTTGCAATTGGCACTGTTGCTTTCTCCTTGAAGCCTAAGGGTATTTCGCCTGTCTTATACATCTTGCACACCATGTGGAATGATTCTGACATGCCCGGCTCTCCCAAGGATCTCAATAGTTCTGAGGAAATGCCGTCTACTCCACGGGTCTTTCAGTCTTTCAGTGCTCTGTCAAATTCTTCTCGAAGTATCACATCTCCCAACTCTTTTTCATATACTTCCTTTCCCTTTCTATAATACTAGCTTCAAGTTTATTTTCCTTGTGTAGTCTTCCACCTTTCAGCTTTCCCTCCATTATTTAGTACTCTCTTGCCATCTGAGCTGTCGATTTTCATACAACTGCTTTTCTTTTCTCCAAAAGTCTCATTAACTTTCCTGAAGGCGGTGTCCGTCTTTCCACTAGTTACTCGTGCTTCTTCATACTTACATTTCTCGATTAGCTGACCCTACTTTGCCATTTTGCACTTCCTATCAATCTCACTCTGTGTATTTCCTTTTTTTTCCATTTAATTTGCTGAATTCTTGTACTATTCTTCTTCCGTCAGTTAGATTCAATATCTCGTGCATTTACCATGGATTTCTACTTTGTATTGTCTTTTTGATTATTTGGTCCTCTGCTGCCTACACTATCTCAGAACTAAAGGCTACCTAATTGTCTTCTACTGTGTTCTTTACCCCTATTTCAGTCTATTTTTGCTTAATGCTCTCAACAACATTTGGTTCTTTCAACTTATGTAAGTCTCATCTCCATAGTTTCCTACCTTTCTGAAATTTCTTCGGTCGTCCTTAGTGGCCGAGTGGTTCTAGGCGCTTCAGTCTGGAAAAGCGAGACCCCTGCGGTCTCAGGTTCGAATTCTGCCTCGGGCATGGATGTGTGTGATGTCCTTACGTTAGTTAGGTTTAAGTAGTTCGAAGTTCTCGGGGACTGATGACGTTAGATGTTAAGTCCCATAGTGCTCAGAGCCATTTGAACCATTTTTTGAAATTTCTTCAGTTTTAATTTGCAGTTCGTAAAACCGATAAATTGTGGTCAGGCTCCACATCACCCCTGGAAATGATTTGCTGTTTAATATATGGTTTCGATATCTCTGTCTTACCATTATGTAATTTATTTTAAACCCCTATGTGTCTCGAGATCTCTTCCACGCATACAACTTGCTTTTATGATTTTTAAACTGTATCTCAACAGTGATTAAATTATGCTCTGCGCAAAATTCTACCACACGCCTTCGTCTTTCTTTCCCTCCGCCTGTCCATGTTCTCCAACTATTTTTCCTTCTCTTCCTTTTCCTACTATCGAATTCCAGTCCCCCACCATATACACAATCGTCTCCTTTCAATATGGAATGCAAATAACTATGCTTAGTACCAAATACATCAAGAGCATGATCAGCATAAACACCTCTATATTATACCAAACAGGCAAAGAAAAAGCAGAAAAGTCGAGTGGTTGATTATTGCAATTAAACTGGTCCACACGAAGGAAGATCTGCCCAACATAAGTCATGAACATATATTCATAATTAGCTAATTATTTTAACAATTTTGTTCAGATAATTGGTCTTGATTGCCCATCTACACAGGAGTGGTCGGTGTTGATGGCTGCCAAGTGGAGGAACCAGCTCTGATTCTTGGTATTGTCAAGGAGTTTTCCTTGGTGAGAGGACCGCTAGGGGGTGCACTCATCCTCTTGACGCCAACTGCGGTGCTACTTGACCGAATAATAGGGGCTGGTCTGGAAAATCTGTAAAACTACCGGGAGAGCTGTGTGCTGACCACATGCCACTCCATACTGCATATCGCGTACTGTTGCAAGGCAGAGGATGACACTGCGGCTGGTAGACACCCCTTGGGCCTTCACGGGCTGGCCGGAAACTCTTTCTTTTTTAACTGACCTTGATTAAGTGACTATTCTTTAACGTAATGAATATATGAAAATCAATGTGATTCAGTAGTTAAGCTGAAGAAATTGGAAACTCAACAACTTCATAGTCACAACAAATGCAGTAACACACAATATACACATCAGTTTTACACCAGAATATTTAATCACATTATCATCTCTTTCGTAGATAGAGAAAACAACCTGCTAACCAGTGGACTAACACCCATCCCAAAAACACTCAGGGTCATCATATTAAGCTTTATTGAACATAAGAAGCTATATGTGAAAAAAATTATTTGAGCTTTTCAACTGCTTTAGCTAATAGCAAGCTATAACAGTATCATGTTTCACAATAAAATCTACATGCAGCATAAAGATCTTTCCCTGGGTTCAAGAACAGTCACAAAAGCATATGTATATTAATCATCTGAAATAGTCCCCAAAGTGTAAAAGATATTATAGTTGCAATAAGAAGACATCGCGTCTAGGGAAGTTAGACAATAACGAAAATACAGTTGCAGTTCAGAAGACTATGAGGCACGTAACAACTGAACTACGTGGAAAGAAGCAAGACGACTGAAAAACACTCAAAAACATAAAAGAGCACAGTGACACAGGATATAATTAAGAGAAGAAACAAAGGGAATACTTTTTGTGTAATGAAAGATGCCCAATATACTGACGAAACCCTAGATTTTTCTCTGAAAAAATCATTGCATAAACACAAAAATGGAACAAAAATATTTCGAGCAAAATTCGAAGTCCAGCCAAATATATACATTTCCTGATCACAGATTATATAAAGAAGTCGGCCTATGGTACTATTATATACCCACAGGTACCAAATCTAAGATCCCATCCAAAAATGTATAAAGAAGGCTGCCTGATAGGATTGACTGTCAACTGAAGAAATAACCCTAGATATGGAAGAAAACAACACATAAACTTAACCAGAGAGTATCCTAGTCATATAAATACACAGAACACTATTCATTAAAAATAGTTAGTACTTAATTAAAGAAATTAAGAATATCATTCCCCAAACAACCCAGATAGTGTAATACAACATTAAAAATCTATTTTCAAACATACCCATTCCAACAGCACTAACATTCGTCTTATTTAGGTTCATTAAACATACAAAGCTATCTCTGACAACAATTACAGAACTTTTCGACTGCTGCAGTTAATACCAAGGTATAACATTATCAACTTAATAAAATCTACATGCTGCATACAGATCTGTCAGTGGGTTCAAGTATAATAGAAAAAATTGGATATCTATATTAATCTACATCTAATCTACATCAATACTCCGCAAGCCACCTGGTGGTGTGTGGCGGAGGGCACTTTACGTGCCACGGTCCTTACCTCCCTTTTCTGTTCCAGTCGCGTATGGTTCGCGGGAAGAACGACTGCCGGAAAGCCTCCGTACGTGCTCTAATCTCTCTAATTTTGCATTCGTGATCTCCTCGGGAGGTATAAGTAGGGGGAAGCAATATATTCGATACTTCATCCAGCAACGCACCCTCTCGAAACCTGGCGAGTAAGCTACACCGCGATGCAAAGCGCCTCTCTTGCAGAGTCTGCTAAACATCTCCGTAACGCTATCACGGTTACCAAATAACCCTGTGACGAAACGCGCCGCTCTTCTTTGGATCTTCTCTATCTCCTCCGTCAACCCGATCTGGTACGGATCCCACACTGATGAGCAATACTCAAGTATAGATCGAACGAGTGCTTTGTAAGCCACCTCCTTTGTTGATGGACTACATTTTCTAAGGACTCTCCCAATGAATCTCAACCTGGCACCCGCCTTACCAACAATTAATTTTATATGATCATTCCACTTCAAATCGTTCCGCACGCATACTCCCAGATATTTTACAGAAGTAACTGCTACCAGTGTTTGTTCCGTTATCATATGAGCATACAATAAAGGATCCTTCTTTCTATGTATTCGCAATACATTACATTTGTCTATGTTAAGGGTTGGTTGCCACTCCCTGCACCAAGCGCCTATCCGCTGCAGATCTGAAACAGAATATCCTGTCCACAAAATCATTCTCTATAGATAAAATTATTTACTGTAAGTGTTACATTGAAATGAAATGATCATATGGCATTGATGGCAAGGCACACATTGCACTTGTTGGATTGTGACAAAAATATTACCAACACATTTATACATTTAATGAACAATACAGAAATACAAATTTTATTTTTAATTGTGAAGAATCAATTGTATTATTAACTTCCATGATCTGAAAATTAATAAAGAAAACAACAAAGACACCTTTAAAGCCCACAGAAAAACGGCGACCCACATCAACATACCCAAGCGGCATTGCCACTCAGTAGCACACAAACATGTTGCACACACAACAATAATTAACATAACCAATAAAACTCCAATTGATAAAATTTCAGAGTGTGATGATCTCAGAACGTTGAAACAAGAAGTTCAACAAGTGGCTTTAATGACGCATTTGTTGTTAAAGAAGGGAAACAATAAAAAACCAGCTGCTACACAGAATATAGAAACAATGCCACCTCATGAATAAATTGCATTAGCAAACTTTCCTTCCAAATAGCTATTATATTCAGGCCACACAACGTCAATATCTGTTCCACAACACAAACCACTGTGAAGTACACGGTAACATACAACACACATACACACAGAGAGATAAATACACACCATAAAACATGTATAAAATAAATGAAAAGTCCTCTATACAGGCAAAACTGGCTAATACCTTCAAAAAAGATAATAGAGAACACACATTATTCCAAACCGGCAGCAGCCACCTACTTTAAAGACATTGGGCTTCCACCGTGTTGTATAATATTAAAAATGATCTTCCTATATCACATAAAAGTGTAAAGTAACAGCAAAAGGACTTGAATGAAGAAATTAAGGTTTTCATTAATAGCACAATACATAGTAACTACTGCTGAATAACAGGTGGGAAAGTAGCGTAAACGTCTTTAAAAAATTTCTACAGTGTTGAATGCTCGTTACATTATAAGTAAAGAGACAGATAATGTTGCGGTGACCCGACTCTGTTGATTCAGTTAAGCTGGAAACAACAGCTTTTGAAAATATGTGATACCAGATTCCACTCAGTAACACTCCATTGGCTGAAAAATGTCTTGTCGTTATGTAGACATGGACAGATTTGAATTCTCAATATTGTGAGATTTTATCTCTAGACAATAGTGACAAAATATTTTCTTGAAGTAATTTGTCGACTGTGCGTAATGTTGGCGTCTCACCGCACACTAATCATCTTCTAGTTAAGTTCATTGGTGTGTGTGGTTTGAGGTTTTCGGGCGCTAAACAGCGTGGTCATCAGCGCCCAAACGCATAGAAACAGGAACACATGCAGTGAAGGGACGAAGACGGACAGCGAACAAGGAGAACGGTTAAAAGGTACAGGCCTGACGCAGTTACAAATCCTCACATACAGAGGCAAAACAAGAGGAGAAGAAAAGCACTAAAAAAGGAAAGGAAACACAAGGAAAAGAGAACAGAAATCGAAGTGAAACAAGTAGGTAATCGTGACCGGCGGACCTCTTACCTAAAGCCTGGGTGAACCAGTCACCTAGCAGCACATTAAAATCCTCTCCCTAAAATCCGAGGCAACAAATTGGACAGGACACAAAACCGTAAGACCTTAACCACAGTCGTTGCGTCGTCTTGCAAAATAGAGGGCAAATCCAGTGGCAAGGAAACCACCGCCCTCTGGTCAGAGAATAAAGGACAGTCAAGTAAAATGTGGCGGACAGTAATCTGGACGCCACAAACACTGCAGATTGGCGGGTCCTCCCGCCGGAGTAAAAAACCATGCGTTAAGGGACTGTGCCCGATGCGGAGGCGAGTGAGGAGAATCTCATCCCGCCTGCATGACTGGTGGGACGTACGCCATGGCCGCGTGGTGGCCTTGACCAGACGCAGCTTATTTTCACTGACTGCCAGCCACTCCTCTTCCCATTGACGCATAACACGAAAAGGCAAAAGGGAGGTAACAGCATGGAGGGGGACGGCACATTCAACAACGTGAGGGAGGGAACATGCGTCTTTGGCAGCCACATCCGCCAGTTCGTTTCCCCTAATACACACGCACCCCGGCACCCAGCAGAAGGAAACCTCCTTCCCCTGCCGTTGCAGGTGGTAGTAGTAGTAGTAGTAGTAGAGGGGTTTGTGGGCGCACGACAGCAAGGTCTTCAGCGCTCGTTCAGTATCATAGTGAGACGGGTGTCAAGAAAAAAAACTCAGAACATTTACATAAAACGGAACCAAAAACACGGGGAACAATCATTGGAAAATATGTGCTCACCCACACCGAAGCGTGGGATGAAGCAGGGCGTCAGCAGTAAAACATGGACAACACAGGAAAAAAAAGGGAGAGGGAGCTAAAACAATGTAGCAGATGGAAGTGGCTGGCTGACCGCAAGGAAAAACTGGGAGGAGTCAGCCACTCTGCAATACACTAAATCCTCCAGCTTAAAAGTTTAGACCAGAGTCCAGACACATCACAAAACTTAAAAACCCTAGACACACACGTATCATCGTTAGCTAAAACACAGGGCAGATCCCCATAAACTTGTGCTTCTGCCCTTGCATCACGGTATAAAATGCAGTCTGTTAAAATGTGTCGGACAGACATGTGCACATCACAAGCAGCACAAAACGAAGGATCCTCCCGCCGTAATAAATAGCTATGCGTCAGAGGACAGTGCCCGATCCGAAGACGTGTGAGGGCTACCTCTTCCCGCCTGAGCAGCCGGCAGGAGGAACGCCACGGCCGAGTGGTTGACTTTACCGACCGCAGTGACGCCACAGGTAATAAACTTCTTGTTTAAATTTGCTTAGTACGATGCAGATTTTTCTATCGAAAGAGAAGAGAACAGAAATCGTTCAAATCATTATCTATTAATGCTTAAGTTTGAAAATTCTCATTTGAAAAAAAACTACAACGCGTCGTCAAGATCGATAGTTCACAGATGCTCACGGATGGTATTTGATTATATCTTTTTGAATTACTTCCAAATAATTGTTTGTAAAAGCTGCGATCTGATATTCTGTATAAAATAATTCCAATCATTCTTTATGATTCCAGTTTTCTCAACCACCTTCTGATAAATTTCTGACACTGAATAAGGTTTCGTTCACACTCCAGAGAGTCTGCTCTTCATTCATGTTACTATTCATACAACTGTTTTGTGAGAATGATTTCCCCAGTACAAAGATTTATTAAACTCGTATTGCGATTCAATGCAGCGCCTTCCCTGTGGTTAGTATCTTTTAAACAAGCTGCTTACAAGCTTGTCTTCTTTTAATAAAATTTACGTAAACTGAGTAGAATTTCCTTTCATAGTGGACTACGTAAGTGAGGTACTGCAAATTCAAGAGACGTACACAACAAATATTATTGTTGATCCATCTTTTATTATGCACACTGTGAAAGATGTTAGTCTGACAAGCCATTACAAGGACCGATACAATGTTCACTCTTTTTCATTCGAGTTTTGCGAATAACAAAGTACTAAGTCTCTTCTGAGAGAGCAATCCAGCAGCTCTTCCTGGCACTGACCTCCGGCTTCACTCTTTTAGTGACTCGCACCGCACTGTCGCTCGCTGTGTCGGCAGATCATCATTGGATCACGTTGTGAGCAACTGGCTCCTTCAACATAAACAAAACGAAGCAAATTTTTTAGTACAATTATTCAGGACAGATCATGATATCTAACAGTTAATATTACTGGCTTACCCGACATTGCTCAAGTATGAAAATAAGGCGGGGATTCCTTTCAAAATCTGAAGCACCACAGTGTGTGTCCAGTAATATAGAAGGTAATTAGTGACTGCTTGGCCCTAGAAAAAGTATCTGACCTTAGTAAAGAAGTTAATAAATGCTCAATAATCACACTCTAGAACATATATCATGATCTGAATATGACTGTTCGAAAATTGTCGTACTCTTACTGTACGTGTTGTCGTAGCAGTTGAAGTATGTACTATCTTAGCAGTTGAACTATCTCTGACGTATAATTAACTGCTTGAGGATGTGTAAAGTGATAGCTTTGTGTTTGTCCTTGTTCTGTGCGTGCCTGGTACAGACGTTTTCCTACAAGATACTATGAGCAACATGAAATTAGCGTTCCGCGGAAAAGCGCACTGCCACTAAAAATTGGAAAAATAAAGTGACTGAAGATGAGAGTGCTACTTTATAAATTTAGTAATATAATCGCAGACAATCAATTGCATGCAATGTGGACAAATTTAAGAAGACGCACTCTTCAACGTACATACACTACTTAAAACTGACTCTGACATAGCCCAGGATTATGAATGAATACGAATCATAATATACTGACAGGAGATTTAGTTTTACAGTGAAAAACAGAAAAGGGCCAATCTCAGTTGGTACACATTATGTATAATTACCTACGTTAAAGAGCTTGTTTCATTAAAATTGAAAAAACTACATATTACTTTGTACAAAACAGTGTTGGTGTGCAACAGAAAGGCTATATGAAATGAAATGAATAGACTTCGCAGCCATTTTTAAGACTTTGAAATAAAATTATTGGCATTGTTAGCCGGGAGACGCCGTCTGGGGAAGTTCGGCCGCCTGGTGCAAGTCTTATTTCAGGTGACGCCACGTCGTGCTCCCTGTGCGCCGGTGTTGGTGAGGACAACACAATAACCCTCTGACCGAACACGCTGAGCTACCATGTCGGCGTACGACTCAGCTAAGCAGGTAAACAGGCTATGTGAAGTGCTGTAATATAATGAAAGTGTTACGAATTTAAAATTAATTGCGGGTCAGAAATAACAGAGATGGTAAGCCACACGTCGGAATGCTATCCTGGTTAATGTCACTCCAAGAGGGGCCGTCTGTGTGGTGTGAGGCGTTAACGCGAGCTCGTGTATGTGTCGGTGAAAGCGCAGTCCAGCTGCTGTCAACCACAGAACAAGACTGCGCTATAGCCGCGCAGTTCAACACTGTTTGCAGGCGCGGAAATGTACTTCGTGACGTGGCACAGTGTAGAGACGGCTACGGAAGTCATGCCACACGAACCACGGTCGTTTCAGGTTTTTCTAATAATTTCCACTACACTCAGTGCATCTTTATACGCGCCGAAAACGCTCGTAAGCCAATTTCTTTCTCAAGATGTTCTGGTGGAAGGGACAGTCACACCATGTTCCCTGTAACTTTACTTACTGCACATAGTAGCACTTTTCCAATTTACTGTTTTATTTCTTTCGATTTTTTACTTTCAATGTTTTTCATTTTTTTAAAATATTTAATGACACTTCATGCAATTCTAGGTCTTCTACATAATTCTCCTTCTGTGATTTTACGGTCTTTTTCTCTTTCACTGTTTATGCTTCCATCGTTTTAGCCTATGCTTGTGATATTTTAACAAAAAATTTTATATGATTTTATTTTTTTATAGACCTTATAGTTGCGCACATCCAAAGACTCACACTTTTAATATCTTAAGAAATTAATTCAGTTTTTTATTTCCAATTCTCTAATCTACTAATTTATTCCTTTTTACTTTTTGCATGTACATTTGTCCCCGCTTCTGGTATTTTAACTGAAGGTGTGTTACAGAACTGACTTTTGCAATTTCTTCTTAAACCCATAGCACTCCTGCTACTACCGCCCCCACCCACCCCTACCTTCTTTTCCCCCTCTCAATCCCTCTCTCTCCATTTCATAAATTTACTATCTCATCCCGTTTTCATTTTACATACACATTGTTCTACACTATTAGTATTTTAACGAGAATATTTGCCCGATTTTACCGTATGCAGTTTTAGGAAGACTCCTCTTGTTGAACTCATGACATCCCCTCCACCACCTCCCTACTTCATTTCCTCCACCCCATTCACCCTCGCCCCATTTCTCCCCCCCCCCCCTCCTATTTAAACACTGATCGCAGTTGCGAAAGACAGTACTTTGATATGTGGTTCTGAGTGGACAAGACGGGTTGCTGACGCAACTACTTAGGTAAATTCTACATTTATTTTTCCTATTTATTGCAAAAAGTTAGATTGTACCTATTTAGCTTTACTTTGTTTTAGATGTTAAAGTGATCCTGAGTGATCGAAACAGAATCTAATTAAAAATGTGCAACTGAGACTGAACAATAAATAAGAATTATCTTAAATCCACATTTCATCACCTACACTTTAAATACGCATTTTTTTATTCTCTACATTACGGCACACGATGTATCATATGCTGTCCTGACAAACGGCCTGGTACCCCTAAAAGAAACGCTGTTCTCAGTTTAATATGAGCTCTCGCTGCTGTGTGCCACAGAGATTTGTCACCTAGTTTAAGCATTATAATTATATTCTCGCATAAGGATTGTAGAAATCGAGGTGAAAATGTTCTCGCGGATAAAACTGTCCCTCTCTATATATTCAAACCATCTGAAGATAAAAATATTCGAATGGTTTCCAAAGCGGTGATCCAGTTTCAACAGACGTGAGAAATCACCGTTTGAGGGGGTGCAGAGATTCACCGACGTGTATGCTCTAGGAGCTGGTCACAAATCCCCACACGACCATTCTGCCTGATATGTTCCGTGGTTCTCCTTAATTACGCCAGGCGAATGCTGCTATAGTTCCTTAAAGCAAGCTACAGCAGCATTCATCGCCATCATCCCTGAATTGAGCACGCATTCCGGCTCTAGCGAACTCGCTGACGAAATATGAAACTCCAAATTTCATTCTTTCCGTCGCAAAAAGCTACATCACAAGTCTCATAGTCTCTCTCCCATTTTCCACCGTTATGTTCCCTGTCGTTAATGAATCAAAACCTTTGACAAAACTGAAAGAAGGAGTTCGAGTTCTGGTACACAATGAATACAAGGTTCGTATCAAATTTCATTCTAGACACATGTCACGAAGTTTCATTTAAGCATGTCGTGAAATGCCAACCTGGACTCCAGACCGAAAAATTTTCTTTAATCTCTTGTACGGCTATAGTCTCTGCCCATGACGACATTTTTCGGCAATTTCCGCATGAACGACCGATGTCATCACGTATTCCATGTTTTGATCGAAGAGCTTCAGTGACATCAGAATGCCCTAGGCGCCTCGAGACAGTGCAATTACGCCATCCATCCTCATGATGACCTACATTGCGGGCCCCATTCAACCTCCATCACGATATGATACTGCTGTTTAACGCCTCAGAGAGCCATTACTGCGTTCTCCCTCTGTGTCTGCTAGCCATTAAAGGCCCTGTACACACGCGCTTCCTACACTACCAAGTGCGATCACACTGTTACGTGACCCGACCACTGTTGGACTCGGCTGGCCGCTTCGGACATCAAGACAAATCTACCCGTTTACTACCCACTAACCTACATATCACGAACCATTCTATAGGGCGCATAATGTTTAGGTCGCAGACATATTAGTTGAGACAACTAATCAAGCAAAAACGATCAGACCTCAATATAAAGTTGCTAACATACAATTCTTCTAAATTTTCTTACAATTATACACTTCTGTATCCCCCTCTTGCAAACTCTCATCTCATTTGTTTCATTTTTTTCCCTTCATTGCTCCTTGGACACGACAGTGAGCCAACACTCCGTGTTAGCGCACGTAGTAGAAAAATATATCAGTCAGAAAAGCATCCTACGTAAAATTTTATCGAAAATTTTTCATGCAGAATTATAATAAATAGAATGGCGTAACTGTTACTTAATTATTAGTCACATCTAATATCATTCAGTGCATTTTATTTTTTAATCCTAACCCCATCCACTATCGCTTTCCATTTGATCTTGATCTGAAGACATGCACAAACCGCTTTTCAGTGCTGGCTGCCACGTCAGGCATTCATGGACACCGTTACTGATTTAACGATAGTCGTACTGACTCTGTTCCTCAAGCTTTCTATTTGTGCTAGTCATCAGTGCTTCCTCTCTTGCTTGTCACCATGCGACAGAGATTTCTGATCCACGTTTAAGTATTACAGTTGGCTAATCCTCAACGTAACTTCACTTTAACGTACCATTTTACATATTCATACAGTGTGAATGACTCAAATATCTGTGCAATGATCCAAAAGTGTAAGCACAGTCGTGTCATCTTATCATTCTGAATTTGTGTTTGAAAAGGAGTGATGGATACGCTGGAAGCTGTAAATTCCCTACCGTATTAGTGGAACAAACTATAATCACAGGGCAACCAAAGTACAAGTACACGTATATAATTTCATATTATTTCATCATTCCAAATTGGTGATGGAAAACAAATTATGGCTACTTTAGGAACTGTAACACATCATTCAGATAACCGTGCTCAATGTGCTACAACGGGACATGAGTACAGGAAGATGATACGTCGGAATTAGGGTTCAAATGGCTCTGAGCACTGTGGGACTTAACATCTGAGGTCATCAGTCCCCTAGAACTTAGTGCTACTTAAACCTAACTAACCTAAGGACATCACACACATCCATGCCCGATGCAGGATTCGAACCTGAGACCGTAGTGGTCGCTCGGTTCCAGACTGAAGCGCCTAGAACCGCTCAGCCACACTGGCCTGCCGGAATTAGGGGAGTATCTTATACACTATATAAAAATCGTGAAAGTTTGATCGCAGAATCCGTTTGTGTGAGAAACAGATTGTGTGATTGTGAAGACGACACCAGCCAGTTCACGCAAACAAGCAATCAATACAAAACATGAAACAAATTCGACGTGAGATTTCTCATCAGAAAGAGTAAGTCCATACCATTCGGACACGATGCGGATAGAGAACTTTTATTTGGAAAAATTAAGGACAATCATGACATGTCATTTCTGCTAGTTTTGGTTTCTTGTACCTCACTTTGTTTGTCATTAGCGATTTAATTATAAAATTAGGTACAACACTCAACATTACTGAAATCAGACACATAGACTAATTTTAGTTCTAGCGTTGCAACTGCTGCGACTCGTAGAAGCTGGAATTGCTCAAAAATGCGCGATATTCAATGAGCACGTTCCCAATAGCTGAATGAAAAGCTGCATGGCAATATAAGCACGCCACACCACAAACTCACAGAGGTAGAAAACTCACGATTGAAGACTGATCGTAACTTGGTCCCTTCGATAATCTTTGAGTTGCTGGTTTTCAACAGCAGCAGTCTCCTCCCGAAACAGAAAGAACGTGGAGTATATAAACATTTCGTCACTGACGCCACGTACGTTTGGGGTTCCAAACTTAGAAACACGTGCATGCAGGAACTTGATGGTTAATCCGTTAAACCACTGCTGACATTCTCTTACCTCCAGCCCCCAAAACAGGACGCATACATTAACACTATAAATAAGTAAATATTCCCTAACCATTTAATAACTATTTGAGGCTTCAGACCCCTATCTCGTAATACTAAATGGATAAGCCGACGGAAGGAGGACAAATCCGTTTTTTGAATGGTCGTCCCTCTCGCTGACCAGTGTTCAGGATCAGACCACGAAGACTGACCGTTGAGAAAACATTACTGCAAAGAACTTTTGTATAGATGAAACTAAATGTCTGATTATACTGATCACTGATTTTGTGTTGAGCTGCTACATACTGTTGTAGGTTCTCCTTTTATCTCTGGATAAATAAAAAGAAGACATGGTTAAGAGATCTGAATGACTATGTTGATCAGACTGAAAGTAAATAAATAAGCGAGTAATGAAAACTTTTCCTGGAACGAGAAAGAAGACAGAAGCCAAGGCGTTACTGAATAAACTTACCAGTATCTTGCAAGATAGATAGAAGGATACTAAATCCTCTCTGTATGTAAAAAAACAAAGATACGAACAAAAATTTACATTCTGGAACCATTTTGATCTTTCCCAAACCAGAGAAATTTTTTTTAATCATTGTACCTCATGGACCAACAAGAATAAATTTATTTTTTGTTTATTTAATTGCATTATTGAATTAATCACATTCAGTACGGTTTTAAAATATAGTATTATCCTATGCTAATTGGTATTACGTTTAGTGCTCCGCAACGAATTTAGCAGCTTTGATTCAGCCATCGCCAAAAGGGTTAAATCAATTTCGGAATACCGTAAAGTTTTGGCATCATTTTATGGAAAAGCGCAGTTACTAGTTACATGGCACCTTATATTTTCAAAGGATGAATTAGCACAAAGAATTATGTGGACAGTTTAAGCGACCAAATACAATCGTTGCACGTCAACGAGGATCTCCTGCTCCAAGAAGGTAATAATCAAGATAAACGCGGCTTGATGAACCTGCAGATGAACTGCAGTACCTCCTCTCTCCTGTTAAATAACCTATATCAGGATCTTATCGAGCATCTCTTGGTTCAAATGGTCTGAGCACTATGGAACTCAACTTCTGAGGTCATTAGTTCCCTAGAACTGAGAACTACTTAAACCTAACTAACCTAAGGACATCACACACATCCATGACCGAGGCAGCATTCGAACCTGCGACCGTAGCGGTCGCGCGGTTCCAGACTGTAGCGCCTAGAACCGCTCGGCCACTCTGGCCGGCGGTCAGCTTGTAACTTACTTGATAAGTCTGTTGGAAAGTTGAAAGATGACAAGGGCAGACCATCTCAAATAGGACCACATCTAGTAAAGGAGTGTAGCGTATGAGCCAACCTAAGAGGTGATGACAGATTTAGTTTAAAAATGGCAGGATAGTAGTGAGTAGATTGGGATTCTGAAACTAAAATTGATCTCGTGGAGCCTGTTTATGTTGTCCAGGAATAGGAAACGAAAGTGCGGAGGTACGAGTTATGACGTGTTTATGTTGCTGCGGCAGTGATCCAGATGAAAAAAATTGTTCAAATGGCTCTGAGCACTATGGGACTTAACATCTATGGTCATCAGTCCACTAGAACTTAGAACTACTTAAACCTAACTAACCTAAGGACAGCACACAACACCCAGCCATCACGAGGCAGAGAAAATCCCTGACCCCGGCGGGAATCGAACCCGGGATCCCGGGCGTGGGAAGCGAGAACGCTACCGCACGACCACGAGATGCGGGCGATCCAGATGAGATTAGACGCAGGTACACTACCAGCTTCTCATACATTATTTTATGGAAGTTACTAAAGAACATTTTAGCAATTTAACAAGTGTTAGAAACTTTCTTAGCCGGTAAAAGACGAGTGTAAGAGATGGCTGTTGGATGTTGTACACTGTACAGGTGCGGTGGGTCCTGGTCAGAATGATCAAGAATGTAGACATTTAAAGGGAGTTATTGCTCAAATAAAAGATTTCCTTTGGATGCGCCGTGGGCAGAGTGCCACACCATTAGCCAGT
The DNA here is from genome assembly GCF_021461385.2 of Schistocerca piceifrons. Lineage (NCBI taxonomy): Eukaryota > Metazoa > Arthropoda > Insecta > Orthoptera > Acrididae > Schistocerca > Schistocerca piceifrons. The sequence goes on from NC_060139.1 coordinate 590,217,604, forward strand.
CAAACTAATCATGGAAAGATACCGTTTTGTGTCGTAAAGAAGTCTGAAAACAATCATGAGAGAGAGGTGAGGCTGTACGTCATGTCCAGCTGGAGGCTGGAACCAGGCAGAGCGTCCTATGTTGGACCGACGCTCCGGCTGCGCCCTGAAGCGAATACGCGATTTCTCTCCTACGTTTCTTATGGGCTGTTCAAAAAGTGGTGAGCAGAGGATCGTTTTTTACGGAAACAAACAGCCTCTGCTGAGGGGACAGTCCTATTCGGCACGCAGGACACAATGAATTGTATTCGAACACCACAAACGAAAATTTAGGTGGTAAACATTTAGAAATAACACTAAAACTCGTGATACACCCAAGACTGGTTAGACGACCTACACTAACAGTATGTGAAATACGACCATGCAGTCCTTCTAACAACATTTAGGGGAAGGTATTGTAAAGTGGCAACTCTATGGGAAACTGAATTTTCACTAAACCCTGATTACTAATAGAAGCTTTCTTGTTATAGATTTTCAGTTTACATTTTATAAAGTATGACACTAAAAATTTGCGATTAAAAAATATGTAATGAAAAGGACCTACATGCATTTCCTGGAGCCTCAAGATCGTCCACTTTTCCAACTAACGGGGTAAATTGGCGATTGCAGACAAACGTTTTCCGAAAATGGTCACAAACCCTCTTTCGGGTGAAGTAACGCCGTGATCTTATCTTCTTCATTTAAGCGCAAAGATTTCGACGTACTTAGCTCTCCTTTTCTATTTATTTACTGAACACACTCCGCAAACTCCCCACAATCATTTTACTGCCTACTGCATGCCATTTTTTCCTATAACTCTTCATTTCAGCGAATCACGTGGGACACAAAATTGCTGTAGAAGAAGGTATCGTATAATTCTTTATCGCTTCAATCGCATTTTCAATCGCAAAAGGGTGCCATGTTTGTTGCTCTGATTTCTGAACGTATTTTCTGTGTAACTTGATGCTCTAGCATCTGAAATACCACCAAGCAAGGAGACGCTTTTTAAACATATATATTGTAAAAAAGTGTTATTCTACGTTTAAATGAAGTAACAAGAATAATAGAAATGTTTTTCCTTACATCAGACGACTGAAAATCAGAAAAGTTTGTACTAAGGAAAAACGGAACGAGCTTCTTCTGTTAAACCCGCTGATAACGGTGATGGAGAATGTAAGAACTAATTTAATCACTTCTCGGTAGGCAGCAACACTTTTCGCGACAAAAAATATACAATGGCCACTTTTCCACCTGCCCACTTCACCTCATCTTCCCCTGCGTCTCTCATGCTATTCCACATTTCAATAATGATTCATATAATTCTCACGATTCTTCTATGATGTCCATTCCTTATCTGAAACAGTCTTCTGACAAGGAACCCCTTGTGTACGAGGTCTCAAAAGATCAATAATGTCTACGCTATTCGACGCCTCAGATATTGTTTACCATGCAACCGCTACATTAGCTACTAATGGCAACATGGAGCGACACTGGAGGTATCCAATGGTGAGCACAGCAAGCGGCTAAGGAGCATAGTTCAACTGCTTGCCCCACTAGTAACTCACAACAGTACTACGGTGCGGTGGTTTTGATGCAAAGCGGAGCAGTGGCACCAATAAACAAAGCAAACATTGCATTATATCTATAACAACAGTTCCCGTCGGAAATGAGCCCAAGGAATTTCACAGAGTAAGAAAGAAATGGCAGATGAAATGTTAGCGTTTATGCAAAGTGAGTCAATGGCATGTGAAGTATCGACGCTTGACTGTGAGGACAATGTACATGAGCAGTACAACAATGACGATACGTGCTTCAGAAGTGAAAATGAAATTGAAACAGGTGTAGAGCCATGTAGCTCATTCTCGGACAAATAGCCACAAATCCCGTCTCTAGCGAAACGTAGTAAAAGACAATCGTTGTCCAAGGAGCGGGTACTAAACGTAGTTACGTACATAAACAGAATTCAAATAACTCCGCAGCAATATGACCGTGTAGTGCGTAAGAAAAACTACGGTTATTCAAGGGAGGACAAGGCGCTCTTGTTACAAAAACTGGTGTTTGCGCGTTTCAAGGACGCTCGATCCAATTTACAGGATGTACATGATACTGACCTACTACGTTATGCATGTTTATTTGCTCCTGGTGTGAGAGAATCAGCCGTCTAGGTATACCTAGACGCCCAGGAGACGCCCGGATGTGTAAGGCTTAGTTGTCAGGACACACCCTTCGTGGAGGCTTCTCTCATGTCCCCCTTATAGCGAGGAGACTTATCTGGCTGCGCAAAATACTCTCTCCTCAATTTTTGAGGTGAAGAGAGAACAGTGGAGTAAACTGATGACAGAATGTGAGATGAGTAGAAGTAGTCAAAAGGCCTGGAGATTGTTACGACACCTTAGCAATGATCCCTCCCAACCCAATACGCATACAAATGTGAAGGCAGACCAGATCGCACACCAGCTTTTGAAAAATGGTAAACCTGACCATACCAGTAAAAGTAGGAGACGAACCCTGGAAAGGGAGCCCGAACAAGAGGGAAATATTCTGTCTCGACCATTCAGTCTGAATGAGCTCGACTCAGCTCTAAATAAGTGCAAAGTCGGAAAAGCAGCAGGGGTAGATGACATAAGAAGTGAACAGATCAAGAACTTTGGTCCAGGCGCAAAGTGCTGGCTACTCGAGCTAATGAATAATTGTGCCAAGAGCGGCAAGATACCAAAATCTTGGCGGAAAGCAAAAATTATAGCTATACATAAACCAGGGAAAGACCGGGATGACCCCAAAAGCTATAGGTCAATCTCCCTCCTATGCCACCTGTATAAGGTATTGGAAAGGTTGATCCTCCAAAGAATTACAGATATGATAGAACCATTACTGATCCCTCAACAGGCAGGATTCAGACAAGGGAAGAGCTACACAGCACAGGTGTTGAATTTGACACAGCATATAGAGGACGGCAGATAACAGGAGCAGTGTTTATAGATCTTTCAGCCGCCTACGACACTGTCAACCAAAGACTCTTGTTGCTGAAGCTATACAACCTCACCAAAGACTACAAACTAACATGTCTAATTAAAAATCTTCTGTAGAACCGAAGATATTTTGTGGGATATCAAGGACAAAGAAGCAGATGGAGGCAGCAGAAAAATGGGCTGCCACAGGGCAGTGTACTGGCACCCATCCTCTTCAATATATACACTAATGACCAGCCGTTACCAGAAGGAACACAAAGCTTCATATATGCAGATGACCGAGCAATCACAGCACAAGATCACAGCTTTGAGAGGGTGGAGCGGAAGCTAACTGATGCTCTGAAAGAATTAACTGCCTATTACAGGGACAATCAATTGAAACAAAATCCTTCTAAGACCCAGACCTGTGCTTTCCACCTCCGAAACAGACAGGCTAGTAGAACCTTGCAGATGGATTGGGAAGGAACCTCTTTAGAACACTGCAAGACTCCAAAATACCTCGGAGTCACTCTGGACCGTTCTCTTACATATAAGGAACACTGCTTAAAAACAAAGCAAAAAGTGGCTGCCAGGAACAATGTGGTTAGGAAGCTGACTGGAACAACATGGGGAGCACAGCCAGACACAGTGCGCACATCCGTATTAGCCCTCTGCTACTCTGTAGCTGAGTACGCTTGCCCAGTATGGTGCAGATCTACACATACAAAGAAAGTTGATGTTGCTCTGAATGAGACATGTCGTATCACTACGGGTTGTCTAAGAGCCATACCTGTGGAAAAACTGTACTGCTTATCCGGCATAGCCCCCCCGAACATCCGAAGAGATACAGCAGCACGGAGTGAAATGAAGAAGGCATTAGCATCCGAAGCCCACCCACTACATGGCCACCAACCGGCACAGCAAAGACTTGTGTCTAGAAAGAGCTTCCTTCACAGTACATAACCACTCGCTGACACTCCACATCAACACTGGGAGAAGAGATGGCAGGTCAGATGCCAGCATGTGTAGGAGTGGCTGATCCTGCAAGAATTTCTTCCCCCAGGCCACACAGAGAAATGGTCCACATGGAAATCACTCAACCGCCTGCGTTCTTCTGTCACAAGATCCAAGAGTAATCTGGAGAGGTGGGGCTTCCAGGTGGACTCTCTCCAGTGCGACTGCGGAGCTGCCGTGCAGACACCAACACATCTACTACAATGCACATTACCTCCAACTGTGCCCACCATGGAGGACCTCGTAAACGCTACACAAAGTGCACTGGACGTTGCAAATTTTTGGGCATCCACTGTATACATTAAAATTACCTTATGTTTGACAACACAATCTGTGTCTAATCGTTTATTTCATTCTTGACTAGTTTAATTTATAAACCATAATGTATGTATGTATGTAGTAATGTATCTAATATCGTTTTTAGTTTGCTTCTGACACGATAAATAAATAACTACGTTATGCACATCAAATTGCGCGCGTCACAGGTTACAGTTATTTAAACGGAAGCAGTGTATGGTTGTATCAAGATCAAGTAACATCAGTGCCTTAAAGGGGGTAAAACGTCAAACGGGCCGACTTGGAGCAAGAGAGACATCACAGGACATTTTAGTTTTCACTGTCTATAATTTTACAAATAAATTCATAAAACTTTGTCAGCGTGGCCAGGAAGGATTCAGGATTCACACTCGTAACAGTGAAAGTTCAAAAACATTACAAAATTATTTTTTTACATATGAAATTTCATCATTTTTATCACTTACTATTGGCTGCATTTGTTGCTATAGGTACACTTTTTTTCATAAATAAGAGAGATTCTTTGATGAATTTTGCATAGCATACAAACCATACTTGCAGATGCATGAATTTATTTAATTTATGCAAAAATGAATGAGTTGTTACATTTTAAACTTCACGATCAGAAAAAACTCAAATTTTATAGTTAAATATCTCAATTTTTACCATTGTTTATAATAGAGTCATAAAATTGTAGAGTCTTGCATTAAGGAGTTTGTGTTTAATAAGCATACCAAGTTTGAAAGTAATAGGATATTTATTTTAGATATTACATGTACCTAAGTACATAAATTTGTGTTTTGCGGAAAAGGGCGTTAAAATTTCTGCTTGTATTTGATATTCTTTTAGACCTGTCCAGCACCATAAGCAGATTCTTTTACATTTTATAAATCAATTTTCTTCCTTTTCACATTCCTGTGATGCACTCTTCTCGATTTTATCACCTCCAAAAATGATTTATCTACTTTCACTACACGCTTTGTGTCTATCGCATACAAAGCTTTGATGGAGTTCACTCCGGGCCTCATTCCCATTTTCTCTAAAATATACTTCCTGCTTTGCACACCATCATGAAAAAATCAAACAGCATCATAAACACCAATAACAAGTGTATTTCTTCCCACAAAAATGATTTATGGAAATCTTCCCCGTACACATTGGTTAAAACTTTCATTTGTGTTTTGGGTACCGCCATGAAGACAATAGTAGACAAGAAAGTATTGATATCAATAGTCCTTCGTTTCTAGTATGACAACATCTGGTGCAAATATAAACATTCGAATTCTACAGAGCTGAATACACTTACGTATGACAGAAGAATGCTGGGCAAAGTGGTGTGGCGCTGTTTCTTGCTACACTTAAGACCAAATAACGTACCTTACAATCTCTCAAATATATATGTTTTATACATCAAACTGTTCAAGAAGATGTCCGCTACAAAATAGGCATATTATTGGAAAGTCGGTTTTTTTTTAATTTTTGGCGTCCTACCCCCTTAACTCGTCGCCCCCCATCATTACTTGCAGTTCCGAGACAATGACTGTGAACAATCAGCTTTAAAGAAGTTATTATAACTTTGATCCAATACGCTTTGGTTGCGCACCTCATCTTTCTTCAGTAGGGAACCCCAGCCTACAACAAGCTATCCTGGAAATCCGTTTGTAACCAACGGTGTAGGCGCCAACGACTCTCGGCACTATTATACCGTGGATAGATGAAGAAATCGAATGTAGACACGTTGGATGCACTAGATTGTCGTTCTCGTGAAGTAATGTAGGAGAATAGCGCTTCCAGTGGATGGAAGTCTGCTTCCTTCTGTTGTTTGCACTCGAAAATAATACTAAAGGGACGCAGGAAAATGAGACTTCCTTTTCTTTACACTGCTGTTACCTTTATTGTTATTGTATATTTGTTGTCTGACAAAAAAATTTGATTTAAGGAAATTACTGATAGCAGAAATCTGGGAATTACGTGCAGATAAATCATATTCAAGACATTATTAATGCTACATTAGTCCAACTCCGCAAATCATCTCCCTGAAAAGAAACTGAATCCCAAGTGCACAAGATCGCCGTATATGAAGGAACATCGTAAGATCGGCGCATAATATTCAGGGTCCGTGATCGCCGATATGTGAATATCGGTGTGTATATATGTTTCTGTGTGTGTGTGTGTGTGTGTGTGTGTGTGTGTGCAAAAAACCGTTCGAACTGTGAAAATTCGGCAATTTGTGTAGAAGGCGGTGGTGGATAAGACGCGAAAGATCTGCTCCGTGTTCCGGCGGGCCGCCTGTCAGAAGGCGGAGAATAACGAGAGACGGGGCGAGCGCCACAGACGTCACGAATGCTCGCTCGTTCGCCGGCGACGGCATCGCATCGTGTCGCGTCGCGCAGCGTCGCAGCTGGTGGTGACGCTAATTGGATCCTCACGGCCACCGCGGCTTAGTCAGCTCGACTTTTCTCCCGTCGCTGCGCGTTCTTGTTACTGCAAAGGACAGGCCTGTCGCCACGCAGTCCCGGAATGTCGAAGGGCGGAACCACTGGGAGGCAGCCTCTGGAATCGTAGCTTGATAAATAAAAGCTTCCTTGAAGCTCTTTTGTAGATCTTATTTCTGTATTTACCCTTTCAGGACTCAAACAAGTACGGACGAGATGATGTACATTACAACGCTTTACACCACACTATAAACATAACGTTGAAAGTGAAGAGTTAGTTTATTGCTAAACTACGGTCTAGCTAAAACCAGCCACCCCCGCCTAAAGAGCCGTCCTAACATATTGAGGAGAGTGTGACAGTGCGATCAGGAATTCATTTTTTGTTGGAAGAAAATCTTTTATAGTGAACAATTACAAAGTATTGAGAGTTGTGGTATACCACGTTATGGCTTATATAGAGAAAAGAGTAAATCGGAAAATTAACTTGCTAGCAATACGTAACTATATTTGTTCACATCCGTGCACATTGTTGATGCTTTACTGGCATGTACAGATGTGAGCACAGAAAATGCTTTGCCATTTGGATCATAGACTCCAAAACAATGACATCCTACATATGAAATTTGGTACAAACTATCGTCGGGGGAGATAGTAAACATGACGTTAGCAAAGAGCACTCCTTTCAGATACGAGCTGTCAGCTTTTGTTATATTTTATTGTAGCTGAATAGGAAATTAACGGAAAATTAAATCTTAACGAAGACTAGAGGTAAATAAGCAGTGTAAGACATTGCTTACATATTCCGCCCTCACAGTCATATTCCGCGCATCAAGACGCTTCATTCGAACCCAAACTCGATAAGATAAAGTCAATGTTGTATGAATTCATGTAAATGATATGCAAACAACAAGTAAATCGCAAATGCGCACCGTGGTTGAAATACTCGAGGCTGGCGTACACACACACATTCAAGACACGATGGTCACAAAAGTTTTTAGTTCGGGAGAGGTAAACCGCACGCCAGGAGGCCGGTCCCTTCAGAGGACGAGTCAACGAGTCAACCTATCTACGTCAGCCGGCGACCGCCCGTAGAGCACACAGCGTTTGCCTGAGTGAAAGGAAGAACAACCCTGTGTTCGGCTTAAAAGCAAATTCCGCTACATTGTGTGGGAGCGCCCAGCCTACGCATTCTTTACAAACATAGCATGCAGTTTCAAAGGTTTTCACAAGAAGACAGCAAACGCCAAACGCCGATGCTACAGATTTCCGGATTGGTCGCCTTAAACGAAACGTCATTCTCCCGTTTTAGAAGAGCAATGCTGATTGGCAGACGATACTCCTGGCGCCTTGAGTTGAAGGAGTAATGGAAGAGACCGAAAGATATACCCCTTCACGTCTGGCATGGAGAGGGGCTGTTCCGTTGTCGCTCTTGGAGGGAGAACACGTAATGAGAGCGTGTGCGCTCGTACATGTACTCAGAGCGAGGAACAAGTCTCTCCTCAGTACTTCAGTGGGAGATCACCTCTGTCGAGAGCGAATCAGAGTGCGACTCTATATTGAGTCCTTGCGATTAAGCGTTCTTCACTGTGTTGGCCGCCACACTTAATGTGCGGTGTGAACGGACCGAGTTATAGTTAGACGCCTGTGAGCGAATTTTTGAGTGTCATCACGATGGACTGTTTATCTGACCGGAGTACCATGCCAATAGTTAGACTAGGGGCGAATAGGATTCCTTGACTTCATCAAGGCGTAGGGAGAGTTTGATTAGTTCAATCCAGATAGAACAAGAGTTGTCTTATTTGTCAGCAGCGAGCGGCGCAGGAAGCAGTCATCGCAGCTTACGGTATTGTGCGCTACAGCTCTTCCTCCACAACAGTACACTTCACTGCATTTCACACGTGACAGCCTCAACTGCACCTAGCAACATTCTAATGGATAATTATTCAAGTTGAGTAGGCACGGCTGTCAGCCATTCTGCCAAGTCAATAACAATCTTAAACTTTGTATAGAAATTTCATTAGCGAATCCTATCCTTAAGAGGTAACTTCACATTCCGAAAAGAACCTGGAAATAACGTGTTAAGTTCATAACTAAAAGTGCCATTGTGATTTATCAGAATTTTTTCAAAAAAAAAATAATAATAATTTTCGTTAGTTTCATGTTTTTCTTACACCTACTAGCACTACTCCAGTACCCAAGTATCCCTCTAGTTACATAAGAAATTTTGTGAATTTTTGTGTCATTTCCTTACAGTAGACGACTCCAGAAGATATTTATTGCTGAAAGTTTTTCAGGCATTTTCCTTTAGAACGTTAGGAGCGTCTGTCTGACTTCTGTAGTAGTGTGCAGGTGGAAATTGCATCTTGCAGGAGCCACAGGGTAAAGGGTACATCTCAGATTAATCCGTTGCGCAGAATAACAGAATAGCACCCACACACTCACAGAGCAGTATGTATGGTTCAGAAGCTTACTTCAATGACAGTCATACACGAAGAAGAAGGATCGCTATTCGAGTTGTTCATTCGGTTTTATTTACGACCCAGTCTTCAGAATCATTCATAGATTTTTTTTAAGCAGAAGTGTAGGTTTAATGTGGAAAAGAAAGAAACAGTCAGATGATGTTGTTGATTTATGTGCCCTATGAAGTCGATTAGCCGCCTAATTGGAACGACGGTCTTCCTTCACGCGCATGGGTGGTTTTCCCTCAGGAAGAGTATCTTTTGTGTTGTGTCCGACTTCTTGGATACTGTGGTGGCTAGTAACTGTACAATTAATTAGAACACTCTGAATTACGACAAAACTTACCTTTGCTCGCCACGCTCGGCTGTAGCTATGAAATTGCACACTGTTCTGATAGCGTTGGCGCACAGACACGGCTCGCAGGAGATGGAAGTCTCTTTACTCCTCGGCAGTTGACATGGGCTGTGACATGGTGAACAGGCAGCACAGCAACGTTACTCCCACAGGAGATTCCTGGAAGGAGGCAGAATCCGAACAGAACTGCCCTCCTGGCCTCTGGAGACCGCTATTTCAGGGCAGAGGTGCGGCGGTGCGCCTCGGAACTACGAGAGGTACGGCTTCCTCCTAGCATCTCATTGGCCCCTCGTAATAGCACTTTTCTGTGCAGTACCACTGCAGTGGTCGACACTCGTAGACGCCGCATTTTGCATCTTAAATGTATATCTGTAAGGTACAACACTATCGAAACGTTAGAAATAAGTAAAAAATGAAGAGACTATTTGCTGAACAGGATATCTTTAAGATTATAGAGACATGTCATGCAATGGTGTAATGAATAAGCTACTATAACACAAAGTTCTTAAACTTAGAAACAAAACTGAAAAACCAGTGCCGGCCGGTGTGGCCGAGCGGTTCTAGGCGCTTCAGTCTGGAACCGCGCGACCGCTACGGTTGGAGGTTCGAATCCTACCTCGGGCATGGATGTGTGTGATGTCCTTCGGTTAGTTAGGTTTAAGTAGTTCTAAGTTCTAGGGGACTGATGACCTCAGCTGTTAAGTCCCTTAGTGCTCAGAGCCATTTGAACCATTTTTGGAAAACCAAATGGGCTCTGAGCACTATGGGACTCAACTGGTGAGGTCATTAGTCCCCTAGAACTTAGAACTAGTTAAACCTAACTAACCTAAGGACATCACAAACATCCATGCCCGAGGCAGGATTCGAACCTGCGACCGTAGCGGTCTTGCGGTTGCAGACTGCAGCGCCTTTAACCGCACGGCCACTTTGGAAAACCAGTTTTGGCTACAACAATGCAATAAAAATGAGCAATCGCTGCTCCAGCTGCTACTCATGCTTAGCAGTTACGTAACATACCTTTCATAAGGGGTTCAGTAGCTCTTGCGGCAGCTGACCCTTTTCTTTAGAAAGATTTAGATGGGGATCGGAAGAGTTAATAGCTCACGGTCCGTAATTTTTGTCTCCAACACAACTCATGTGTCACATTTTTCTATTGCAGCATTCAGACACGAAGACCTAGTTCATAAATTCATGTGATGAACAAGAAATTTACACACCAGAGCATCTTGAATGGGAGGGCATTATCGTCAATGTAGAGACAGGCCTGATTAACTGTAACTATGAAATGTTGCACATTCTGCTACACTGTCTTATCTTTATAACTCAGGACGTCAACTGTATTCGTCTCGCCACTAACTCACATGTAAACGCTGAGACATCCAGCCAGCACGTCTCCCTTCACCATGGGCCCACTTACTAATAAACTGGTCTCTTTTCAAGATGTTCTTGGGATTGTGCGACTTAACCCTTCGTTTCCGCGTGAGAGTGCAACAAGAATCATTCTACAAACTAAAGCGAGATTTATAAGTGATGAGCATGTTTATCCATTGAGTCAGACATTTCCTTCAAGGGAATTCTGAAGTCTCTCTAGCCTTCCAGGGTAAATTCCGTCTTTGTGGCTCTGCGATATGAATTCATAAAAACTCGTCTGTCACATTACGGATCTAGTTTACTGTTTTATTTTACCTTCACCTTTTAGTCATATGTCATTTCTAAGCAACGATCTATATGCATATCTCAACGCCAGTTTGTTCGGAAAATTCCACTGTCATTTATAGCTATTGCTTACCTTTACTATTTCAAAACGGAAGAATGACTTACGTAATTTTCAGACGGAAACCTATGTTTCGGAGCTGGAGATGTTTCGCTACTTGCTCTTAGCACTTTTTCTTTTGGAGGCATGGGTTCATTACTAAAATTACTGTGCCACAAAGCATTTACCATTAAGTAATACAGCATTAATGGAGGGATACAGCTACAGCAGATCTTTAAGAAAACATTACTCACGTCGCTACACTGTTCAGTATTTAAGTTAACCAATGCAGAATGTTAGCACAGCAAAATATCGACAGTACGGAAAGAACATTTCATCGTTCGTATGACTTCATGTACTGTCTTATAGATCTGTCACTGAATTCCGTTTCAGTAGCCGAAGTCACTGAATCTTAATAAACTTGGACGTTCAAAGAAGGGGTAGTCTTTTCTAATTCTGACAAAACATGAAATTTACATTTGCACTATCTGGCGAGCAAGGTGGAATGTTACTTCTGATTCTATGCTTATGTCTCGTTTGTAAATTTCAAATTAGCTCTACATACCACGTGGGCCGATGCTAAATGTAACCCTTTGCGGTGAATCTGGAGTAAAATTTCAGCCAGCGTCTTTCTGCTTCGTTTTTGCAGCTCGGTAAGTGCACAGTTTTGCAGTTCTGAACATTTAAAATAAGTTAACAACCCTTAGGCCACTTTTTAAACTCATTAAGGTTTAACTGGATAGCTACGCAGCTTTCTTTTAGAGAGTACTTCATTACAGACATACCATGAACAAAAATTGACTCTCACAGCTTATTTTTGCTGAACAGTTCAAAGAAAACTTGAGTCTCATTTCAAATAGGTACCCCACACATACAATTACAGTCGACGTGACTTCAATCTACCCTCGGTATCCTGGAAAAATTAAACGTTTACAACCGGCGGTAGGCATAAAACGTCATCTGAAATTGTACTGAATACTTTCCCAGAAAATTATTTTGAACAATTAATTCATGAGCCTACTCGAAGCGTAAATGGTTGCGGAAGCATACTTGACCTCTTAGCAACAAATAATCCTGGTGAAATAGTGAGTATCGTGACGTACACAGGGATTAGCGACCAGAAGGCAGTAGCTGCTAGGCTGAATACTGTAACACCTACAATCATAAAAATTAAATGCAACATATATATATATATATATATATATATATATATATATATATAAGCTGAAAAAAACCCTCTTAACGACTTTTTAAGAGACAGTCTTCATTCCTTCAGATCTGATCTTGTAAGCGTAGAAAAGATGTGGAATGATTTCAAAGAGATAGTATCGACGCCAATTGAGAGATATATACCACATAAATTAATAAGTGATGGTACTGATCCCCCATGGTACACAAAACGGGTCATATTGCTGTTGAAGAAGCAACGATAAAAGCATGCCAAATTTAAAATAACACAAAATCCCCAAGATTGGCAAAGTTTTGCAGAAGTTCGAAATATAGCACGTACTTCAACGCGAGATGCTTTTAATAATTTCCACAACGAAACTTTGTCTCGTAATCTGGCAGAAAACCCAAAGAGATTCTGGTCATACATAAGGCACACCAGTGGCAAGACGCAATCAATACCTTTACTGCGCCATATCAATGGGGATGTCACTGATGACAGTGCCACTAAAGCAGAGTTATTAAACACGGTTTGCCGAAACTCCTTCACCAAAGAAAAAGAAGTAAATATTCCTGAATTCCAATCAAAAACAACTGCCAAGATGAGAAACATAGAAGTAGATATCCTCGGAGTAAAGAAACAGCTTAAATCACTTAATAAAGGCAAGGCCTCCGGCCCAGATTGTGTACCAGTCAGGTTCCTCTCAGGGTGTGCTGATAAAATAACTCCATATTTAGCAATTATATTCAACTGCTCGCTCACAGAAAGATCTGTACTAAAGACTGGAAAATTGCTCAAGTCACATCAACACCCAATAACGGAAGTAGGAGTAATCTGCTGAATTACAGCCCTACGTCACTAACGTCGATTTGCAGTAAGATTTTGGAACATATACTGTGTTCGAACATTATGAAGTACCTCGAAATAAACGATTTATTGACACATAGTCAGCACGGATTCAGAAAATATTGTTCTTGTGAAACACAACTAGCTCTTTACATTTATGAAGTAATGAGGACTGTAGACAGGCTATGTCAAATTGATTCCATATTTTTAGATTTCCAGAAGGCTTTCGACACCGTTCGTCTCAGGCGTCTTCTAAACAAACTGCGTGCCTATGGAATGCCGCCTCATTTGTGCGACTGGATTCGTGATTTCCTGTCAGAAAGGTCACAGTTCGTAGTAATAGACGGAAAGTTATCGAGTAAAACATATGTAATATCCGGCGTTCCCCAGGGAAATGTTATAGGTCTTCAATTGTTCCTGATCTGTATTAACGACATGGAGACAGTCTGAGTAGCCGCCTTAGATTGCTTGCTGATGATGCTGTCATTTACCGTCTTGTAAAGTCATCAGATGACCAAAACGAATTGCAAAATGATTTAGATAAGGTATCTGTATGGTGCGAAAAGTGGCAATTGATCCTGAATAAAGAAACGTGTGAAGTTATTCACATGAGTACTAAAAGAAATCAACTAAATTTCGATTACGCGATAAGTCACACAAATCTGAAGGCTGTAAATTCAGCTAAATAACTAAATACTTAGGAATTACAGTTACAAATAATCTAAATTGGGACGATCACACAGATATTGTTGTGGGCAGATTCATTGGCAGAGCACTTAGATGGTGCAACAAGTCTACTAAAGAGACTGCTTGCACCACGCTTGGCCGCCCTGTTCTGGAGTATTGCTGGGAGGTGTGGGATCCGCATCAGGTTGGACTGACGGATGACATCGAAAAAGTGCAAAGAAGGGCAGCTCGTTTTGTATTGTCGCGAAATAGAGGGATAGTGCCACAGACATGATGCGTGAATTGGAGTGGCAATCATTAAAACAAAGGCGTTTTTCGTTACGACGGGATCTTCTCATGAAATTTCACTCACCAGTTTTCTTCTCCGACTGCGAAAACATTTTGTTGGCATCCAACTACATAGGGAGAAATGATCATCACTATAAAATAAGAGAAATCAAGGCTCGCATAGAAAAATTTAAGTGCTTGTTTTTCCCGCGCACCATTAGAGAGGAACGGTAGAGACACAGTTTGAAGGTGGTTCATTGAACCCTCTGCCAGACTCTTAATTGTGAATAGCAGAGTAATCACGTAGATGTAGACGTAGATGTAGATGGTCAATTTTACCGTCTTTCTAGTGTCCATACCACTCTGTCACGTGTCACCATTTTTACAGGGCACCTTTGGTGCACATATTACTGCCATTTCTTATATTGCTACGTGGGTCTCGACAATGCTTCGGCACGTGTACGTGAGTTTATGAAGGAACGTATTCACATATCTGTATTGTAGTCTGCAGTAAAGAGTTTTGTTACACAATAATAGGTGTGCTTTAAATCAGCCGGCGTAAATTGCTTTCCGAATATCCCTCGTTGCCCGCAAAATGTGTGGACCCTGATCTCATCCTACTACTAAGAGTGGAAATTCTGTACTAGAAAGCTGAAAGGCGTTTAGTGTCAAGGAGTTGCTTACTGGGTGTGTAACTCTCTAACGTACCAAGCACTTTATTCGAGCGTACTGATATATTCAGGTTCAGCTCACAGAACTGTAATCCCTTACTATTCATTACCTTGTTGCCCCGTTAGTGTGATCCAAAAAGGTTTTTGTAAATGATCTTCTATCCTCTCGGCATGGTAGACTTTGCAACTAGCCCTACCCTCAATACTTACCGGTTTACTCCCTTTCACAAAACGACTTGAAGAACTTGAAGGAATGTGGTCAAATCATCAATTAAATCTGTTATTTTGCGTTAATGAATTACTTTTACATAGAGTAACGCTAGCAGAAAGGGAACTGCCTTCAGCTAATAGCTTGCAGGCCAACGTCTTCAATTACCCGATCATTTTTACAGTTTTCTTTGCGTGTAGAAGTGCAATTTTCCGATAAGAAGGCTTGAAACTAGCGAATACCATTATCAACATCCGCAAATTTGTTAGCAACGTGTAGGAGATGATATCCTTCGGTGATATGTGCACCATTTTCCGGGCAGTAGCTCCACAGTTGTACTTCACAAATGGCTCGTCCCGTGGACGAGTATCCTCAACAACAACGAATCACACTAGGGGTGACCAATTCGAAACCTCTACTGAATCTCCTAGAACATCATTAGTAGGCTCTCCGAACGTGAGATTCTGTTGGCAGTCCTCCTATCAATGGCCACGATGCACTAAAAGTATCCTTGCTGGAGGAGTAGCTTTTAGATCCTAAGGAGGTCTTAAACACATCAATTAAGCACATCACATAGCATTATACGTGCCGCAGTGCAGTTTAGGTACTTTCACCGTGCAAGAAGTTGCTTCTAGTACGCCAGCTTAACCATTCATTCTTTGTATTTTAAATATATTCCAAGATCCAACATCAGTCTTTAGACGGGTTCTGTGTTTTCATGGTTTATTTATAACAGAGAGTGTGTATACATTTTGGTCAAGTTACATCATATTCGAAACGTAACCTTTCCTTGTTTCTGAGGTGTTTTTTTTTTTTTCAGGTATTTGGACAGTGTCTCTCGTATGCCTATAGATAACGCGAAGTCTCTCTTTTCCGCCGGCCGGAGTGGCCGAGCGGTTCTAGGCGCTTCAATCTGGAAACGCGTGACCGCTACGATCGCAGGTTCAAATCCTGCCTCGGGCATGGAAGTGTGTGATGTCCTTAGGTTAGGTTTAAGTAGTTCTAAGTTCTAGGGGACTGATGACCTCAGCTGTTAAGTCCCATAGTGCTCAGAGCCATTTGAAACTTTTTTGTCGCTATTTTCTGCTCTGAGCGCACAGTGAGTGTGTAAACATGCCTATGGCAGTAGTGTCTCCCGCCGAGTATGGGCACCCGCAGCGACGTTGCGCCTGTTTCATGCGACCGCACATTACACAGCTGTCGTATATTTCCTTCCTCCTGACAATTCTCAGCCCCACACTAAAGAGAAAATGAGGACGCCTCTGCAGCGTTTTCGATGGGAAGAGATGGATCACCCATTTTCACTGTGGTGTCCATTTTGCGACCAATCGGAAGTACTTTCCGAATAACCCTCGCAATAGAATTGGACACGTAATATAAAATGCTTCTAATATGGGGCGAAGGCAATTGTAAACCGCCTTCACTAATGTCTGACGAACGAGCAGAGTGGCATTTCCTTTTGGTTCACACTGACCGCTCATGAGTACAGAAGTTATCATTCCAAACAAAACTGTATATAGTTTCATTAATTTAGAAGTTTTCCAAATAGCCTATTATCCTCTCCAACCAAGAGGGAAATTACTATTCATTTTATTTAACACCTACTGAATTAGTCTTATGTAGGCCCTATAATCGTCATGATAGAACATTTAAAACTTCAAATATTGGCCTAAACAACTGTAGCCTTCCACTGGGGAAATTTATAACAAAGAGGAAATCGATGATTAATTATGCAATGAGTTTTCAAACTCTACTAACAATTAACTGCATTTAATTTTTCTAACTTGACGAAATACGTAAACTGTTGTAATATCCACGAAACTATGTTCTAGCCACAAGATGTCAAAATGAACTAACTGTACAAACTTCAACAAATATTATCGATACTACGTATAAAAAAGACTGTATCGTGTAAAAATGACGATAATTATTTCATTATTTCTGTAGTAATTTAATTTCTGTTTGAATTAAAACTATTATCAGAGGACTACATTCGTAGATAACGACAATTATGATCTTTTTATGTTTTCTGTGGTAATTGTGGTTCAGTTGTTCTTCCTGTGCTAACCGATGAACTGTTCGGACGTGAGACGTGTGAGGTCTGTAAAGAGACAACCTGTAACTATATTGTTAATTATTATTTGAAAAAATATAGTCGCTATTGTCTAGACATGGATTTGTATTTATTTCATTTGTAATCCAGCCTAATTAATGTTTTTAAGTGTTAATTTTCAACCCCGGAATTAGGAGCGCAGCCATTAGCGCTAGTAACTTACAGCGGAGTTTACTAGTAGTTGGTATAAAAAATATGAAGTAATTGTCATTGAGAATAATTTTAAATGCTAAAGAATAGAAATCAAAAGGCTTAAAGAATTTTATCTGATATATTAACTTGATATAAAAGGAATCGAGAATAACAATAGTCAAAATGACTATCGTCTGTCTGCCGCCATCTTAGCAAAATTATCTTCGCGGCAGTTTTGAATCGAGAATTTCAACAAACATAAATGTTGTTAGATATAAATGAATGGAAATAAATGTGCACCGGTGGTCCCGAATTTACTTTAAAAGACAGAATTCAACTCAGATTGAATCTTTAAAAATATTGCTCACAGCACGTTACGTAATATCGATTTCTTATTTGCTGATGTATGAAGCCTAATTATTTCGGAGGATTTACATGAAATATTTTAATAGGAGACATACGTTAGTGTTGTGCGCGGGTAGTATTTTGTGACTAAATGTTCCTTTTGCTAGAGAAAAGTGCTTCCATCTTAAGTAGCAGTTGCGTAAAATCTGATAAATGATATGCAATTCAGTCCTACTCACATGACTTTAGAGACAACATTTCTACACAACGTCAAGTGGAGATTTCTTTAGCGGAGTGACAAATATTAGACGGGATAATCATTTTTGAGATCAAACGAATTGTTACGCTGCCAATAGGTAACTGGTTTATATATTTTTTTTATCTACCTGAAATATCATTTATAAGTAATTTAAGTCACGAAATACTATAAAACGGTTCCGCCACATTGTTCTTCACTACGATTAATAAATAAACTATTACTCATATATACGAACACAATATTTTCGTAACAAAATGTTATTTGGGAAGACTAGGTAATATACGAGGCTCCGAATTTTCTGGGTGCAATTTGTAAGGCTTTTCAAATAAAACTAGCTTTATTAACTTTCTATATCTTTATTCTTGATGTCTACATATTTAGTTCTAAATATATTCACCGTGACGTCAAGTACGTTTCTCACAACTAGAGACCAGTTTGTTGATACCGTACCTGTAGAATGTTTGACTTTGTTGACGGAGCCACAACCTCACCTCTGTTTGCACCACTTCATTAATATCAAAGTGAAGTCTTCGAGGGTGTTCTTCAAGTTTGGAAAACAGATGAAAATCGGATGGGGCGAATTTTGGACTGTTCGGAGGATGATCGATGACAGTGAACCCAAGACGTAGGATTGCTGCAGATGTCGCAGCGCTCGTATGTGGCCTGGAACTGTCATTCTGAAGCAGAAGGTGCTCCATATGTGGACGATATCTTCGATCACAGCACGCTGCTTCTCACACATCGACAGAGTTCCGTTACACAACGCCATGTTAAATGCTACAATTCGGAGCCCCCTAGCGGCGGAGAGTTGCAACTTGCGTCAGGGAAGCTGAGAAGTCGACCGAGTAATATGCATGACGTAATATCTCAACCAATATTGACAAATCAATAAAAAATTCGGACGCATTATTTTTCAGCACGGCATCATATTTTAAGGACTACAAACACGAATCCATAACCAGAATCACTACAATACACATACAGAAACTTTACCCTGTCTGATACCCCAAAATACTATCAGTGGGGTGTGTCTGTGAAACTATCTTGTGTAGAGCAGTTTGACCCAAAACTGAATGAAATCTTTTGCAAACGACTTACCAGGAGTACCGGTATGAAATGAGCGTTAAGATACAAATGTGTCGATAGGGAACATTTGCTGTGAACGAGCCTTAATTTTTTTTGTTTCGTTGGTATGACATCTTTCAAAGATATTTAGTATACATCAAGTCATGGAACAAACAACATCATATGTTTTCATCGTGTTAACAATGTCGAACTTTGTACCAGAATGTGATGATATGCGGAAAGCATTAAGTTTTTGTTATCATTTGATAAAACGTGCTGCAGAGTCGCATCTAATGCTTGTCGAGGCATATGGTGATCATGCTCTATCAGAAGCAACATGCAAAAGATGGTTTCAACGGTTCAGAAATAATGGTTTTGGTGTAAGAAATGAAGAACGTGGAAGACCACCAAAAAAGTTCGAAGACGCCGAATTGCAAGCAATATTGAATGAAGATGTTACTTTGAGTCAGAATCAAATGGCAGCAATGCTAAATGTTGCACAACAAACAATTTCTGACCGTTTGAAAGTTATGGGAAAGATCCAAAAGTATGGAAAATGGGTGCCACATAAATTGAATGAAAGACAGATGGAAAACCGAAAAACCATTTGTCAAATTTTGCTTCAAAGAAACGAAAGAAAATCAATTTTGCATCGAATTGTTACTGGTGATGAAAAATGGATTTATTTTAAGAATCCTAAACGAGAAAAATCATGGGTTAATCCGGGACAACCATCAACATCGACTGCAAAACCATCAATGGGACACGCATTGGCTGGGGAACACTTCGATTCCTACGAAGAAGTCGAAAATTGGGTGTCTGATTGGTTTGCTTCAAAAGACGAACATTTCTATTGGCGTGGTGTCCACAAATTGTCAGAAAGGTGGTCAAAATGTATAGAAAGCAATGGTCAGTACTTTGAATAAAATGTTTTTGCTTTTCAATTCAAAATTAGTGTTTCATTTTCCCAAAAAACCCTTATTTCATACCGGTACACCTGGTACATGTTCAGAAAGTTGCCTTTTATAGTGCCTCCAGCCAGGTCAAAGAATTTATGAAATAGAGCATTGTGATGATGTGATTAAAGTGTTAGTATGTATCTACATCTATACTCGGCAAGTCATCTTACGGTATGTGGTGGAGGTGCCACTATAATTTCCGCCCTTTCGTCTTCTGCTCGAGAATGGTGCTTGGCAAGAAAGACTGGCATTAAATCTCAGTATGACCTCTAATTTCTGTAATTGTCCTTTCTATACGTTCGGCATTTTAACAGTAAACTTTGTGGAGCACAACGTCTGTCTTGAACCGTCTGCCACTGGAGCTTGAAGAGTGTTTCCTTAACGCTCTCGCACTTACTGAACGAATTCGTGACGAAACGTGCCGCTCTTCTCAGGATTATCTATTCGATTAATCCACCCTGTGCCGGCCAGCGTGGCCGAGCGGTTCTAGGCGCTACAGTCTGGAACCGCGCGACCGCTACGGTCGCAGGTTCGAATCCTGCCTCGGGCATGGATGTGTGTGATGTCCCTAGGTTAGTTAGGGTTAAGTAGTTCTAAGTTCTAGGGGACTGATGACCTCAGAAGTTAAGTCCCACAGTGCTCAGAGCCATTTGAACCAATCCATCCTGTAAGAGTCCGAGACTGCCGGGAAATACTCAAGAATCAATTGAACGAGCTTTTTGGTAATTGGTTTCTTTCGTGGGTTAATTAATTGTCTTTGGGATTCATTCAATGAACGTCAGCCTGTCGATTCCTACAATTATTATTGTTATCACGTGTTCATTCCACTTCAGACTCTCCGGACTGTTATTACTATTTATTTTAATGTTGTTTTATCTTTCCTAGTAACTTATCTTTAGTACTGCAATGGAGCGGTATTGGGTTTTCCCGTTACTTATACCCACAACGGTACATTTATTTACGTTGAAGATCTACTGCCAGGTCCCGCATTAATCATCATATTCTGCATCCATCCACACATTTAACTTCAGTGTTCTGGTGTTGCAACTTTACTACGTGTTATGTCCTAGCCAGTAATGCCACCCGTGCCCGCTGCCAAAAGGTTGGCAGCATCACAGTCCGGACGCCGTCCGCATAAGCAGCGCCAGCGAGACAGCAAATCGCCGCAAGTCTGCGCGCGCCACCACTGGCTTCTGGGCTTCTTAAGCGCTGGAGTCGCGAGCGCTAGGACAGTTCTGTATTCGCCGCTCAGTTGTATACTCGCCACCGAATTGTGTACTTGCTAGACAGTTGTGTGTTCATCGCAGCAGAGTTGTTGTTTGTCGTCAGCCGACGCTGACCTAGCCGCTCCGACTCGAACTAGATAGATTTCTGTAGACACGGAGTTCACTACTGTTCTGTATCTTCTTTAATAAAGATAAGTACCGACTTTTATTTAATCAGAGTGTTTGGGGTTTCATCTTTCTGTTTACTGTTCCAGCGGACCGGTCGGCCCGCTATTAAAAGTGTGGCGGTGACTTCGTAAGCCATTTCTACAGCCAAGTGTTTGTCGCTACGAACACTGCCACAAAACTGGCGACGAGGACTTCCGAACTCGTGTGCAGGGCTGGTTCAACTTGTTCTTGTTATACTAATTATAGCGATAAACTTATGGGGGCTGGTTTAATTTGTGTTCACTATGTCTGCCGAATTACAACAGTTGATCTTGTTACAGAGTCAGCAAATACAAAGTCTGGTGGAAGCAATCGCCAAACAAGCGGCTAATCCTCCAACACAAAAGGAACAAGCACAGGCAGCACCACAGTTCCGGGCTTTTGATGAATCCAGAGAAGAATGGCGCGAATATTTCGCGCAGTTGCAGGCGCACATGTCAGTCTACAAAATCACAGGTACTGAGCGGCAGCTTTATTTAA
Source organism: Schistocerca piceifrons (assembly GCF_021461385.2). NCBI lineage: Eukaryota > Metazoa > Arthropoda > Insecta > Orthoptera > Acrididae > Schistocerca > Schistocerca piceifrons. The sequence goes on from NC_060139.1 coordinate 590,239,513, forward strand.
TTTCCACTGCAGGCGTGGAAATCTATCGACTACTTTGTAAGTTGTTCCCGGAATCCCAGCCAGAAGCTTTAGACTATGACGTTGTTGTTAACAAGCTTGCTGAGTATTTCGAGTCGCGAGTTCATGTGGCAGCAGCCAGATTCAAGTTCTTCAGATTAAAGAAACTGCCACATCAATCTAATAAACAGTGGTTAACAGATTTACGGGGCCTCACCCGTCAGTGCCGATTTAATTGTGTGTGTGGAGCTTCCTACAGTGATGTCATGTTACGAGACGCTATTACTCAAAACATTGCAGATTCTCGTATTCGTGCTGCTATCTTAAAGTTGCCTTACCCGTCATTAGAGACTGTGATGAACATCATTGAAGCCCAAGATACTTTTGACTATGCTGAGTGTGAGTTAGATCAGCCATGTATTTCTCAAATTGCCTGTGCTAAGCAAGTTATGTCACGCCCGCGGCCCCACCGGCAGAGTCAGACTGTAAACACTAGCCGGCCGCGTCATGTTAAACACATTCGTCAGCCGCGTGTGCAAAATGATAGAGTTAAGTCTTGCCCTAAGTGTGTTCTTGCTCATCCTCGTGAACGTTGCCCGTTAAGAAACGCGGTTTGTCACTTTTGTCAAAGGAAAGGACACATCCAGACTGTTTGTTTGCGTAAACGCAAGAACAATTCTAGTGCTGCCCAGCCCATGGATATTCATGTTCTTCAAAGCCAGCCCGCCCAGAAGGTCGCGTTTAAAGACTCATCCACGGTTCGTGTGGGTAATAAACTTGTTCGCAACAAGCCACCCACCCAGCCCTCTGCTATGCGACCCAAGCGTAATTCAAACGCTGTAAAAAGTAATGTACAGACTGCAAGTGAAGCGGGAGTTGTTGTTCCACCCGCCCAACCCACGAGTTGTCGTAAGCAGCGAACACGCACTAAACGCACTGATTTTGTGTCTTCCGCCTCCACTGCACCGATCCAGCGACAGTGTAATAAACTATTTGTGAAGCTACGCATTCAGGATAAGACCTTCAATTTTCAATTAGACACTGGTGCGTCTGTGACTCTCATAAATAGTGCTACGTATGCGGCTATCGGCCGCCCTAAACTTTCAGCGGCAAAACATTCTTTGGCTACTTATAGTGGCGAACAAATTCCTGTGTTAGGTGTATGTAGCGTGCCAGCCACATTCCGTGGCAATACAAAAACAGTTTCATTCACAGTGCTCCGCGCTACAGACAGTGTAAACATTTTCGGATTAGACTGTTTTGACTTGTTTGGCCTGTCTATCCAAGACAATGTGTTGCAAATTAATTCTGTTGTTGTTCCTCAAGACAGCATAACCGATTTGTGTAAACGATACAGTGACATATTTAAAGACGAACTAGGTTGTGCTGCGAACTTTGCCGCTCATATTACGTTAAAAGATAATGCTCAGCCTCGATTTTGTCGTGCTCGTCCAGTGCCTCACGCCCTCCGGGCACCTGTAGAAGATGAACTTCGTCGTTGGCAAAACAACGGTGTTATTCAACCAGTTTCAGCGAGCCAGTGGGCTTCTCCCTTAGTTATTATAAAGAAACCGTCTGGAAAGTTACGTTTGTGTGCTGATTTTAAGTCGACAGTTAATCCTCAGACTGTCATTGATTCTTTTCCTTTGCCTAGACCGGACGAGCTGATGGATAAGCTAGGGGAAGCTCGTTTCTTTTCCAAAATTGATCTCCGTGAAGCATATTTGCAATTACCCCTCGACGAGCAATCACAACAGTATTTTGTCATAAACACGTCGTTGGGGTTGTTCCGTTTTCTGCGTTTGCCTTTTGGTTGTGCGTCAGCTCCAGCTGTTTTTCAGCGTTTTTTGTCACAACTTCTGGCTAATGTGCCATCGTGTTGCAACTATTTAGACGATATTGTTGTGTCCGGTCGGACGCCTGCTGAACATTTCCGTAATTTGGAGTGTTTGTTTAAAGTGTTGTCTCAGGCAGGCCTACGTTGCAACATCGATAAATGTTCATTTTTCCTTACGGAGATGGAGTATCTGGGACATGTTATTAATGCTCAAGGCATTCATTCCTCCCAGTCACATTTAGCAGCTATTCGTGATTTGCCCGCCCCTCGCAATCCGCATGAATTGCAAGCAGTTCTTGGCAAATTGACGTATTATATTAGGTTTATACCTAATGCATCACAGATTGCTGCACCGTTGCATCGTCTCCGCCGTAAGAATGTTCCGTTTGTGTGGTCAGCTGATTGCCAATCAGCCTTTCAGCAGCTTAAAGAGGCTTTATTGAATGATCGTTGTCTGGTCCATTACGACCCTAACAAGCCTCTGGTGTTAGCTTGTGATGCCTCTTCTTTCGGCCTCGGTGCTGTGTTGTCTCACCGAGTCGGTAACACCGAACGTCCTATTGCGTTCGCATCTAAATTGCTAAACAAAGCTCAGTGTAATTATAGCCAATTGGACAAGGAAGCGTTGGCTATTGTGTTCGGTGTCACGAAATTCCATCACTACCTCTATGGTAGACCATTCTATTTGGTAACAGATCACAAGCCCCTGACGTCACTGTTTCATCCGTCTAAACCAGTTCCTCAGCGGACAGCTCAGAGACTACAACGTTGGGCTCTTTTGTTATCACAATACCAGTATGAGATACTGTATCGCCCTACAGCTCAGCATGCAAACGCTGACGCGCTTTCTAGATTGCCGATTGCTGCGGATGCTGTCTTCGATTCCTCTGACGACTCTTGCCATCAGATTGACGCCGATGAGCATCAATCCCTCCGGGATTTTCCGATTGATTATCGTCAGGTGGCACGTGAGACAGCTACGGATCCTCATCTCAGTTTACTATTACGTTTTGTTCAACGTGGTTGGCCGTCCAAGGCACAGGACATATCGGATCCTGTGGTTCGTCGCTATTATCCGCAACGTCATCTGTTGTCTGTTTCGCATGGAGTTTTGCTGTTACGCACCGAGAATGACCAGCTTCGTGTAGTGGTTCCCCAAGTGCTCCAATCCAAGGTCCTCGACTTGTTGCATCAAGGTCATTGGGGAGTGGACCGCCCCAAGCAGCTTGCCCGCCGTCATTGTACATGGATCGGCATTGATAAGCAGATTACGCAGATGTCTACAGATTGTTCGACGTGTGCCGAACACCAAGCTGCTCTGCCTCAACGCTATTTTGAGTGGGCACGCCCTGCCGGTCCCTGGCAGCGAGTACATATTGATTTCGCTGGTCCATATTGGAATTCTCGTTGGCTCATCGTGATAGATGCATTTAGTCATTTTCCGTTTGTTGTGCCCATGCAGTCTACAACGTCTGCACAAACTATACAGGCGTTGACTTCAATTTTTTGTATTGAGGGTCTTCCAGAAGTTTTAGTGTCTGACAATGGTCCACAATTTACCTCTGCTGAATTTGAAAGTTTTTGTTCTGCCAATGGCATTCGCCATGTTCTTACTCCGCCGTTCCACCCTCAATCGAATGGTGCAGCGGAACGTTTTGTACGCACATTCAAGGATCACATGGACCGCCTTCGTGCTACGCACTCTCGTCAGCAGGCCCTCATCACGTTCCTGTCGTCGTACCGGACCACGCCACGTGACGGCCCTTCGCCTGCGGAGCTTCTCCACGGCCGTCGTCATCGCACCCTACTACGGTTGTTGCACCCCCCGGATCGACCCGCCGCTTCTGAGCATCGCACGCGTTTTCAGCGCAACGACGCCGTTTTTTTTTCAGAGTTTATCACGGTCGCCGTCGTTGGGAACGTGGTACCGTGATAAGTGTCCAGGGTCGCGGTTTTTATACTGTTCAAGGTGCTACTGGGGTGCACAGGAGGCATCAGAACCAGTTGCGCCGCGCTGGCCGCCCGGATTCTGCCGCTCGTTCTTTGTCCACAGATTTGGTCCGCGGCGGGTTCCAGCCGCGCCTTCCGACTTCGCTGCCGCCCCCAGGCCAGCAGCAGCAGCCGTCGCCGCTACCACGCCGACAGCCCGTCCCGTTGATGCCTCCCGCGCAGCTTCTTCCGGGAGCGTCCCAGGTGGTCGCTCCGGCGCCTGCGGTCCCTCTTCAGTCGCCACCGCCTCCGGAGCTGATGGACGTCGACCCCTCAGCCGGGCCGCCTTCCCAAGCGGTGGCTGTGCAGCCTGTCCTGCAGCCGCTTTCCTTGGGCACCCCCAAGGAGTCTGACACCGCAGCGCCTTGTCCGGCGCCCTCTCAGCAGCCGTCGACGCAGCGTCAGGAGACGCTGCCTCTCTTCGTGGGTCCCGACGCCCCGTCGCGTCCAGTACCAGAAGCTGCGCCCGTGGTCACAGGCGTGCACCCTGACCTCGGTTTTCAGTCGGTGTTTCCCGAGGCCCCGCGCAGCCAATGCTGGGGTGCGGACCGGGGACTGCCACCGACAACAGTCTCCGCCCCGGTCTCTTCTGCTACGCCTGCGGCCAGACCCCTCCCCCGCCGTCGACGCTCGCCACGTCATTATTCAACGACGGTGCGGCGATTTGGGGGGGGAGGAGTGTTATGTCCTAGCCAGTAATGCCACCCGTGCCCGCTGCCAAAAGGTTGGCAGCATCACAGTCCGGACGCCGTCCGCATAAGCAGCGCCAGCGAGACAGCAAATCGCCGCAAGTCTGCGCGCGCCACCACTGGCTTCTGGGCTTCTTAAGCGCTGGAGTCGCGAGCGCTAGGACAGTTCTGTATTCGCCGCTCAGTTGTATACTCGCCACCGAATTGTGTACTTGCTAGACAGTTGTGTGTTCATCGCAGCAGAGTTGTTGTTTGTCGTCAGCCGACGCTGACCTAGCCGCTCCGACTCGAACTAGATAGATTTCTGTAGACACGGAGTTCACTACTGTTCTGTATCTTCTTTAATAAAGATAAGTACCGACTTTTATTTAATCAGAGTGTTTGGGGTTTCATCTTTCTGTTTACTGTTCCAGCGGACCGGTCGGCCCGCTATTAAAAGTGTGGCGGTGACTTCGTAAGCCATTTCTACAGCCAAGTGTTTGTCGCTACGAACACCGCCACAAAACTACGTACAGTAGGAAATTCGTTGATTTATAATCCCGTTCTATAGTCCTGGTGTAGGTTTTCTAGAGTTCAGATAAATCATTCGATCCGAATGTAGCTATGTCTGCGTTGAACAGGTCAAGACTAGAATCTTTCCCTATAAAAGTGCTAGTATAAATGGAAAAATCCGGATAAGTGCGAATAGGACTCTCGCACCGAGGTTCCCGTACAAAATTAGTTACGCTTATAGATTGTTCATCCATCCCGCGAATCGACAATTTCGACGATGTTTGCCTGTTATGGATATCGACAGTGCCAAGATATCAAAATATGTTACATAAATGGTCGTATGTTTTGATGGCACGACAGTAGAAGCTTAAACCTTTTACCCTGCATAGGGTCCACAGATTTCAGCTTTATAGTGCACTCGTTCCTGAGAATAAGGGGACCCAACAAGCGGACAGGCAGACAGACAACATGACAATTTTTTCTGATATAATTACAGATTAACGATTTTCGAATTCTTTTCTCTTACTTTTCCTATGCTACCTGGCTTCTTGCCAAATTTTACGATTCTAGGTCTACAGAAAGTACTTTATACGTTATGATAAGTGAATCTGCGGGTATCAAAATATGACATAAATGCTCGTATCTTTTAATTGCGTTGACGTAGAAGCTTAAATTTTTTCATCACCATGGGACCATACTCCTTAGTAAGGTATCATAATTTTCAAAGTATTACATCAAAATTGCTACGCCATGAAGATGAGGTACTACAGACGCGAAATTTAACCAGGAAGAAGATGCTGTGACATGCAAATGATTAGCTTTTCAGAACATTCACACAAGGTTGGCGCCGGTGGCGACACCTACAACGTGCTGACATGAGGAAAGTTTCCAACCGATTTCTCATACACAAACAGCAGTTGACCGGCGTTGCCTGGTGCAACGTTATTGTGATGCCTCGAGTAAGGAGGAGAAATGCGTACCATCACGTTTCCGAGTTTGATAAAGGTCGGATTGTAGCCTATCGCGATTGTGGTTTATCGTATCGCGACATTGCTGCTCGCGTTGGTCGAGATCCAATGAATGTTAGCAGAATACAGAATCGGTTGGTTCAGGAGGGTAATACGGAACGCCGTGCTGGATCCCAACGGCCTCGTATCACTAGCAGTCGAGATGAGAGGCATCTTATCCGCATGGCTGTAACGGATCGTGCAGTCACGTCTCGATCACTCAGTCAGCAGATGGGTACGTTTGCAAGACAACAACCATCTGCACGAAAAATTCGACGACGTTTGCAGCAGCATGGACTATCAGCTCGGAGACCATGGGTGCGGTTACCCTTGACGCTGCATCACAGACAGGAGCGCCTGCGATGGTGTACTCAACGACGAACCTCTGGTGCACGAATGGCAAAACGTGATTTTTTTCGGATGATTCCAGGTTCTGTTTACAGCATCATGATGGTCGCATCCGTGTTTGGCGACATCGCGGTGAACGCACATTGGAAGCGTGTATTCGTCATCGCCATACTGGCGTATCACCCGGCGTGATGGTATGGGATGCCATTGGCTACACGTCTCGGTCACCTCTTGTTCGCACTGACGGCACTTTGAACAGTGGACGTTACATTTCAGATGTGTTACGACCTGTGGCTCTACCCTTCATTCGATCCCTGCGAAACCCTACATTCCAGCAGGATAATGCACGACCTCATGTTGCAGGTCCTGTACAGGCCTTTCTGAATACAGAAAATGGCCAGCACATTCTCCAGATCTCTCACCAATTTAAAACGTCTCGTCAATGGTGGCCGAGCAACTGGCTCGTCACAATACGCTAGTCACTACTCTTGATGAACTGTGATATCGTGTTGAAGCTGCATGGGCAGCTGTACCTGTACACGCCATCCAAGCTCTGTTTGACTCAATGCCCAGGCGTATCACGGCCGTTATTACGGCCAGAGGTGATTGTTCTGGGTATTGATTTCTCAAGATCTATGCACCCAAATTGCGTGCAAATGTAATCACATGTCAGTTATAGTATAATATATTTGTCCAATGAATACCCGTTTATCATCTGCATTTCTTCTTGGTGTAGCAATTTTAATGGCCAGTAGTGTAAATATATTTATTCATCTGGTTTTTTTATATCCGATATATACTATTCATGAAGAAACTGTTTAAATATTTATTGTGTTTTAGAAAGCTCAGAGACATTAGGCTACTGGTCCACCTTTTGTTTCTATTCCTTTGATAGATGTTTATTTGATTTGTTTATGTATTTAATAATGTGTATTAGAGCGTGTTTATGGTCCAGCCATAGGAATATTTATTTAATTTCAAGTTATTTAAATGTAAATCCAGCATTTCGAATGTGTTTCATTATGTTTGTGAGTGTGCTTTGGCTTGGAGACAGGGCGGGAGCGCTCTAGCCAATCATAGCACTCGTTAATGGGAGACGGGAGGTGCTGGATGTGAAGGACAGTCGGTAACTGGAACTAAGTTGGAGAGTGGGGGAGTTTGCGCGTGGTCGCGGCAGATAGAAATATTTCATAGTGCCGACTGGTGCACTTGTGAGATTTCCTTGGATTCTGCAGTGAAGACTTAAAAGTGACTATCTCGCGACCCATGTTGCTGCTCATAACTGATTATGTGAAGTAAGAATCTATTGTTTCCCTGTTATTCAACTTATATTTTATTTAATTGCTGAACCATCGACACCAATAAGTGCTTTACAGTAATAAAGGACATTCTTAAAGGTGCTTCTGCTTTCGTACTCATCATTTAAAATCGTTAACATAATACCTGCAGAATTTATTGAATTGCAATCTTTCATTTATAAATGTCTACTTTACTATCAAAATTCGCAATTGTCGAGTGATAGCAACCTTCGACCATTCGATTCAAGTGTATGTTTATATACTACACTGTAGAGTCAGCTGTATTTGGCTTGTAATGCGGCAACTACGTATCGCAGCCCCTAGACAACGAAACCAGCCAAAAGTTTTAATATTTCATCTCTGATTCAGAGGGGGCATAGTACAGGGCCACGACATTCACCTCATTTCAACACCATTTTTTTTATTTTTTTTATTTTAAAAGCTAGAAACATAATGTTTTGGCTCATGACTGCCAGTTAGCAGCACAGACTACAAGTATAATAATGATAACTTTATTTCCTATTGGTTACTCTGAGGAAACAGAGCCGTCGTCTATTATCCCGTATACACTTGCTTCTTGCACCTGAATCACCTGATTTCGTTTGAAGTATACTTCTGAAATGCAGTTCATGCAACTAGTCCGAGGACAGCAGCAGAGCGGTTCTTCTCAGTTCACTTGTCTGGGCCTTGTTTCTCAGGAGGTTTCTGCGTTGACGGTCGCACAGGAAGCTTGTAGCCCAGTTTGTGAACGGGGTTTTTTTGGGGACCGGCGGTTGGCGGCCCCGTTGGTGGCGGAGCACCTTTCGGATGCGGCCTATTTCCCATCGCTTTGGCAGCCGTAAGGAAATGCCGACGACCTTCCAGGTACACCAGACACTCTGAAACAAAGACGAGAATCGCTTAGAAATTACCACACTTTCTGTTGTAGCTGCCACTCAGTCACTCCACAGTCAAAGATAGGGCGACGCATTAGCAGTGTTGGTAGCCATGTGAACTAGCTGTACGAAATTTGAATCGAGATGGGACGGAGTCATATTCAGAATAATGGAGGTAAGAGGCTATGTGGTATACTGGAACTGTTCTTTGTTAAAGTGACGGAAACTGCATGAACTCTTTGAACAACGCTAGCCAACTGACATACCAGTACGACCATACATTCGGCATGTGTTGATTAAAATTTCATCTTTAAATTCATTGCTACAGATGAAGAATGGTGTGAATACATGATGGCGATTGGGTGTGTCTAACATTTCTAGGACTTCACAGGAAAAACGTGCCCAGGGGACCTGCAGATGCAGCTTTTCGCCATCTTTCAGACTTTGGCAACGATCAAATATACTCCAAGACAAAAAGAAAAAAATGCACCACGAAGGAATTATCCGAATGGATCGGAAATCGGTAGATGTGAAGTAATGTACAAACGAAAAAACATTGCAAATTTTAAAAAAAATTGGATGATTTAATCAAGTAAAACCGCTTCACAATTACCCCTTTGTCCACCTCTAGCCCTTATAAAAGTAGTTATTCGGCTTGGCATTGACTAACAGAATTGCTGGTTGTCCTCCTGAGGGATATCGTGCCATATTTTGCCCAATTGGCGCGTTAGATCGTCAAATTCCCGAGCTGGTTGGAGGGTCCTGTCACACTGCTACAAACGTTCTCAATTGGAGGGAGATCCGGGGACCTAGTTGGCCAAGGTATGGTTTGGCGAGCAGGAAGAGATGTAGCAGAGACTCTCATCGTGTGTGGTCGGGCCTTACCTTACTGAAATATAACCCTGGATGGCTTGTTATAAATAGGAACGAAATGGGAACTATACTATCATCGACGTACCACTTTTCTACCGTGCCACGGATGACGACTAAAGGCGTCCTTCTATGAAAAGGAATGGCACCCCAGAGAATCACTCCTGGTTCGAGAGCCATATGGCGGCCGACAGTGTCTAAAATGGCTCTGAGCACTATGGGACCCAACATCTCAGGTAATCAGTCCCCTATAACTTAGAACTACTTAAACCTAACTAACCTAAGGACATCACACACATCCATGCCTGAGGCAGAATTCGAACCCGCGACCGTAGCGGTCACGCGGTTCCAGACTGTAGCGCCTAGAACCGCTCGGCCACTCCGGCCGGTGGCTGACAGTGAGGTTGGTATCCCACCACTGTCCAGGGAGTCTCCAGATGCGTTTTCGTTTGTCATCGGGCTCATTTCGGAGCGGAATTTATCACGGAAGACAATTCTACCTCAGTCAATGACGTCCCAGGCCATATGTGTTCGACACCTCTGCAAACGGGATTGCTGGTGTAAAGAGGTCAATGGTAGTCAAGGGGTACGGGAGCGCAGCCCCACTTCTTTGAGCCGCCTGTTAATGATTCTTGTGGTCACTGAAGCACCAGTTACACGTCGGATAGATGGTGAAGATGAAACAGGGCTCTGAGGGCCTCTCTGACGCAGAGATTCCTCGGTCCTCAGTTTCTATCGTCTCTCTATGTCGACCGCTTTTTTCTTAACGCTGTGTTCGGCTATAGTTCATCCATTCCTGCCAAAACTGTCAGTTAGTAGCATCTCTCTTATTCAAATGTCGAGTGATTCTTCGAATACTCCAACCGGCTTCTTCGAGCCCAACTACACGTCCTCTGTCAAGTGCTGACATCTGCGTATACCATTCACGCCTGTCTACGAAGTATAGCTACAGTGCAGCTGAATACACGAAAATAGATTCACAAAGACTTTACGCCCCCATTTACTAGCCTTGTCAGCTGTGCGGTGAAATGTCCTGCACCGTCACGCATCAGCCCGCCTGCCGCCGAAGTTTACAGTTCTGCATATCCCGTCGATACCTGTAAGAATATCAGTTTGCGACGAATTTACATAACACCTTCGTGGTGCGTCGTTTCTTTTTCTTAGAGTTTAATTAGCAGAAGCGTGATGGGAACATCATATCGATGTATCGAAGTATGCTTTAGTGCAAAGACTGCAGAACGAGTAGTGGCGAGGTGTACTCGCAACAACAGAGTGGCAAGAAGAGTATGCAGCGGTAATTCCGGATGGGCTACTCGACGACAAGACTGTAGGACTGTTTTACTGATTTTGACGAACAGACCAATGACAGCAGCTGAAATAAGTGCAGGCATTGTCACCTCGTCCGTCGGGAACAGGCTCCTGATATCTGGACTGAGATCTCAGGTTTCCATTCGTCATTTACCGCTGACGTCATGCCACAGACAACAGTGACTTGCACAGTGTAAAGCAAGAGTCAACTACGTTGTTCCGCGGCGAGCTCGCTTCTGTTTGTTGCAGCCAGATCGACGCCAACGCGTCTGTAGAGCACCTGGTGTAACGTCACAGGAAGCGGTGATTCTCCTGGTCCACACATCTCACACTGCTGCAGCTACTGGATATGAGAAAAGGACGGAGTTGAAGGGAAATCGAACGTTCTACAGTATATTACGAGAATGGTAAAGGCTGCTGTCGTACCATCGAACAAAAGGGCATACCCCAACATGATAATGCATGATCCCGCGCTACAGTTCACACTATGTACTAGGGACAAACAAACATAGGCTTGTGTCAACAATCCTTTACTGCGGACTATAACGGCAACCCTCATTCAATGGTCGCAGTATTTAAGTGGTAACAATCACTAATGACCTCGATCCTTACCGATCTTGACTCACTGGACCAAGGTACTTTTACTGCGTGAAGTAACAGAATGGGACGGCACTTACCGAAAAGTGCGATACAGATCAAATCTAAGTATCTGATACTGTCTCTGGTGTACACAATGCTATGTAACTAAATGAGCACATATTTTAACAACATAAATTGCTGAATTGATGAAACTGAGTTACCTGGAACATAATAATGATGAAATATAGTATAATTATAATGATATATAGCATCTATCCGAAAATACATCTAACAAATTGAATCAAATGTTAAAATTTGTATTTACAAAATTCGTACAGAGCAACCTGATTGTAAATATTGTTCAGCTATCTGTAAAGATCCAGGGTTTATGCTGGTATCAAAATCAACCTGTATTTGAAAAGTTATAAACAATTCTAAATCAAACGTTATTGTGAAAGGGTATTTTATGTATTTCGAGAATAATGACTGAAATATTTAGCTTGTTAATTGTTATGGAAAGATCGTGACAAATTTTAAATCAAAATTTTGCTATTTGCTTTAGAAAACCGATCACCTTTTATCTGTGATCTTCAAAATCATAGTTTTGAATAATGAATGCTTTTATATGTCGATTATTGTAAGATATATAAGGACCAGTAGCAGTAGCCCTGCCGAGGCTAGTATTGTCTCAGATTTTGCAGAATCGATGTTACGTTACCACTGTAGTGCGAATTAACAAGTTATTAAGTACATTTTCGTTTCGGCCACATCATTTAGTAGAGTTGATTAACCTGACAATTCGATCCTGACAGACGAGAAGCCAAAGCTTTCTTACTTGGAAATACTTGGAGCAATGAAAAACACGCCTCAATTTACGAACATCAAGAAACTGCAAGTTAAGTGTCGAATTTGGTAGCCACAAATGGTGGTTACATTTTAATTGGACGTATTGCAACAGTAACTACAGGAGAATCTCACAAGTTAAATAGTGTTTAACACAACAATGCAGTCTTTCCGCTCTACTGTTGAATCTGTCCACCGATGAAGTAATGACAGAAATAAAAGAGAGATCAACCAGTGAGATTACAATTCAGGGTGAAGGGATATCAATGATAAAATTCGCAGATGACATTGATGTCCTTAGTGAGTATTGTAAGACCTGTTGAATGGAATAAACTGTCAAATGAGTATAGAATATGGACTGAGAGTAAATCGAAGAAAGACGAAAATAAAGAGGATTAACAGAAATTAGATTAGTGATAAACTTAACACAAAGCTGGTAATCTTCTGCTACATTTTAAGCAAAATAACACATAAAGATATAAAAAGCAGACGGGCACTTTTATTCTAGTGGTGACAAAAATATTTTTTTCTAATGTGAAATGCAAGAAAACGTATTTTTTAATGTATTCATAGCCCATTAAATTTCTCTTTAGTTCTTTCTTTCTTTAGCAATGTCTTGCTTGACGCTTGAAAGATTTTTCAACGATATTGCCAAATGAGAACAAAATGCTGCAAAACTTTACAAAAAGAAATTATTTAATTTTGGTTGTTGCAAGGCTGCTAATAGTCGAGAGGCCGGCCGTGGTGGTCTAGCGGTTCTAGGCGCTCAGCCCGGAACCGCGCGATCGCTACGGTTGCAGGTTCGAATCCTGCTTCGGGCATGGATGTGTGTGATGTCCTTAGGTTAGTTAGGTTTAAGTACTTCTAAGTTCTAGGGGACTTATGACCACAGATGTTGAGTCCGATAGTGCTCAGAGCCAGTTGAACCATTTTTGAATAGTCGAGAATTAATGTTCTGGAATAGTAACAGGCTGTTTCACAGACATACTTTATTCATTTTACTTCAGTATCGAATCGCTTTTGGCCGTAATGTTTTGACGTGCGTCAGAGCTGAATATATTGCAGCGAGTAATGTTCCCCACTCTACATTATACCTGCTGTGGCGTGTGAGGATGAGGATGCATTCCAGTATTTCTCGTGTTGCAGGCCACGTAACATGCAAATTGTCTCCATGAGCTCAAATGTGATACGATTCATAAGAAAACTTCTAATAAAACTGATTCCTAAAGATTGTTATGTGGAAATTAAGCAATTAACTAAGTAGTTTGATTATCATCGTTAGAGGTAATGGGTTGTGAGACGAATTAACAACAGGACTTTCGATAATGGTTAAAGTTGCACAATTTCTGATGAAAACAATAGCAGGGTTGCACAAAAAATCAGTCGACTCTAACTAGAGTGGGCTGCATTGTGGGTTGACATGACTGACCACCATAGGTCAGCCGAGATGTAAGTTTAACTTTTTGATAGATCCACTATGTACTTTAAAGGTTAGGTGATTACCCCTGACACATTAAACAGTTATAAATTTGGAAACAGGTAAATAAATGAACTTACGAGCATAACACAATTTCTGATTCGTGCCCAAGTAGGAATACGAACGTGTTACTAGTGGCTCAAATTCGAGTGCGATAACTCTGATAACTACTCGAACTGTAACAGTCGCTTAAATACAGTCATTGCCATCAACAGCAACGTGTGGTCATGGCACTCCAGACTGCTCGCATCATCTTCCCACTTAAAGTGTCTAAGTTTCCTACAATTCTCGAATGGTTCTTGGAAATGTGAAGTCAGGCTTTCAATATGTCCTAAAAGGACTGCTGTAAATGGGTAAAATACGTAAAAAAACCATAAAATATCAATTTCACCTATAAAAAGAATCATATCAAATGAATTCGCAGTTGCGGATAGGGACTACCATCAGCTGTAAAATGGAATGACGGCAATGAAAATTTGTGCCGGACGGGGACTCGAAGCCAGTTTTCCCGCTTATCGCGAGCGGTTGCCTTACCATTTGGTTACCCGCGTACTATTCACGACCAAACCCAAACTTCCATATGCGGTCAACCATGCGTCTACGACCTGAACTGGTACAGGTCAGGGGCTGTACTTGAAAGTAGCTTGGCCGGTATCGGTAGATAAATACGATATTGCAGTGCCTGTGTTTTCTGATTACGATGCAAAGTTCCATTCTACCGCTGATGGTAGTCCTTATTCGCAATCGCGAATTCATTTGATGTGTTTCGTAACGGCTGTGGTCTCCGCAGTGCCTGTTCCTCTGGACATGTATGATGTCCAAAGGAACTTTACATCGTAATCAGAATAACACAGACATTGCATTGTAAAACCGTATAAAAAGAATCTCTAAGATTGCCTCGTTAGATGTAAAAGAGTAACTGAAGAGCTTTATTTGGTAAGGTAAAAACATTGTAAATAAATAAAATCTTGGATGCTCCATTTTAGAAAAAACGGCAGCCATAAAAGATATGAGACATCCTGTATCACACAGCTCCACATTGTTATCTCTCACTATAGCTTTTTCAATCAAGCTGTCATGTTTGTCTCCCTTATTCTGAGTCCCGACAACTTTAACTTTGCGTGACACTTGTCCGTGAGAAGAAAACCGAAACTGAAAACCCCATCTCCGTCTTGCCGACGAGCCATGCCCTTCCTCCTGTCGTTCATCCTAAGACGTACACGACAGCTGCAAAGGAAGCAATCAGCACGGGAGACGTCAGAAGTGAGGACCACCTACCGCTGTAGCTGTCGGGGAAGACGAGCGGCGCGAGACTGGCCGTCTGGTACGTCAGGTAGAACACATTGGTGGTGACGGTCTCGCCGGTCTTCGGCTCCATCACCTCGACGCACACCTGCAGTTGCTCGAAGTTCCCTTCCGTGTACGTCATCTGCGAGGCACACAATTGGGAATGTATGCAGGCATTAGACCTCATCCGATAACACAATAAAAAGTTCTTCCTTCACAGAGGTCGGTAATTGCAGTTTCCATAACTGATTAAGACATACACTAAATAAATTGTTAACCTAATCAGACATACTTTCAACAGTAATATTTCCCGAGATAGAACCACAAGGTAATGGTTTCAATGGAAACTTCTAAAGAGTAGTGAACTGTTATTCTTCCAGCAAAACTGTCGTTATGTGTTGTAGGAAAAAATTATATGATTAAAGAAGTATAGAAGCAGACTAAACTGATTTTCACTTTGGAAATGCGATAACGTCAAGATTTCATTCCTGAAGAACGTTTAATAAATTGTGAAATCAAGTCACCTTAATGATAGAAATCCAGTCTTGGAAAATGTATATTATTTTAATTAACTCATAGCTTACAAAAGATCAATAGCATTAAATAATTTATTTTTTATTTTATAAAGATGAGACCTATATAATCTCTCTTTAACAACAAAATGGAATATAATAAATGACAAACGGTATTTACTTTTTAAAAGTATAATAGTCTATGGTTTTGAGGTAATTATGCAACTAAGGCATTGGAGTATTAAGGCGTAATGAATAAGGCTGTAATGACACCTGCTAGCTGTAATAATAAGATATATTTATGAAGTTCTAATTTCTGTCTCTCAGATGGCATTGATGCGAAATTAAAAATTAAAAACTACTGCCCAAAACAATTTGTAAAATGGGGGCTATGTAAGTAGGCTGTTTAGGTTTTTATGTTGGTAACGCCACGTAGCGCTCTGTATGAAAATCACTGGCTGTGCTGTGTGAAGTCTGTGACTGGTTTGCATTGTTGGAATTTGCTATTGTAGTGTTGGGCAGTTGGCTGTTAACAGCGCGCAGTGTTGCGCAGTTGGAGGTGAACCGCCAGCAGTGGTGGATGTGGGGAGAGAGATGGCGGAGTTTTGAGAGCGGATGATCTGGATGTGTGTCCATCAGAGACAGTAAATTTGTAAGACTGGATGTCATGAACTGATATATATAGTATGACTTTTGAATACTATTAAGGTAAATACAGTGTTTGTTCTCTATCAAAATCTTTCATTTGCTAAGTATGCCTATCAGTAGTTATTGCCTTCAGCAGTTAGAATCTTTTATTCAGCTGGCAGTATTGGCGCACGCTGTATTGCCGTAGTTTGAGTAACGAAGATTTTTGTGAGGTAAGTAATTCATGAAAGGTATAGGTTATTGTTAGTCGGGGCCATTCTTTTGTAGGGATTTTTGAAAGTCAGATTGCGTTTCGCTAAAAATATTGTGTGTCAGTTTAAGCACAGTCATTTATAATTTTTGTAAGGGGACGTTTCAAAACATTTTACAGAAATGGAAAATAAATGGGAATTTCTAGTAAATGTAAGTACATTCATTGATTCAAAATTAATTAAAAAGAATGACTCTATATGCTAACAGGAAAAAACTTTGAAGACAATTTAGAATAAGGAAGACAGTATATTTGCTGTTGATGTATATAGGTTTCAAGAGAATATTAAAATTTCTCATTAATGAAGAACGTATTTTAATACATCTTTTGCATCTGATTGCATTTCACACTGACCCACAGCTAAAATATTGATATACTGAACAAAATGTTTTCATGTAATAAAAAGTAGTTCTTAGTGGCTGCTACAAGGAAAATAATCTACAGTTCAGAGAAACAGTTCATCTACACTTTCACAAAAACAACCATTACTGTTAAATCAATGAATCACATTTATGTGCTCTCATTAGAATATCTACATTCAAAATTGCAGAACAGTACCAGCATTTGATTTCCTAAGAAGGTTACCTTTCCAAACATATAAGATTGCTAGACCATTCAATATGTCATTAAAACCATGAAACAGATATCTGTACCTAACACAAAATATGTATAAAATACAAAAAAATGAAAGATCATTACATTTCAGACTTAATAGAAAAAGAGTTGAGAAAAAACAGAAAGAGGACAAAAATGTGATCAGATATTGGACTAAAATCTGAGAAGAAAGTTAAGATATATAAAACCTGTACTGTGATTTTAGCTATGATAGGCAACAGCTGAAAGAAGTCTTTTTATATTAGCTGAGTCTCGATTATTATATGTATTTTTCATACCTGTAACAAAATTAATGATCAATTAAAAAATTTTAAAAGGTTTTGGACTCCCACAAGAACAAAATTCTAAAAATTAAAGAATTCCTTATGTTCAACAGAATTTAATTCAATATCTCAAATTATATAGAATAACAGAAAACCAGTTAGTTATTATTACAAAGGAATCATTTTAAAATGTGTAAGGAACATTTTATATGACAAAAATTTAACATCAGAGATTTATTCTCTGTAATTTGAAAAAAACAACTGAAGTAAATCGACTTTTAAATAATTATTTTGAAAGTCACTGACACTTAATGCTCTCCTTTCTCTAACTTTAGGGGCTAAGTATATCGAGAAACAATTAATTTGGTGCACTAAATTATTTTAAATTAAGCATTAAATCTGTGTCTAAGTATGTTAAAACATTTAACATGCTTTATGTTCTATTAAATCAAGTGGACTTGTAACATTCCAGGTTAATGGTTACCACCCCTGCATTATGACTTACTAGCTCAATACTCTTTATATCTCCAGCTGTAATTAAATTATATTACTTTTCAATAATAGAAAAAAGGCTTTTAGAAGAATAATAGCAATACCAAACAATAGTAGCTACCATATGTTTTGTACCATAAACAATGAAAATCAGATTCAGGAAATTAATGTATGGAAAATGTTCAGATAAAAGAATAATATATTTCGTTCTCATCATCTGTAATTGGTAGGAATTAAATCTCAAGCCTAATTAACAAAATTTAGATAATTGACTATTAAGAATTGTTAGAATGCTTATTTCTGCAATTTCAGTACTAATGTCATTTTTATGTGTTTAGAAAATGTCTTAAACTTGTTCTAACAAAGTAGAGAATATTATAGTGTGTTTGACAACGTTGTTAAACTATTTCATAGTCTAACCAGTAGTACATTGTAGGAAGAGTATAAATACACGGCCTTGAATATTGTTAGGGCAGATGAGTGTTGGACCCACTAAAGGACACGTTTGTGTGTACAGCTGAGATAAGTTCTTGATGCATGATTCAGGTTTGTATTTACAATTTAATGTCACAAAAGGTAGAATGATGTGTGACTTTAGATTCGTACTTTGTTGAGTACTAGTGTTGAACAATGCAATGACCTCACACATGCATTTCTATCAAATGGCTGCAACTGGAGTATTTAATATTGCAGTGTAGTATGGGGTCCCTGCAGAGATTATTAAGTATAACAAGTCTGTTCTTCTCAAATATTTATACTCACTTACCACAACCAGCTGGGAAGAAGGTTATGTCCCAATGAGTATGCGGAATTCGAGGATAGTTACTCTATATAAACAGCTGGGAAAGCTTATGCAAGAGTCATCCTAATGCGATTACAGATCTTAGCTTCCAGAATCTACCCAGAATCTCAGTGTGGCTTCAGGCCTGGCCGATCAACCGTAGATATGATCTTCTCCTTAAGACAGCTACAAGAGAAATGTCATGAGCAGCAGAGGCCACTTTATGTTGCTTTCATTGACCTTGTTAAAGCGTTTGATTTAGTGACCAGAAATGGGCTTTTCAAACTGTTGCAGAAGATTGGATGCCCACCTAAACTACTGCAGATAATTGTCTCTTTCCATGAGAAAACACAAGCAACAATTTGCTTCAACGGTAAAACATCAGAACCATTTCCTGTTAATAGCGGTGTGAAACAGGGGTGTGTGTTAGCTCCTACATTATTTGGGATTTTCTTTTCCCTTCAGCTCAGATTTGCCTTTGAAGATTGTGAGGAGGGAGTGTATCTACATACGAGGTCTGATGGAAATCTTTTCAACATTGCTCGCCTCAAGGCCAAGATCAAAGTAAATACAGTTGTTATCCGTGAGTTGTTATATGCAGACAATGCAGCTCTAGTAGCGAACACATAAGATGAGCTGCAGTATATAATTATCAAATTATCAAATGCCTGTGAAAAGTTTGGTGTACTCATCAGCCTTCAAAAGACTAAGATCATGGCGCAGAGCACTACCAACCTTCCATCCATTAGTATTGATGGCAATCCTCTCCAGATAGTTGATGACTTTACCTACTTCGGATCCACAATATATAGCAACTTGTCCATGGACACTGAACTTACTAACAGAACCGCAAAGGCATCATCTGTCATGGCTAGATTGAAAAACAGAGTATGGAACAACGGACTGCTTACCACAAAAACTAAATTAAAAGTCTACAACGCTTGTGTTATAAGCACCCTTCTCTTTAGCTGTGAGACATGGACAACTCTTTCTAGGCATGAATCTCGACTCAACAGCTTCCATCTCCGCTGTCTCTGGAAGATCCTTCAGATCTCTTGGAGAGATAGAGTACCCAACACCGAAGTCTTTCATCGTGCAAGCACAACCAGCATCTTTGCACTCCTAAGTCATCGACGTCTAAGATGGTTGGGACATGTCAGGCGCATGGATCCTGAACGGATACCGAAAAAGCTGCTGTACGGCGAACTTCAGGAAGGTGTGAGGCTAGTGGGACGACCGCGTCTTCGTTTCAAGGATGTCTGCAAGAGAGACCTGACCAAGACCAGAATCAATCCAAGTCGCTGGGAAAGCATTACACATGACCGTGTCAAGTGGCGAGCAACTGTGCGCAACGGCGTCAAGCTTTCAGAGGACGAACGCACACAGGAACAAATCAGGAAGAGGACAAAGCGAAGAGACAGAGCGGCTTCTGTTCGAAGTCCCACAAATTTCACATGTCCAAACTGCAGTAGGGACTGCCACTCTCGAGTGGGACTTTTTAGCCACAGCAGACGCTGCAGACTCTGAACCAAGCATGCTACATCATCATCCCTCAAGGATGGACGGATGCCATTTATTATTATTTATTTATTGTAGTATGTACTACCATTGGTTAGCTGTAGTAGTAACAACGAGGCTTATTACACCAAATATTGATCAAGAGCTCATAAGATACAGGTTTTGAAGTGACTAAATCTACGTACTTACTTTACTTCAGTTGTGGCCTACATCACTGTAGTGAAATCCATATGGTATCCTGCATGTATTCAACAAGAATATTTTAGCTCATGTATGCAGTCGTCGAGGGACACTGAAGGCAAGATATTCTCAGGTATTTAAGCCATTTTAACTACTCACTAACCGGCGGGGCGTTACTGACTGTTGAAAAAGTGTTTGGACTTTGTTTAATTTTATAATTTCCTACATGATCCTTATGTAAAAAGAGCATACAGGCAAAGAAAAAGGTTTTACAGCTTCGGTTAGAAGTGGGCTCTTGCAACTTTGGAATTAACTTTTACTATACAATCTCTTTTGTTACCCAGATTTTTCTAATGCTTTGCAACCAGTCTGAATCAATCCTGTAGACAATCTATAAGCATAAATATAATGTGGTCTACATAATAATCGTTCTGTAACATACTGGAGTCAATTAGTTTACATTTCCCCAGCTCTGTTATGTTTGAGAATTTAATGGTACAATTAGTTCTTGTGTTATAAGTTATTATTGTTGCAGTCACTTTCTTTATTTGTATGCCCATTGAAGTAAATTCTAGATTATCTGTTCTGAAACTAGGAGCCGAGGATCATGCTAACATGCAGCCTTTTAAGATTAAAATATTCCCTTTTTTTAATGAAGACCACATTTATTTAATAGGGTCAGCCATGAATGATTATTCTCTCAGCAAGAAAAGTCAGTGTTGAATAGTGGAAACTCAGTTTAATCCATATAAATAACTGTAACAAGTTAACAGGCGTAAAAGATAAAAGAAAAGGTAATTTATAGCTGTAACCAATGTTTTATGAAATGTAATGAAGAGAGACAAACATATCTAAGGACACCTTCAGTTGTTCACGGGCGTCGCTTCTGGTAATGCTGTAAAATCTGTACAGTTCTTTCATGAGACAGCTGAAATATACAAGTACCAAATGGTGGGGCTGTAACGTCGTCTTATATCAGGGCCTGCCACGGCAAGACAAACTTCACGCGGGCTAAGTGTTTGGGAGTCACGTGGGCCAAGGCTCAGTCTGGCTCGGCTTTGCTCGTTCCTTCCGTGAAGAACTCAGTATTGCCTGATATTTTGTTTAGTATAGCGGTGTGCCGCTTTCTAGTTGCCACAACTCCTTTTATTTCGGCAGAATCGCGGTGTTAGCACTGTTTACTCTTCGCTGTTTGTTGGGAGTGTGAAGGACGTTCACAAGTTCAGTGGCTGCTTGCACAAAGGAGACAGTCTAGCGATCTATCGTTGCAGGCCTTTAAAAATGAATGGAAATACAGAACAGGGGGATGAAAATTCTCAACACGTGTTAGGCAGTCGCTTAACCCATGGCTGATGCAGATTTGGTACGAAACGACATTATAGCACCAAGTACAAAGAATTTAAATATTTAGTTGACAATGAAAGAGCAAAAAGTTACAACGCCCGACAGATACGATTCAGTGTTCTGCACCTCAAGAAGAACGTTGTGCTATATGTGTAGGCATGCAGCACGTGAAGATGCTGATGGTATGAACAGTGAAATTTTTCAAGTCTCAGCATTAGTCCGCTATCAGTTTCAACAGTTTTCGATGGAACTTAATCAAGGGTTGTTGTTGTTGTGGTCCTCAGTCCTGAGACTGGTTTGATACAGCTCTCCATGCTAATCTATCCTGTGCAAGCTCCTTCATCTCCCAGTACCTACTACAACCTACATCCTTCTTTCTGAATCTGCTTAGTGTATTCATCTCTTGGTCTCCCTCTACGATTTTTACCCTCCACGCTGCCCTCCAATGCTAAATTTGTGATCCCTTGATGCCTCAGGACATGTCCTACCAACCGATCCCTTCTTCTAGTCAAGTTGTGCCACAAACTTCTCTTCTCCCCAATCCTATTCAATACCTCCTCATTAGTTACGTGATCTAGCCATCTAATCTTCAACATTCTTCTGTAGCACCACATTTCGAAATCTTCTATTCTCTTCTTGTCTAAACTATTTATCGTCCATGTTTCACTTCCATACATGGCTACACTCCATACAAATACTTTCAGAAACGACTTCCTGACACTTAAATCAATACTGGATGTTAACAAATTTCTCTTCTTCAGAAACGCTTTCCTTGCCATTGCCAGTCTACGTTTTATATCCTCTCTACTTCGACCATCATCAGTTATTTTGCTCCCCAAATAGCAAAACTCCTTTACTACTTTAAGTGTCTCATTTCCTAATCTAATTCCCTCTGCATCACCCGACTTAATTCAACTACATTCCATTATCCTCGTTTTGCTTTTGTTGTTGTTCATCTTATATCCTCCTGTCAAGACACTGTCCATTCCGTTCAACAGCTCTTCCAACAGAATTACAATGTCATCGGCGAACCTCAAAGTTTTTATTTCTTCTCCATGGACTTTAATACCTACTCCGAATTTTTCTTTTGTTTCCTTTACTGCTTGCTCAATATATAGATTGAATAATATCGGGGATAGGCTACTAGCCGGTCTCACTCCCTTCCCAACCACTGTTTCCCTTTCATGCCCCTCGACTCTTGTAACTGCCATCTGGTTTCTGTACAAATTGTAAATAGCCTTTCGCTCCCTGTATTTTACCCTTGCCACCTTTAGAATTTGAAAGAGAGTATTCCAGTTAACATTGTCAAAAGCTTACTCTACATCTACAAATGCTAGAAATGTAGGTTTGCCTTTCCTTTATCTATTTTCTAAGATATCTCGTAGGGTCAGTATTGCCTCACGTGTTCCAATATTTCTACGGAATCCAAATTGATCTTCCCTGAGGTCGGCTTCTACCAGTTTTTCCATTCGTCTGTAAAGAATTCACGTTAGTATTTTGCAGCTGTGACTTATTAAACTGATTGTTCGGTACTTTTCACATCTGTCAACACCTGCTTTCTTTGAGATTGGAATTATTATATTCTTCTTGAAGTCTGAGGGTATTTCGCCTGTCTCATACATCTTTCTCACCAGATGGTAGAGTTTTGTCAGGACTGGCTCTCCCAAGGCCGTCAGTAGCTCCAATGGAATGTTGTCTACTCCCGGGGCCTTGTTTTGACTCAGGTCTTTCAGTGCTCTGTCAAACTCTTCACGCAGTATCGTATCTCCCATTTCATCTTCATCTACATCCTCTTCCATTTACATAATATTTTCCTCAAGTACATCGCCCTTGTATAGACCCTCTATATATTCCTTCCACCATTCTGCTTTCCCCTAGAACTGGGTTTCCATCTGAGCTCTTGATATTCATACAAGTGGCCCTCTTCTCTCCAAAGGTTTCTTTAATTTTCCTGTAGGCTGTATCTATCTTACCCTTAGTGAGATAAGCCTCTACATCCTTATATTTGTCCTCTAGCCATGCCTGCTTAGCCATTTTGCACTTCCCGTCGATCTCATTTTTGAGACGTTTGTATTCCTTTTTGCCCGCTTCATTTACTGCAATTTTATATTTTATCCTTTCATCAATTAAATTCAATATTTCTTCTCTTACCCAAGGATTTCTACTAGCCCTCCTCTTTTTACCTACTTGATCCTCTGCTGCCTTCACTACTTCATCCCTCAGAGCTACCCATTCGTCTTCTACTGTATTTCTTTCCCCATTCCTGTCAATTGTTCCCTTATGCTGTCCCTGAAACTCTGTACAACCTCTGGTTTAGTCAGTTTATCCAGGTCCCATCTCCTTAAATTCCCACCTTTTTGCAATTTCTTCAGTTTTAATCTACAGTTCATAACCAACAGATTGTGGTCAGAGTCCACATCTGCCCCTGGAAAAGTCCTACAATTTAAGACCTGGTTCCTAAATCTCTGTCTTACCATTATATAATCTATCTGATACCTTGAAGAGTATGGAGACTTTATTACTGAAAAGTACACTGATTAAGTCAAGGGGCTTGCCTGTAACGATTTTTCGATTTAAAACTCGCTATTGTTGAATCTATGCAGGAAAAAGCAGTGCAGGAATGGAAATTAAAGTACCGGAATGGATTCCAGACCACGTATTTTAAGTGACTTGACTCCAAACTGACGATAGTTAGACATTGCAAGGTGCGAAACAACTTCTTTCTGATTTTAACGGGATGCATTTTAAAATAAAATAGAGTTTTAGAAGGAACACATTCTGACGAACACAGTCCAGTTCCCTAAGGTAACTTCCGTTAAAGAAAAGGTGAGAATTCATTGTGGCGTTGAAAGAATTACAAGGATTCCTAAACGTTTTGATGACATTAACAGTCTTACATGTGTTTTGAAGCTGTTTTCCAGACCGTTTCAGTTGATAGTTCCCCTTTGCATGTGCAGACGTAACTGATTGACCCGCATGGTAATTCTCGTTTTAAATTCTGATCCATGTACGTTAGAACTGTCCAGGACATCTACAATACTTTCCTTAGATAGAGTTTTCACCTCTCCATAATGAGGTTGCAAAAGTGCTACAATATTTCGATCCACACACCACGGTGAAACATTTTTTTATTGTGAAACTAAATAAGTACGTGGTGGCGGACGAAAGGTTCTTCCTCTGTCCGTGGTTCTTGGGATGTTCCACGTCAAGACAGTCTTCAGCAACAGCCTACTTTTCTGGCTGACGTAATCTGGTGGGGCGTTTATGTTCATTGCATCTATCTTTAACACGTCTGGTCAACGTATGATTTCCGACATTGCTGCAGGATTTCATATATCCCTGGTCTCCTTAGGTCTAGCACGTGTTTAACAAAACCGAGCATCGTTTTCATCCACGCTGGAGGGCGGAAGACAAATTTTATTTGATGTTTCTTGAAGCATATCACGTCGTGCATTCGAAGACCATTGCCCGTTTCTCCGTCAGAGGTTCTGAATGTCGGCTTCCTCTATGATTCGTCTATGATGACCTTATAGCCCCATCCCTTGAAGCCTGCTCTTTCCTAGCGAGCCAGATCATATATTGGCGTACTACTGCATCAGCACACCAATAAGCATCTAGGATGACGAGTAGTTGTCTCGCTGAAATACTCACAAAATTATCGGAAGCGATGCCTGTGAGCCGCAGTCGCAGTTATTACGTCGGGAAAGCTTCAAACAAAACAAATTTAAGGATATCACATATGTCCCAGTAGCCGCTATCGAGTGCGACACACCAGCATCGCTGTCAAGAGAACAGCAGTTCAGATCCCCCTCCAGCCATCGAGATTTGGATTTCATGAGGTCTCCCCACATCTTTTAGGGAAAATTCCAAACTCATTACAAAATAACTCGTCCGACTTTGGTCCCTTTCCTTCCCCAGCCCAAGCTTGCACTCCGGGTCTGCATACATGTTTATAGATCATTAATCTCTAACCTTTCTCTCTTTTATGAGTCACTTCATACAGACATAACAGTTCAAATCTTCGACCTGTCCTATCAAATGTCATAAACTTAAGAAATAGGTAGCACAGAGCAACATTCACCCGGGGTGCCGTACGTTACTGATTACACTTACCGTGGCGAGAGGTACATGGTTCTTACCATGGAATGTAAAATCATCAGCGTCCCTATCTTGATGGGCCGTCTGAAGGCGATGTAACTGATGTAGCGCAATATGGGAGTTTCGTTGCTGAAACAGACGCAAAACGCCTCACTGCCACGGCTGGTAGCTGCAAACAAAACTCAGTAACACAAAACTAAATAGGTAAAAACTTTTGCGAGTCTGGAACTCGTCTATAGCATAGTTTCTCGGTATGAAACAACCACACACCCTTGTGTTAAGTTATTAACTGAACAAGTCGTCATAAAAGTAGTATATCGACAAACTATATAAATAAAAATATTTAAATACAGTTAAATGTTTCAGTAGTTAAAGGGAAAGAAGTTTCAGTGATTAAAAAATGTGACATTGAAAAGTTCAAATGTGCTTTTTCACTGAGCATAGCATCATTTGTTATGACTTCACGAAAGTGAAAGGGATTTAAAGTGTACCTGACAACTTAGCTATAAAATATTTTACTGTGATGATTCATCAATATTGGTTGAAAACTAGAATTTAATACTCGACTTGCACATTTTTAGAAAAAAAAACATCTGTCGTGAACGGCGCACACAATTTTCATTGAAGTACCTGAGTATAGTTTTCGTCATGAGTTTAAGGGTTGATACCAGTGAAAAGAAAGTTTACGTTCTCTCTGTAGACCAAGTTAAAATTTCGAACAAAAGAAGCAATAGTAAAAGAATTATTTCCGTTTACAGTATTATGATTTTTTAAACAGTAATCTATCTCGACTGCCGTTATTGATGTTGTAATGGATCAATCGTCTGGAAGTATAATGATATGTACTTCTCTTCAACGAAAGCTCAGAAATTGTTGCAAAAATTCATTCATAAAAAATCAGTCTTATTAAAATTGTGTTAAATGGTTATGTCAGTAGCAACAAAACAGATTCATCTGGCAGAAATTGGTGTACAGGCCTAGGTCTCTGCAACGAAATTACTGTTCGAGATCAGAAAATATATCTCCATAGCAACTACCGATGTCTATTTTTTCATGTATGGAATGCCGATTTGTGAAAACAGAAATCGAAAAAAATTAATAATTGTTGTTTCTCAGGGCTTTTAAATTCGGGACAACAGTGATGCCTGAATTCTAAGCAGAAAAAAACAAAAGTACCAACATTGTTAGTCCTAACATTAAATAGCCACCTAGATTCAGACTTCGTTCACAACAGAGCGTCTTAGTACTTACATTACCTGGAACGAAATAAAAATGTTTAACAACTAACGATCTGAGAATGAGCTTCCCTCTATTAAACTAAACTGACATCCACTGGAGGTGACCAATTGCGTTTGATAAGCATGTGTTGTTTACCTCTCATTTCTTTCCGATTGTATTCTCTGTTCTGGTACGGTCTTCCTTGTTTGGCAGTGGCTAGAATTTCTGAAAAAATCTGACGTTGAAGAACCCATTGCAATCAAGCGTTATATATCAGTGCAGTGGAAAAACTAGATGATTATCTTTTCATTTATGAAGTATTTCTTTTCAACGAAGAGAGAGCAGATGTTGACAACTAATCCAGCCTATAGACAAAATCAAGAGCACACAATGCAGTAAACTTATGGAAGAGATGTGTTTGTAAAAGGACAGTATAAAATCCAGGAGACTGCGATTGGAAACTTACCGCATCGAAGCAACTGTTCACTAAATGGGAAACCCAGGCAACCCAGTCAGCTGTTGCTGACGAACGGCACAATAAAAAGATGAAACACTATACAAAAACGTGTAAAACACACCAAGTAAGAAAGCAGTTAACTATATCAGCCACTAACGTGAAGGAACTGGAGAAGGACATCGCAGTTTGTGATAACTAGAAACATCTGACCTAGAGATATTCGCGTAAAGCAGATCGATGGTTCGGGGAATTATACAAGGAGAAAGATATTGTCGCTTTTAAACACTTGTTTCTAGCTCCATGATATAACAAAAATTAAAAAAAAAGACTAAGAGTAGCTCCCAGGCTAAAACACAGCAAGGACACAAGTAACCCGAAAAATGTGCTACTGATTTCGTTAATTTGTCACTTAGATAATGTCTTCAAAACATGATCCTTCATAGCCTCACACCTCTTATCCAGTAACTTCTAATTCCCTACGAAGCTGGCACTAAACAAACTAAAACTGCAAGTCACAAGCAATAATTGTGACACCAAATAGTTAACACAGTTCCCAGTTGAACTAGATCACCGATGTCTCTTTTGTGGATCTTTCTTGTGTCTATGATACTACACAACTCCAAATTACGCTACGTAAATTTTTCAGTCTAACAAGGGACTTTTAACGCACCTGAATTATGTTACGTAAACTTCTAAGTCTAAAAAGGGATTTTTAAACTCATCAGAACTGCTGCCTCTCTCTTACGGAAACGAATTTGCTATATCGTCTCCGCATGTTAACGGATTCACTATAGATTGGACAATACCTTATCCGTAGTCCTCTTTAATGTATACACTAGTGATCAACAACTTTCACTAGGTACTAAGGGTTCTTGGAAGGTGTTGACCTATCAGTTGCAACTAGGGTGGGAGCATAGAAACAGAAAACATTTTCTCGTCTGGTGTGAATGTACTCTGTGATTATTACAATAGCAACACACTAAAATCAAATTAAAAGCCGCTCACTTATTTTACCATAAGTTATGTAAATTTTAATGTGGGGCGAGCTTTAGCCATATCGATGTAGGCAGTGTAAACTTCGTAACTCCATTTCGTTAAATTTTGCAGAAGCAAAAACGGCTTCTCAAAAAATATGTACATTTATGCAGATAATTTTGCGACATTTATAACTATACGGTAGAAGCCTAGTTACTTACAGATTAGATATATCCACTCACTTTGAAATCTCTCTTTGATAATGGAGTGACTGGTTACTAGAATTACGAGGCTTCCATAGACAGATGGAGCTTCGACATTTTCATTGCCTATCATCGATATGACACAGACTCTGCGGAGCCTATATGCTTCGTATCTTGAGCAGGGAGGACCTCTTATTTTCTAATTTCCACTGAATGCCAAGCCGTTTGAAGTTAACGAAACAGTAATTGAAATGACGCTATGTTTATTACAGAAATGGACAATGAGAAACTAACTAATAAGATTTCAGATCGAGCGGTCACGGAATGAAATTCACTTAGTGCTTTCAAGTACATTTCTCCCAGAGGGTAACTGGGATTAATGAACACAGGACGTAGAATGGCCGGCCAACAGACGTTTAACAGAAAGTGTAGCGTTCTCCTAGTCACCAAAGAGCACCCAAATGGGCAACTTCTTAACTTTAAGATCCCTTAAGGTGGATATGTTCTCCACAAACTTTATAAATGTCGTCGCCCAGCAGAGATCGCGTTGTCGGGGAATGAAACATGTAGGCTGATTAATTCAATCACAGAGATTCAAACATTCGATGCAGTTGGGAAAGCAGACACTATAAGGCAATTTCACCACGTCTAGTAAGTACCAGTAGTTGAAACTGGCTTATGACCCACAAAGTTTTCACGAAAATATGCCCGGAAATACAATGCATGAAGTAAGTCGTGCGCAGAAAAAGAAACAAAGTCATTTATAACTGAAACTGAGTGCACAACGGCTAAACTAACACCCTCAAAACTACGTGATTCCTTTTCCAAACGAACTAAAGATCACTGAATCTCCTGCTTATCAACACGAAAAATTTAACTAACTCAGATTCAAACCAGTCACCTCAAATACGCACGGAGGTAGCACGTCATACTCACCAGACTTCTAGATCGTCTCTGTCTAACGCCACTAAAATCTGAATCTACCATGAGTCCGTGGACCGATGTAGAAAATCCTTGGTGGAGGCGAACGCGGCGAATCAAAAAAATGGACCAGAGTGGTGTTAGGCGTTTTCTCATATCAAAAGACTTTGAAACAACGCCTACACACGCTGCTTAAAATTTCCTCTGGTTTTACGTCTAAAATTTGAACATACACTCTTCTTGCACGTCGGTGTGAGCGTCCAATCCCATGGCCAACCGTTTAAAAAGCGTGGGCCAGTCAGACATCCACGCCAGCTACCCAAGCCCGCTTCAGAAACAAAACTCAACGGCCCTTCCCAGGCCTTGCTACATAGGAAACCCAAGAAATCCAGCCTCAGTCTAACGCGAACATGCGTTTTCAGTCATTCTCACATTAATACAACTCAGAGCTCATCTATTTTGAGGAGCATGGCCAATGTTGTCCATCAGTCAGATCGGTTTCCGACGTGATCATCCTCCCAGGTATCATAAAAATGTGAAACAGTTGCAAAGAAAGTGCTCAATCAAATTGCAAAACAACATGACAAGGGGATAAATTGCCACCTTCCTAAAACCGTCGAGGCACAGATACGTACTTTTCGTATAAAAAATGAAATATTACTGAATATGCAAGTGGAATATATTGGAAAAGGCAATAACGAAAAACAATACTGAAATGGTACGTTAAACGCGGCAACTAAATCGGTGACTGTCTCTGATTGTAAGGTTAATTTCGGACGCGTTAGGAGTTTAAGATAACGTTTTCACGCCGTTATTTACAACGACTCGCTCGAGTAAAATATCTGTTTCCGATTGCTGTCTCATAAATTGACGGACGAGGAGAAAGTCGCTAAAGTCAAAATTTTTGTAATTTTCGTTGATACCTCTAACACAAACACATCATCTTTATAAGGGGCAGTCAAATGAAAACGAGACAGATGGAAAGACATAGGTACACTGCTTATTATTTCAAAAATAATCGGCATAACTATTAATCCGTTTATCCCCTTGTGACACAAGACGTCAATGCCTTTAAGGAAAAATCTTTGCCGTTGCCTATGGAACCATCATTGCACCCATACGTGCATCTATTCCGAAACAAACTTTTGTCTTCAGGGTCCCAAAACTATTGAAATCACATGGGAAGAGATCGGGGCTGTATGGAGGATGTGTGTGAGCTTCGGACGAAGAGGTTCACGGCTGAATACAAACATTTTTCCATGAAGACACTGACCGTCTTCTTTTACAGTGAGATAAATGTATTAACAGTCACTGCGATAACTTCTGAAACAATATCGATTTACTTACTTGTTTTCACTTGACTTATACAGTACATTATCGCAAAGCCTTAGACCTGGTGCTGTTTCCAATGTGTTCCATTTTTCGATTTTCCGAAAAGAGTCATCTCCACAAATTGAATACCAGCGTTGATCACCTTTTCCAACAGCAACAGCATGACCCCAAGAAATTCGTGTCTAGTCATGAAACTATCAAACTCGAAGTCAACGAGGCACATTTGAAATGGTCGCTGTCTCACGTCTTGCTTGTTCTGAAATGGACAGCGTAACCAGGTGTGCGATAAATTCCGTCCGAAAACAAGAATCCATTTGCGAAATTGTTTGGATGAGGGTTTTGTGACTGTTAACGAACATCTACCTTACTCCATAGATGTGAAGGCTGCAGTGTTCTACTTGTTTTCAACAGGCACACGTTATGCAGATATACCAGACATTCAAAGACGTTTGACATCAACACTTCTACCTATAACAAAAAGAAGCCGTAGCAAGCTAATGATAGACGTTGCCAAAAGCCTATTGAGCAAACAAAGTATAAAGGACATACTCAGACTCCACTTTAGAGTACGCATTCCATCATCAGATGTACCTGCACACAATAAAACTACAATAAGCAAGCGCCAGAAAACATAACATTCCTAGCATAAACAGTAGCCGTGCGGTCTAGGGCGGCTTACCACGGTTCGCGTGGCTATCCGCTTCGGAGATTCGAGTACTCCCTCGGGCATAGGTGTTTGTGTTGTCGTTCGCGTAAGTTAAAGTTAGATTAAGTAGTGTGTAAGCCTAGGGACCGATGACCTTAGCAGTTTGGTCCCGTAGGAACGTACCACAGATATCCAAATTTTCCTAGTATTTAACAAAATCTTATAATGCGATTAACCTAATACAAGGATGAAATGAGACTAATAATAATATACGTATTAAAAAGTAAAAATTACAAATGTGCTACCATATTCCAGATACAGACTCAGTCTAAGAGAAGTCAAAAAATAATGAGACAAAACATAAATTACATGAATAAATTACCTGGTAGCGAGGGACCCAGTAATGCTTTTCATCTTTTTTATTTTTAATATTTACATTGCTAGCACGCAAAGAACCAAACGTCTGCAAATGCAAAGATGTCTGTATAAGCTCTGGAACTATGTAGATATGTAACGATCAAGCAATCCTCTCCAATGAAAAACACATACAAATCACTGTGAAGGTAAAACAATATGAGAAAACTTCGAAAAATCCGAAAAATATGCGTACACTGAAGATCAAGCGCGGCCTACTATATCCAAAAATACACAGGAAAGGCCTGACACATAATAGACCACTCAGTAACATAGATGCAAGCTGAAAACAAAGAAACATAAGTAAAATACCAGGTAAGTACTTGCCTCCTCTCTCACGTATATTAAATGCGTACGAGGAATAGGGTAAAGTCAAATTACTTGGTGATGTCAAGTAATCCTGTGATAAGTCGTATTTCTTGTGTCGCAACGTAACTTCAGCTCCAAAGATTATGCCAGGAGATAGCAGAAGCATCCAGGAATCTATCCCGCCCTCGTGCTCCATCTCTTGGTCGTTCAAAGTGTGGTGTCACCGCGACACCACACTTGCTAGGTGGTAGCTTTAAATCGGCCGCGGTCCATTAGTACATGTCGGACCCGCGTGTCGCCACTTCAGTGATCGCAGACCGAGCGCCACCACACGGCAGGTCTCGAGAGACTTACTAGCACTCGCCCCAGTTGTACGGACGACTTAGCTAGCGATGCAACACTGACGAAGCCTCGCTCATTTGCAGAGCAGATAGTTAGAATAGCCTTCAGCTAAGTCAATGGCTACGACCTAGCAAGGCGCCATTAGCCTTACATAGCTTGTATCTAAAGAGTCTCACTTGTCTCGTCAAGAGCGATGTACCACAAAGATGGATTAAAGTTAAGTATTCCAGCAGCTACGTACTTTTCTTTATAGCATTCATTACGTATCCTGTTTCAGACCTCACGCCCATCTGCGTGAGCTTAGCGCGTGCCTTTCGGCTACTTCCGTGGCGTGGCTGTCTTGCTACGCCACAACACAAAGAAGTTTCACAAAGCTATTCAAGCTGTTTTATCGTGCGGGCAGGTCACACGCAGGCAGCGAAATCGTTAGCTAAGATATTAATTTCGTACAAATACCTGTTCCAGTGTATAAGTTCCATTTTAACACCAGTAATTTGTAAGATACATATCATTCGCATATAAAATTTGTATCAAGCATTGACGGCGTGTGACCTTAGCTATGGGTTGGTTTCCCCTGGGTTGAACGCTGAGATGGCGCCTAAGTGGGACACAATGGCACCTTCCTACACAGGTACAACACTTAAAGAAGCTTTGTGGTTGGTGAAGAACGAAGGATGGACAGTACACAAGGTCAGTAAACGTTCCGGTATTCCGTGGAGTACGCTTAAGGATTATTACACGAAAATTTCATCCGGTCCAGGAAGTGCGGCTCTTTCAAAAATTGGGAAGCATTAGTTATGCCACCTGAACTTGAAGTAAAGTTAGTGAAGTATATGATAAGATGCAGTCATTAGGTTTCGGGTTTACAGTTAACCAAGTCAGAACATTGGGTATAAGGTTGCTGAAACTAAAGAAGTCAATAGTCCTTTCTTTTACATGGCTGGTCGGTTTTGGTGGGATGATTTTTATGGTAAGACAAAACAGTTAATGGAAAAACTGAATTCAGGGGACTAGCCAGTTCGACTATGGCACTGTGATGAAATGGGGATTTCGTATGTTCTGAAGTCTGGCAAGGTTGACAGTCAGTTGGGCAAAAATTATATTTATAAGCAAAGCTTCGGAGGAAGGGAAATCACAACGACTGTCATTTGTTGCTTAAGTGCATATGGAATGAGCTTCCCACCTATAGTTGTTTTTAAAGGGGTAAGGATGAATGACAAAGTGGTTGTCACACCTGCGCCTTCACTAATCTGCCTCTCTCCGAAAGACTGGATTAATGCATATTTATTTCTGGAACGGTTTAAGAATTTCCTGGAATGCAGTCTTCCCTACCGACTAGTAACGTTGTTCATGGATTCACATGCTAGACATATGACCCCAGAAACTCTGTCTTCTGGTAGCTGAGAATCACGTCCACATTGTGATATTCTCGCACCACACGACTCATCTTCTCCAGCCTTGGACGTCGGGATTTACAAACATCTTAAAGAATCTGGAGAAACCAATTGGCTAGATTTTTGACGGATCGTCGTGGATAGAAACTTGTTCGTCGCGGTTTCAATAAACTTCTGGATACAGCTTAGCAAAACGCCTTTCAGACCACTGCTATCTGCAACAACTTCATAAAAACCAGGATATTCCCTTACAACTGAGATACTGTTTCCGATGAGGCTCTTGCTCCTTCCTTTGTTAAGCAAACACATAAATAAGAATTATCTGGAAAGAAGACGGTTGCTCTAGAAGACCCTCTAAAACTCCCACTGTACCAAAAAGAGTGCCACGGAAGGAAGATGAGATCCTTCTGCGAAAGTAATTTCACCAAGTCGCAACAAGTCAACGATGCCATGAGGAGTCAGATCCATAAAATCAATAAATATCTCTAGTCCTAATCCTAAATTCAGACCACAGAAAAATGATGATGATGGTTGTGGTGCGTGTCGTATTTTCTATGCGAATGACACCATGCAGAAGAATGGGGCCGAATGAATCGAGTGCCAGTTCTGTAAGTGCCAGAGAGTATAGCGTCTGTTTTATGTGTAATGGGTGTGAGAAATCAGATAGTGACTAAGAATAGCTCATCAAACTTAAAACAAGAGCAGACACTTTGTTTGTACATTTTTTGGAATATATTTTTTTGTGTTTCCTACAATGTTTGACAATAGAATATTTCAGACTGCTAACGTAAACTTATGTGTATTGTTTGAACACTTCCATTACATTGGAAACTACTATCCAAAATCTAAGTGGTACTCTTAATGGTAAACAGCATACTACCACAGAGCAACATGAACACTGTCACAGCATAACTTAAATATCACAGCATTACTTCTTCTACTACCATTATTTGTAAGTTAATTTCAAAAATAACATGTTGATATTTTTAATATATACGCCAAAAATACTTCGTAGGACATCCCTCTTTCCCACGACAAAAATCAAAATAACCTGTGACTAAAGTTTTTGAATCCCTAACAGAGAAATCATAGCATCACGGAGTTACTTTACTTCACCCTATTATGTCTACTGCTTGCTTATGATGGCTTTATTGGGTACAGATCCATTTGATGACAAAATGCCTGTTGTAGAGGCTTTCCGCGAAAGGCAAAGGTCCGGAGTTCTAGTCTCGGGTTAGCACACAGTTTTAATCTGCCAGGAAGTTTCAGAATGTCTATTGCTAAAACGATCATGTTTGCTGTATGAATAATCATTTTCAATGAATTACAGCCTGTGTAAGTATATAATATTTCACGTCTTCTCTACGTTTGTAAACTTGAGTCACCTACTCGCTTCTTTCTGTATATCCGGGCTAATCTCAGTATTTACTGTAGTAATTTTAATACAGTTTGTAGTAATATGTTGACTGATTTACGAGGATGCCTTGTGTGCATAATTTATTTCGTACAAAATGACTGTACTGGGATGAATTAGTCTACACCACTCTGAAAATGAGGTCATTGCCATTTAGCGGTGAATGGTGAACTCCCTGGACCCACAGCTCTGCGCAGCATGATGCTGCCATAGCCAAGGGCGCAAGCAAATGCTCTCTTTCATTTAATATATCGACAATAGGAGGAACGTGGTTGGCGTGGTGTGGTCAGTGCGGAAGTTGCTTAATGTATTCAGATATTATTTGTTTGGTCGTTTTGAAATTCTGCTTCGCTTGAATCTAATCGAGATTCAGACACGATTCTTTGTGTGGCAGTACGAATAAGTCCACCACAAGGAATTACGGCAATGAGCCTGAACAATGAACCAGTGCGAACTTAAGTTTACGACAGGAATGCTGTCACAGGCTACGCATCTACAACAAGCGTGTTTTTTATGTTTCATTTCTCTTACTTGTGACATTCGCATATGATCCACTCATCTAACCTCCAGTATATGATATACTACAAATTCAAAGCCATATCCAACCACACGCGCACATACACCAATGATTAGCATAGAATACTTAGGGGAGAACAAGGAAAAGGGGTCATGATGGACAAAGTGGCTACGTAGGAGTCCTGGGGCTATAAGGTGATGACATGGCTTGGTAAATGCCTTAAACGTATTCTCCCTACAGGGTACAGTCATTTCATGACGTCTGACCTCTTTTCTGTTCCGCGCCCCAGAGTTATAATGAATTTTGTAGATTTTAAGTATCCTGTTGTGAGTTCTCAGATCGTCTATTTATTGTGCAGAGGGAAAGTGACTTATGTCTTTTAATAGAATTGTGTTGAAAGTGTCATATCTTGACTCGATAATCCTACTTTGCAATTAAAGGGTATACAATTTTTGTGTAATAACGTCAATGCGGACAAAGTAGCCAACTCGGAGGGGGCTTCTGACCTCTTTAGGTAAGGGGAAAAACGACAAAGTAGCGGCCAAAAGAAGAGTGATACTTACAGAAAGTCCTTATAACACTGACCAAGAAGCGGCAAATAGAAAAAGAGGAGAAAAAAAGTAGAAAGAAGGGAAAACGGAAAACAGCTGAAAAGAAGAAAGGCAGTAAAGAGAAGAGTGCGAAGAGCAGGAAACCCAACCCTAGAAGGGTTCCTTTTGCCGACAACGAAGAAGACATAAAGTGCATGTACTCCGAAGAAAAAGTTTCAGGTCCCAGGCCAGAAGCTCAATGGATTTAGTGCCAATTTTTCTCCCTCAGGAATCAAGAGCTCCATATATTTTTGAAAAGTGTAAATAACTTAATTAGAATCATGTTTTACAATAAAATATATTTATTTCTTTGTTAAAAGAGTTTTTTATCCCTTATTTTTTAGCTTAAAACCAAGTACCCACTCTGCCCACTCAATCTAGCAAAGAGGTTGAATTGTTTAAAGCACTTCATTTGAACCTAAGGTAACTAAAATATTGTACTTCAACAGTAGCAGATTGTAATCACTCATATCTATGCATTTCCATCTACTGCTACTCAGCTTAAAAAGCAGGAATAATTTACCCTGGCCCATTTGCTCGGCTTTCCACTATATTGATTCTAAACATTTTACTCAAGACATGATTTGCTCTCGTCATTGCTCCAAACGATAACAGATAACAGATAACATTCATACTTTCTAAAAAGGTTCCTGGGGTGCGCTGCTTAAAGCGTTTCACTTATGTGAAACTGATTATATTGAATTAGGTAACATTGTTGTCTGAATTTTATGCATAGCTCCACGCAGAGGCCCGAAAACAAATCTATCGCTACGCCAGACAAGTCGTCCGGTCGGAGATAATTAGTGTTACGCTTGCGAAGCCGGGGTGGGTCAGTAGTAACACGATAAATTGTGGCTCCATGCCTCCATCGTCATTGGCGATGAAGAGATTAACAGGAATATAAAGGTATTTGGCTTGCATCTTCAGTTTCCTTCGAATCTTCCCAGCTGGACCTTGTAGATGAGACTGGTGACGGCAGTGCCTCCAGAGCTCGCGTCGTGGACAGAGGAGCGGCGCGGCAGGTCCCGCGGCTCTGCTTGCTGACCACAGCCGCGGGCGCGTCTGCCCCTGACAGGCACGCCACCCGCCAACCGCCACCGCCAGCTGCCGCCCCGACACATGCGGACTGAACCCCTCCTCCCGTCAAATTACAGCGCTCCTCAACGCACCTCCCCTCCCACCACTGCTACATCTCCGTGCTTAGGGCTTCACACGGTGGCCGCTGGTGCTCTTTGACCAGTGTACAAGGAGAAAAATTGGGCTTGCTCGTACAGTAATTTTGTTAAGCTTAACACCGGGTGTTCCAAAATGAATACAAAGGTTTTAAAGCGTTGTAGCTTTCATTACATTCAACTTACAATTATAAATAATACATCAAATGAAAGACCAGCTCAAATAGTTTTTATCACAAGTTTTCAATGTGAGCACCATTCGTCACACATCGAATCGATAGGCGAGTTCTTTCCAAAGCTTGATCAGTGTGCCCGGAGTAATTGTTGCAAAATACTGTTTCTGAAGTCGGGTAGATCAAGGGTAGCGGAGGCACATACACACGATGCTGTATGAACCTCCAAAAAAAAGGTAAAATTCTCATGGCCTCAGATCGTGTGTGAACGTTGAGGTCACGCAAGACAAGCCTTGTCGTACGGCCTGTTACGACGTCGTTTAACCGATCGCGAACTGAGTTACGCTAATAAGGCAGCGCACTATCTTGCAGCCAAATG
Source organism: Schistocerca piceifrons (assembly GCF_021461385.2). NCBI lineage: Eukaryota > Metazoa > Arthropoda > Insecta > Orthoptera > Acrididae > Schistocerca > Schistocerca piceifrons. The sequence continues at coordinate 590,277,566 of NC_060139.1, forward strand.
AAGTTCTGTGGTTCAGTTTCTTCCAATTGAGCAAAGAGTCATAGTTCTAGCTCATCAAGATAAGAAAAATTAGGTACAGTTACTTCACTGAAAAACAAAGGCTGATAAACTTTCCGCCAGGTTACGGCAAGAAAACATTAAATTACTGGGAGTCTCGTTGCAACTGTAAGCTCTCGTGGGTATTTGCAGACCTCTAGATGCGCACGTTATGTGTGTTCGCATACCCACGTAGGTGAAATGGTGATACATCACTGAAAACGACAAGATCCTGAAAATCTTGATCGACACGCAACAAAATTTCGTTTGCAAAGTTGGCATGTAAAGTGTAGTCTACAGGCTTTAGAGCTTGTAACAACTGCGAACCATAAGGATGTAGTTCCAGGCATCTCCATAAAAGTCTCCACATGGACGTCACAGGAATTACTAATTCACCGCTAAGCTTCCGAAATGATTTCTTGGGCTACGCGTGAAAGACTCTCACTCGTTAAACACGTTCATCTGTCACTCTTGTTAGTTGCACACTCTCCTTTGCGCATATATAAACGAAAAAAAAACTGTTTGAGTTCCACTTTGATTTGATGTATTATTTATTATTGTGAGATGAATGTAATAAATTCTACAAAGCCTTCAAACCCGTATATTCATTTTGAACCACTCTGTACATCAAAAAGAAACGAAAAATTAAACTCTCTGAACATATTAGACTACGATGAAGCCTTTTTGTGTAGTGCCGAAAATATTTAATGAACTTAAAGCAATGTTTCAGCAAATGACGTTACGAAACTTCTCTGGTTGCACTTACAGATATGTTACAGAAACGCCTACTAACCATCGACATGATGACATTTTGCTTTACAAATTTTATTGTTTCTTTCCATTAGCTGTGATATAATTCTATTGAACACGCTATGTTTTTTATAAATCGAAAATCGACTGCGATCACCCGATCTATCCCAAATCGATTGCCTCTGATGAGAACTGCTTTTTTCATCCTAAAGTAAATTCTACCAAATAAAAGTTGTTTCTGACGTAACACTTTCGACCACTATATAAAATTCCTTGAAATTATCCGTCCATTTCCTTGTAGATCTTTCTTCTTCTTCTTCATCTTCTTCTTCACTTCACGTGTTAGGCAAATCTCTTGTATGGTCTCCTTACATTTCTTCATCGAATAGATTTATAATTGAGAGCCTTTACTGGGAACCTTTCTCCACTCATACAGTCTACATGTTCGTCCCATTTTCTCCTATTTTCCTTCATTTTTTCGTTTAAGTTATATATTCCTTATAACTTCATTCCTTTTTTGATGTTTCCTTGTACATCCTTATACGCTTCTTAGAAATCTCATTTCTCGAGCCTGTAGTCTACTTTGTTGACGTCTTGTTGTTGTCCATGCTTCACGTTCATAAGGGTTTGTGCTGCTATTGTTTTATAAAACTTCTGCTGGGTTTCTTTCCTAGCTTTATTCTGCAAACTTTTTACGATGATTCCACGTATGGAAGTGAATTTATTTAATTTTTGGTCCATGTCATGGTTGTAGTCGTAAGTGATGTAGCATCCTAGATATTTACAATGTTTTATTTGCTCCAAGATTTCATTGTTGAAGAATATTATAGATCTTATGGTAGTCTGCCCTGAAATGCCATCACTTTCGTTTTATCTACCTTCCTGGAAACGTCATGGTTCCATAAGTGGTAGTGGTTTTAACATGCTGTGTTGGAGACAGGGAGATGTACATGTTGCTTTTTGTTTTTATTTGATCTGAGAGTTTCTCAGTGAGGAAGGATTATAAATATTGGTCTCAGCTTCTGTTCTAATAATTTCAATTTAATTCCTTTTTTTCATCAAGTGGGATCATAAACACACAATTCAGCGGCGCCCTGAAATATTGTGTTTTATGTAGATCTACATGAAAAGAACTGCTGCTCACATTTGAATCATATGTTGTTGGCTTCCTTTATACATCGAACTGATGTTTCTGATTCCCAGTCGTAATTGTAACGTCAAGGAAATTTATGTTTTTATTATTGTCATGTTCTATGATGAATGTGATATTTTCATACATTTTCATGGTTATCTAGGGTGTCTAGATCATCTTTTGGTAGTGGAGATTTACCATCAATATAACTCTTGAAATACATAACTTTGTGGATAAAATGATGATTTGTTCAAAAAAAAATTGCTGCTCTAAGTTGTTGATGTAAATATCAGCTAATACTACAAGACTACCAACTGTTGCCAAGTCATCTCGCTGTTTATTAACTTTATCATTGAAACTGAATCGGTTATCTGACAAAATGAGTTCCAAAAATTCTATCATTTTATCCAATGCTTGTAAACTTAGCTCTTTAATTATTTTTTAATTATTTAATTATAATTTTAAATTTTTAATTATTTCATCAGTTTCTTCAACTGGCATGTTTATGTCTAGACTGACCCAAGTCCAGAGAGGAAAATTTTGCTGTTGGTGGCATGTGTACATCATTAGCGTTTTAACCAGTCTGTAAGTATTATTTGTAGTATATGTCTTGTTGAAAGTAAAACTGACTGTAAGTAGGTCATTCACTTTTCTGGCAATTTAACATGCAGAACTGATTTTGGATTTAACAGTAGGTCTTGTGGGACATCTGGCTTGTGAAATTTTGGTTGCACGCAAAGGCTAGGCACTGTAGGGTTGATATCAGTGGAGTCCTCTATTTCAGTCTTTGTCAGCAGAAAGATACAATTGTTTAGCACTTTTTAGCTTAAATTAAATTTATGTGTTGATTCATAATCTATTTTGATAACATTTTTGCAGCTACAAAATTGTGAAGTTTTTTCAGTGTAAACTTGTTTTAGCATTATAAATATGGAATTGCCTTTATCAGCATTTACTATGAGGCCCTCATTTTATGACAGTTTAAGTTCGATGTCATTCATGTTTTTAAGTTCTTGACTATTACATCATTTGTTATTTGCTAAGATAACTGTGTATTACGTTATCAGCTTTAAAGCCAATTATATTTCTTTCACCTGAGTTGACTTTAGTTCTAGCACTCGCTACTTTTGTGTATGCATTTAACTATTTCATGTTTTCATTGTTTACTAAAGTGGTAAGGTTATGTTTGAAGCTTCCTTTAAGATTAAATGCTGTGCTAATTGCATTAATTTTTCTGGTATTTATGTGAACTTCCGAGGGAATGTTTGCAATGTTCCATATTTAAAGCTGTTAACTGTTTGTTGTGTGTATTAAACTACATTACTACTGCTTGCTACCAAACACGTAAAATTTTTCCTCATAAGAGAAATCTGAATAGGGACAAACAGGTTCTAGCCCTGAGGCATGTTTATATAAAGCAGTGAGTCTTTTTGATGATACTAGAATGCAGCGTTTTGAGAATAAGTCAAAGAATTGGTACAGTATAAGGTATATTACTGAGCACTGTATTACTGAGCACTGTGTTACTGAGCACTGGCGTAGAGACACAGAAATCCAACATGTAATATTATCATTGTATGAAAAGGCATACTCTTACCGCAGAACTACTTCAAGGGCTGGAGGATCATGCATTTATATCAGAAGAGGAACACAGTTCAAATCAAGACATGACCTCAGTACAGTAAGTGAAGACAAACACTTTGAAATAACAGCTATTGAATTAACAAGGCTTGATATCACCAAGAAATTAATCATTTTGTGTGTGTATAGATCTCCCAGTGGTAGTGTGGACACTTTTTTCAATCAGTTATCAGAAGTTCTAGATAAAGACTCAAGTACAAAATTCAACATAATTCCGTGTGGGGAGATTATAATCAACACTAATATCATAAATGAATCCAGCAGCACCTTCATAAACATCCTTCAAAGTTTTGGCATGTCCCTGCTGGTCAATAGTGCAACAAGGGTTGCTACAACGACTTCATCAGAATTTGACCATGTGGCCACAAATACAGACAGGGAAAAATGTGATCTCAGACTATCAGACCAGCTCTGTCAAATAATAACAGTAAAATCAGCCATTAAACATTCCTTAAACTACAAGCTTAAAAACGGCGTCTATCAAAAACCAAAATAAAGATTTTAAAGATTTTTCAAACGAACTAGAAAAACAATGCTGGGATGAAGTGTATAAGAAACCCAATGTGAATACGAAATTATTATGAAGTGAATTATGAAGTGTATAAGGAAACCAATGTGTATATGAAATTCTCTAAATTCACCACATTATTTAAATTGAACTTTGAAAAGGCATTTCCAAAAGTATGCATGTCTGTATCAACATCTCACAAAAAGAGATGGACAACAGCAGATATTATGAAGTCCTCCCAAACACATAAACACCTCAGTTCCATGAAAAAGATTTGCAATGATCCAGAATTCTTAAATTTCGATCATAGATACAAAAAGATCTATAGAAAGGTGCTGATTGCTGCAAAAATGATTTAATGACAAAATAATATGTAATGCAGAGAATAAAAGCAAAGCAGTCTGAGGTGTTATAAAAAAGAAAACGGGGAGAGGCACACAAATGCAGAATAACATACTGTTAAGGGAGAAGGATAAGGTAATAAATGGTCCACAACACTTAACAAACTATGTAAACAAGCATTTTTCACGTATTGCAGAGAAGTTATAGCAAAAATAACCCCCCAAAAATGTAACATCTGTAAATAATGTTGCACTAAATACAATGATGCTACTTCCAACCACAGAGAATGTTCAAAAACTAAAAATAGAAAGTGAGTAGGCTTAGATGAAGTACCAGTGTGTGTACTGAAACATTGCATAGGGATTGTACAAGGCCTCTTAACAAATACAATAAATGAATTCTTCACTTCAGGGACATTTCCAGAGCAGTTAAAACAGGCAAGAGTTGTACCTTCGCTTAAGAATGGCAATGGAGAAGACGTAGAAAATTACTGGCCCATTTCCTTGCTATTCCCATAATCATAAAAAATATAAGCAATTATGAAAGACAGATTAATGAATTACCTGAATAAATACAATATTTTAAGTGAATCACAGTTTGGTTTCCAAAGTGGCAAAAAATATGGAGTCAGCCATAGTAGAATTGACAAAAGTTGTACTTACGGCTCTTGATAAAGATGAGTGTGTCACATGCATATTTTTGGATCTTTCTAAGGCGTTTGATACAGTCGACCATAAGATTCTATTAAATAAATTAGAAGCATTAACAATAAGAGGGGTAGCTAATGACTGGCTTCGATCATACCTAACAGATAGGGTACAAAGAGTAGAGATAACACATACTTCAAATAGATCTAAGCATTTAGTAAAACACTTATCAGAACCAAAATACATTAATATAGGAGTTCCGCAATGTAGCATATTAGGACCAATACTGTTCCTGATGTACATCAATAACTTTCCCAGTAGTGTCACTCCTGGTGAAAAAATTCTCTTCGCTGATGACAGCAATATTATAGTCACATAGTCTCGTTGCCGAGAAAGCAAATGAAACACTCAAGGAAGTTTATGACTGGTCAATAAGCAAAAAACTGACATTGAACATAAAGAAAACTAATGCCACGAATTTCAGTTTGAAGAGAAAAAATGACAATGATAAATTAAATGTAGATGGCACATCAATAGACTGCGTAACAAATGCCAAATTTGTAGGAATGAATATTGATTCTCAGCTGAAGTGGTGTGAACACACAAAGGTACTTGCAAACAGAATGTCATCAGCATGTTATTCCCTTAGGATCGTATCATCAGTGTGTCTTTTATTTACATATTATTCATATGTACACTCAGTTCTCAGCTATGGCACTCTTTTTTGGGGAAAAAATGCACAAAATATGAACACAGTTTTTAAACTCCATAAGAGAGCCATAAGAATAATAACCAAAAATACTAGTCGAGCTCATTGTAAAGATCTGTTCAAAACACTGGGGATTTTAACTTCTCCGTGTGAATACATTTACCAGTCAGTGATACACATCAAAAATAACATTTGTAATTACTGCAAAAACAGCTCTGTCCATGAGCATGCTACAAGAGATAGACTCAATTTACATTTACCAAGAAAAAATAAACATGAAACTCAAAACAGCATTTTCTACCAAGGAATAAAACTGTACAATAAATTACCAACAGAGATTAAAGAAATTGCAAAAATACACTTATTTAAAAAGGAGCTAAAAAGTACCTGTTATGCAATACATTTTATAATTGAAGGATTACTCAGCTAAAACAGAGTAGGGGTTTGATAAAAGAAAGTTATACAAATAAATAATAACAATAATCATTATAAAATATTCAACATTCCACATAACACCTTCACTTTATGTTTTTCCTTCTTTTTCCTTTCGAGAAATACTTACCCTCAAGCTACGCATAACATAATACTAACACCTCTTCCTCTTTCTGAGCTCAACATCTCACTCATTCTGGAGGGATGCTGACTCAGTTTCTCAAGATAGCAAATGGGACCTTGTGGTACAGAAAATGGCTTAGAGATCACCAGTGTGTATGTGTGTGTGTGTGTGTGTGTGTGTGTGTGTGTGTGTGTGTGTGTGTGTGTGTGTGTGTGTGTGTGTGTAGTGAGTGAAGTGTTATGAAACAATGTGTGTGCAGTGACTAATAGTGAGATATGAGTGAACAGTGTCGCATTACATTACTTAATAAGTTATTTGCAAAAATAAGTATTGTATACCAGGAGTAAATCTAATGACTGTCTCTAACTAGAAGTCTGTAAATGTATTTGTATACGAATTAACTTATTTTAAATTGATTTAAATTTGTAAATACTTTGACATGTCCTATAGTCTTGTAAAAAGAGATCCACTGATGAATGAAGCTACTACTACTACTACTACTACTACTACTACTACTGCTACATACATGTTAATAGATGTCATTGTGTAATTCAAGGTGTTGCATAGTAAATTTGTGTCAATATCTGAAAGCAGGTGCCCTAAAAAACTATCCAGAGAGTCCAATAAATAAAAAATTTAACGATCGGCAACTAAAGGGATTTCAATATCAGCTAAGAGGAAAAAGGAAATTTATGTAAATGCCAGAATAAATCAAGATCCAGCACGACAAGTATTCCAGTATAATATTTTAAGGAAAGTTGTAAAGTATCCAGATCATGAGAGAAATTAAAAATGCAAATAAGAAGATTAAAACTGTACTATGTATTGTGAAACAAGAGACATGAAATCCAGTCAGTACACGAGGTGCTACTGTAGTTAAACATAATGCCAATGTCATGACTGAAATTCACAAGTTGAGTAGTTTTCGTGATCGCTTCTGAAACATAAAAACTAGGATTAAATAGTTCAGTTGAAGTAGCTAGAAAATAGATGGAAAATATCATTCCACAAAAATTTAAAGAACTGAGATCTGCACCAATATCCCTCACTGAAAGTGAAAGAACTATCAAAATTCTAAAAAAAAATAAAGGCTCATATGAAATTGATGGAATTTCAGACAGAATTCTAGTAAGATTTTCTAACCTGGTTATATAAAGGTTGGTCAGAAACAGTCTGAAAAGCTTCCAAGAGTGTTGCAGGGTAGGTTGTCCTGGGAAATGATTGTTAAGAAAAAATTCGATACATTGTGCCATTCCTGATCTAATTAGCATTATGTTAGTCCATCAGATAGTTATGCACACAAATTACAGACGCTAAAATGCTGCAACGCACAGACATTTGTGGGTCTGCAAGCTACCACTCGTTGAAATGCTTATTACCACTTAAAAATGTGACCTTTTTGGAAGCAATAAATTTACACCAGAATTGCAAAGCTACATTTGTTCAATTTGGGAAACCAAATGAAGAAGACTGTGTCCAGCAGGCTGAATGCTAATTAAATTGGACATAGTGCATACTTTTGAATTTTTTCTTAACAATTGTTTCTCAGCACAACCTATTCTGCAAAACCATTACAAGGATTTCACACTGTTTCTGTCTACTCTGTATGTAATGGATTACAGTGAATTTTTCCAGACAGCTTAAAATATGCAATTGTTAAACCTATAATTACCATCCAAATTTCTTACTGGCACCGTTCTCCAAAATATTCGAAAAATTAGTGTACTCAAGAGTTCGTCTAAGTAGAAACAATTTACTTAGTATATAACTCTTTGGATTACAGGCAGGTTGCTCAACTGAGAATGCAAGCTATTCTTTTGCTTATCAAATATTACAAGCCTGAAATAATAAAATATAGACAGTTGGTATATTTTCTGACCTGTGCAAGACATTTGATTGTATATATTATATCACACTCAGAGAAGAAAACTACTTTTGGGGAATTTCTGGTAAGTTCTATTAAGTTCTATGGGACAAAACTGCTCAGGTCATCGGTCCTTAGGCTTACACACCACTTAATCCGACTTACACTAAGGACAACACACACACACACACATACACATACACACACACACACACACACACACACACACATACATACACACACCACACACACACATGCCCTAAGGAGGACTCGAACCGCCAATGGGGGGGGGGGGGGAGGGGGAGCCATGCAAACTGTGGCAAGGCACCCTAGACAGCACAGAAACCCCATGTGACCTCAAGTTGTAAGAAACTGATGGGCTTACTAGCAACTGGCTGGTATCATTCTTGATGAAAAGAACTCAAAAGGTCATAATTAATAATACCAATAATATTGGAAGAAACAAAAAAATTTTAGTGACTGGGGAGACATTACAAAGTGAGTCCCACAGGGTTGATGTTTGAGTCCATCCCCATTCCTCATGTACATGAATGACCTCCCACTTAACAGCCATCAATCAGAATTGTTGCTTTTCGCAGATGCTACAATGTTATAATAGCTCCCATTAGAGAGAAAGTAACAGAAACTACTTTTAATGATGTTTTTCAAAGTATGGACTCTCCTAAACTTATAAGCAAAAACATATATTTACTTTCATAGAACAGAATCATATCAACAAATGGTGTAGCACATGAAAGGAGTTACTAAATAAGGCAGAATCCTTCCAATTTGAGTATACATATTTATGAAAACTTGAACTGGAAGAAGAACGTTACTGAACTGCTGAGTCGTTAAGTTCACCTACTTCAGCTCTTCATGTAATTGCTAGTCTTGGAAGTAAACAAATCAACCTTCTAGCATATTCTACATAATTCCATTCAATAATGTGTTATAGAATAATTTTCTGATGCAATTCATCACTTAAGAAGAGAGTGTCGATTGCACAAAACCGAACAGTAAGAATAATATGTGATTTTTCACCTGCAGTCATCTTGTAGTGACCTTTTCAACGAGTTGAGCATTTTAACTGGATCTTCACAAATATATATTTGCTGATGAAATTCGTCCTAAATAATCCATCACAGTTTGAAAAGAATGGTGTTGTCCATACCGACAGTAGAAGCAAACATTACTAAAGCTCTCAGTGGCTCAGAAAAGAGAAATAACATAAAATGTTTGACAGGTAGCAAAGCAAGTGTTTACCTTAAACTGAAATATTTTCATATGAACAACTGATTCTATTGTATAAACGAACCTTTTTTATAAACTGATAGCCAGTATAAGATGTAAGTAATTTTTAAGTGCAGTTGGTTGGATAGCACAGAAACTGAAGTTAAAATTATTCATATTTAAGTATCCTGTAAATTCATTCATTTCACGTTATTTCACTGAGATCGTTTAAATGATCTAGGGAACATGTAACTAACTAAGTAACTAGATCATTATAGTATAGCTGCCTATTAAGAATATCCTTTGTTTTACAAAATGCTCTGCTTTGATTCTTAACCCATATATTCTCAAGTTTTACTTTAAATAATTTTCCTGCTTTTCTATTAGAACTGATATTTATTTTAAAATATTTTGGCACAACCTTCGCTAGAAAAGATTCCTTGTTAAATTTTATGTTCATTAAGTTAACTTTACATTTCTTAAACGCACTTAGGGTCTCCATTTCCTGCCTATGTAAGTAAAAAGCTTTTTTTCTCAGAAGATAAACTTATGAAACTATGTGGTTCTACATAAGATATATTATTAAAACTAGCTGCAGACCACTAAGTTGGTGACTTTTTTCTTTAACATGTTTTAGTGTTTCTTGCCACTAGTGATTTCGAACATTCGGTTTATGATTAGATGACAGCATTGTATTAACAGGACGAATTCCTCAACATCTAGGGCAATGAAGTGAAAAAGGGACAAATTTACGAGAGATGCAGTGACTATGTAAGAGAGGTTGATAGCTATTAATTAGTAACTAGTAAAATCATCTATACAGATATAAAATCTATACATATATAAAATACGGTATCTACATCAACATCTACGTTTAACTCCGTAAGCCACTGTCCATTGTATGGCACAAGGTCCCTCACACCATGGCTTCTAATTCCCTTCCTTGTTCAATTAAAAAATTAACCAAAGGAAAACTATTGCCTTTATGCTTCTTTATGGTTCCTCATCTCCTCTGTTTTGTCCTTACAATCCTTATGCGGGATGGAACACTGGAGGCAGCAGAATCGTTCTACAATAATTTACTGCCTGGTTCTCTCATATCCTACGGTACAATTGCTCTTACTGAGCAATTTCCACAACACTCTCGCGCAGGCCGAACCGTCGATAACAAATCTAAAAATTACACACCTCTAAATTGCTTCGATGTCATTCTTGTTCAAACACTTGAGCCGTACTCAATAGCTGGTCACATAAGCGCTCTGTAGGCTATCTGCTTTGCAGGTTTGCTGCACTTTTACATATCTCTCTGTCTTTCGGCTTCCCATCAGCAAACGATAGGTGTTTGTTTCATTTCATCTCGTTACGCCTAGGTATTTATCAAGTCATGTCGTGCAGCACCGTAACACTGGACTCAAATTAAAAATAAAAAAAAAGTTAAAATGGAGATCCATCCTTCTGCTAGCTGAGTCACTTCAGTTTTGCCGTAATGATACCGCAATAATTTCGCAATAAATTCTTTAACACATCTTCGACAGAATTTTAAAAAAATGTGTGTGAAATCTTATGGGACTTAACTGCTAAGGTTATCCGTCCCTGAGCTTACACACTACTTAACCTAAATTATCCTAAGGACAAACACTCACACCCATGCCCGAGGGAGGACTCGAACCTCCGCCGGGACCAGCCGCACAGTCCATGACTGCAGCGCCTTAGACCGCTCGGCTCGACAGAATTCAGCTGCACTTCATTCCTAACGACAGCCCTGTCCCTCATACTGCAGACTCAATTAAAGTAGCCCCATAGTGCTGCTAGTGAAGTGTAGGCTGCAGATAAGCTGCGTGACAGATGAAAAAGGCATACGGGGCTGGAAAACTAAATTGAACCACTGAATGCTATTAGTAGCTTTCTACACAGTCTTAACAGATTTATTTTGGCATACTGACGTCGTGAGGCGTGTTCAGGTGGCTCTCTTGATCAGAACGACCTTGGTAATTCCATTAGTTGTCTCTTATAATGGTTCCAGCAATAACACAGTATCGCTTGTCCACACTCATCTCCTCAGAAATTGGAACAGTGGTTGGCCTATTTACTGAATCATAGGCTTTAGTGAAGTCTACGAATATGAGCACGAAATTCCTGCCTCTCTGTTTTTGATAAATGATTAGCAGTTCCAGATTCAAGATTTGTTTAGTCACGATCTACCTCTTTTAAGCCTCCTTGACACTCACCAATTTGTGTATTTAGTTGCTTTTCCACTGAGATTTTCGTATATGTCACTGATATTAACGATATTCCTCTGTAGTTCCCAGTCTCCAATGTATCTTCTATTTTGTGTACAGCATGTATTAGTGCCGATGTCCACTCTTCTGAAAGTCGCTTTCTTCTCAAATTTTACTTATAATGTGTGGCAGTTTTACAGCGTGCGGCGTATATATCCGGACAAATGAAACTTTTTTTAAAAGCAAATTTATTAAAACAAGATAAAAATGAAAATGAAAATCCTTTTACATGTAACGTAGTGGTATTTTTCAAGAGTAACATTAGTCGATGTAACTCCCTTCAGCGTCAATGACCGCCTCCAATCTTGTCCTAAAACGACAGCACACACTCTTTAAAAAAGCTCCGTCCATATTCTCGAATGCTGCTTGAACAGCGGTGCGTAGAGATGCAACATTAGGGTGCCCCATCTTACTGGTAATTCTTTCGACTACACTCTAAACATAGCCGTCGAGGGTTTCAAATCCGGGCTACTAGGGGACCAGAAATCCTTTGACCAGAACATGTCAACGTTATCCGAGAGCCAGTTTTGGACTAAATAGCTCGTCTGAAACCCTCCTCTGCCACCAGACGCATTGTTCGCTTTCTGACATTAACACTGATGCCAATTTCCTCAGCGATTGCTCCGCGTCCTCCGAAATCAGCGCCTGAGCCTTTTTCATGACTGCTGCAGTTCGTGACACGCGTTTCCCCGAATGAGGTTTCCTCGCCTGGTTATCAGAACCTTCCCCAGACTTTTCCGAAGCATTATACTTGGTAACAATATCGTAAACAGTTGATCTCGAGTGCCCGAAGAATCGAACTATTTCAGTGGACGAACGCCCAGCGCGAAGACTTTCAACAATCGCGGCTCTTCGGTTGTACTCCGCACTTGTCCGTAACATCTCGGCTATTTTGAGGTTCTGACTGTTTACTAGATGCCCATGGCTTCCAAGAACGCCAATCTCGACCTCCGGCGGAACTACGATGTGGCGGGCAATTCAAATTGAAATTTGTCCGGATTGGAGCGCCGCTCAGTGTGATAGCATTCTCGTTAGCATACTTCAACAGTTCTGCAACGACCACACCTTCCCCAGGAGCTTTAGTGTTCAATATATTTATGATGCCCGAAACCACTTCTAAAGTTCGTGGCTCTGGTTATGCTTTTGGTTTTTTGTGATTAGGGTTGAACTTCGCAGATGGTGATTCACAGTTTAGGAGCTGTTGAAAGTACTTTGTCAACATCCGACAGTTTTTCGTGTACTGGCTTCCCTTCCTTGTTTTTGAAGCTGAGATTTGACGAAGCATATCTAACAAGTTACTTTCGAATATTCTATGAAAGTCTCGCGTATTATTCCTTCGAAAGTCCTCTTCTACTTGCGTTAAGCTTTCCTTGTTATATTTTCTCTCTAGATTCCTGATTGGCAGTGTTTTTACTTTTTTCTTGACTTTTCTCAGAACAACAATCAACCACACTTTCCGACAACCTGCGATTGTTTTACCTTCTCCTGCAGACCACCTTCCGTCTTCCCTCCTTTGCTCACAGTACACCGTTTCCTTCGCACTGTCAATCAGTAAATTGCTTCTAAATTTCTCTGCGTCAGACTTAAACAATATGGGTAGTATTCTAAGTTTGTTGAACTCTTGAGAGGAATTTGATCTTAATTTTGGAGAAAAAGTGTTGTCAACCTAAAGTTGCGTCACTGAGGACTCTGAAATTTTAAATTTCCTCGCCCATATCTCTCGAGATCGCCAAATGATCACTCTGAAACTGTCTTAGTAGAGCATTTGGAGATACCAGCGTTTTCTATCTTCTTGGAAGACGTTTAAATGCTGTCGATTGCCATATCAGATCGAAACCCTTGCCGGCCGTGGTGGCCGAGCGGTTCTAGGCGCTTCAGTCCAGAACCGCGCGCCAGATGCGGTCGCAGGTTCGAATCCTGCCTCGGGCATGCATGTGTGTGATCTCCTTAGGTTAGTTAGGTTTAAATAGTTTAAAGACTAGGGGACTAATGACCTCAGATGTTAAGTCCCATAGTGTTTAGAGTCATTTTTCGAAACCATGAAAAATTTCTATCAGTCGTTCACTGTACAGATTAGTTCTGCTGTGCGCTGGGTAGTATCAAATGATCTTCCTAAATTTTCTCTCTTTCCCGTGTTGAGCTGTGAAGTCTATGAAATATGATTACATCAATGTTCTTAATAAAATTCTTAACGTTTTCACATACGGTATAAAAATAACGACTCGCTGATTATTGCGTATATGTGCAGAAACTGTCCAGAAAAAGCGTAATGGCTAAGTCATTACAGTCGCAATTCGAAACCATTGTCATCGACGATGACTCAGACAAGAGAGATCAGGCCGCCAATAGACTCCAGGCCCGTTAACGAGCCGATTATTTCAGTCTTAATCAATCGCCAAGGTAATCACTAAGCCCCTGGCCGTGACTGCACCCGCATTTCTCTCTTCAAGTGCCTGCCTCCATCCGCTATAGAGTATTTGACTTGAATTTACATTGCCTCGGCGTGAAAAACTGCAGAAGTCCTCACCCATTTCAAGTCTAATCCGTGATATCTTCCAGTTAAGAGGCCTCAGTAAAATCTTCTAATCATAATCCTCCTCCGGTGATTCCATTTCTGCAATAACATCTTGATTCCTACACATTTTGATTTTCTTACCAAGTACACAACCGTCCAACTATCCCTGAATTTGACACAGCACATCTGTTAAGTCCATACAAAAAGAGAAATTTTGCAGGAATAGTATTCTAAATATTGAATAAACCTTTTACAGAGTACAATACGATGACCTCATCTACATATCAGCTCTACTCGGATGTCCACAGCACATAATCTGGATTATCGATTTCTTCTTTACAATGCGACAGTTCTTTATAAGAAATAACATACGTTTCCACCAGGTGTAACTAAGCCAGGAGTGCTGCAGGGTCGTGTTTTAAGACGCCTTCTGCACGCTCTTTGTATGAACAGAAGACCTAAACAGGCCAGTGGTGGGACAAAGTTCGTGTCACCCCTCTCTACATTGTTGCCACATGTACCCAAGATGGCATTGATGACTTGATCCATGAATGCGGCCTGTACACTAGGCAACAGCGCACGACATCATCCAAAATGGCGGATTTTGGCGGGAGGAGAGGTCAATTGGGCTACCTTCACTAACCTAACCCCCCCTCACCACCCCTCTATCAGAAAATGGCGGGAAGTTCAAATTGCATCAGAATAAGGCAATGCACCTCTACTAACCTAAGAATATGATGGGAAGATAGGTCTATTGGACTACCTCCACTAACCTAGCTCATCTGACCACCACCTCTTCCTAAGGATTGAAGGAAATTTGCATTTTGGCGGTACAGGAAGGCTACTTGGGCTATCTCTACTCACCTAAGAAAATGGTGGGAGAGAAAGGGCACTTGGGCAACCTCCACTAACCTAAGTCATCCGACCGCCACCTCTTCCTTGGGACTGGTGGGAAAATGACAGCCTGCACTGGGCTACTGGAAAGAGGAAGGAGTGTATTTTATTTATTTTGGAACAATTTATTTAGATATGGATTTGAGATAGTATATTTATATACTATCTCAAATCCATACCTAATGATACAAAACACACGCTATGACATGCTTGGGATCACGCTACACAGCCTACAGACCTGTAAACTACTCCCAAATTACCGAAATAATGCTCTGCAGACAAGCAAACAACTCCCAAATTACCGAAATAATTTCAGTACACAGCATACAGACATACAAACTCCTCCTAAATAACGCAGTACACTAATGCGCAGACACGAAATGAACTCGTCAATTGTCCAAATAACGCATAGCACAGTCTACAGACCTGTTCGCAAAATAATGGAACAGACACACAGACAACATGCACAAGTACCGCCCGCCGCCTCCTTTCCACTGGACCACACAGGAGGCTACCACACACGCTCCCACAAGTCGGGATGCACCAATAGTCCCCTCAGCAGTCAGCTCCCAAGCCACACACAGGTGCCAGTTTGGGTTCCTCAAGCACGAGGTGGCAGCATCCCTAACATGTTTTCTAATCGTCAACTGCCGAAATCAAGCACTGCACACCTGTTAGCAAAATAATGCAACAAACACCACAACAACTCCATTTTCAAAAGATAATGCATGTGAAACGCTCACAGCGCTTAAACAACCGAAAATAACGCAGTGCACGTAAAATATGCTTCCAGACTATCATCAAAAGCAACTTTCAAAGGCTCAACGTGCTCTGGAGGACCGGCCGGATGCAAGCCAATGCAGGAGCGCTGCTGACTTCATGTCAAAGTCACCTCTACAGTGTTCTTCGAGTGTTATACTGACGTCACATGTCTATCTAAATGAGCGCCAAGTCATCCTCTGGGCCGTGCAATCATGTGTTCACTGCTGCTGGTGGGATCCCTCTCTCTACCTGCGGTCCAGTGTAGAGCTAATTGCCAAGTGACTCAACCTTACAGACGCTGCAGAAATCTGTTCCAGAATAACACAGAGTTCATTGTTCCATGTAATCCCAACAGAACACCTCTAGCCATGCTTAACTGCCCAGTGTAACTGACACAATTGTACAAAATATGCTTGCATAGCTACAAATTATCCCAAGTGCATCTAACAAGGTTCTCAATCTTATATTTATATCACATGGATACGTAAAATAAGAACCAAGTCAACCTCTCGGAAATTGTATAGTGTCCCAAAAATATGTAACACTCGCCTCTGCAGGAGCTTTCATGATGTCTCGGCTTCTATGCATGGAAATTCTTGCCCTAACAGAACCTGATTACGAAAATAGCACAGAATAATGGTGAATGTCTTCTTCTTCGCGGTTCTAACGTGGCTCCCCATCCATCACGTGTTACCCTTCCTGCTTTCAACATAATAAAACGTGCCACTAGTACGTAGACACTCCTATATCTCAGTACAAAGGACCTCTTGTGAAATGAATGGAGCAATATGATTAGCTCTTATCGTATTTATCGTCTGGATTACTGATGCCGTTGGTGTGGGAGCACTGTCTACCTTTTATTTTCTTTCTGCAGATCAGACTTTCAGCGGCAAAAAACTATTTTACACATATGGCCATATTGCACCGGTGATTAAACCTTACAAACTACCCTACATATCGTCAAATATGGAAAGACTATTACTCAATTACACTGCTCTCCCACCAAGGACAGGAGTTTGAATATAAGAATGTGAAACCGATCTCCAACCCATCAATATATCACAGTGTACCGTGTCGATTTAGTAAACACAATTCGTATCGTGCACCACACAAAGTCCTCCAGCCCATCAATATATCACCAAGCACTGTGTCGATCTAGTAAACATACAATTCGTATCCTGCACCACACAAAGTCAGCACTTTTACCTCATTCGTACATATACCGCGAAGACAGACAGCACCGTAGGTATCCTTGTGGCACTATATATTTACTGCGTGTTAGGCGGGCATCCACCCCCAACATGTGACTAGAGTTCCCTCAGTGGATTGAAGTCACTCTCAGAACTGTTCTACAATTTCGGCTTCATTTCCCCCCTCGGCACAAATGCGTTACTGTTTCTGGTACAGATCTGCTTGCTTGCTTGCTCGTTTTTCTACACCCATCTCCAGACTCTGGAGTTACAAGAACATATCTAATTTCGCATGGCTTTCTAGAATATCATACCATTTTTTTTGTCGATATCAAGCACACAGCAGTATCCTACCAATCGATTGTGCAACATAATGCTGAAGATATAGTCCAGATATTAGTTCTCTACAAACGCGAAACTCTACCTAGGTGTGGCATGCTGTAAACTGTTGACTAACCACAAACCTGTCATGTCTGCGAAAACATTTACGTGGAAACTTGAAAAAAAAAAAAAAAAAACCAGAGAAAACTGATATCTCCATTCGCAAATACTGATGTCGGTGATGTAGGAGATTCCAAATCAGCCTATAATTTTTCAAGCTCAACTAAGGTGTTTCTCATGTCTAGAGAATTGGAAAATGTGTCTTCTTCATGCCAGATGCACGGACCACAATCGATCTTCTCTCAACCAAATAAAGGCGTGAAATGTGCAGAAGCAGTCAACTGAACAATTTACATGGGAGGGAATAATGGTCCAGTGCAAACACACCTCCATATTCAATCTTCTCAAATTTCCATGCGATCACGAAAGCCACCCAACACATACGAAGTATTAGTTCGCTATTCGGTCGTCTAGAGGATAACACGATTAATTCATCTACATTTCTACACTCCAACAGGCCTCTCCACTTGGACAACGCCTACTGTTAACGAGAAACGTGAATCACTCCCGCACAGGTCACCAAGGCTGTATACCAAGCACGCACAGGAAGAAGTATCATCATCCTAAGAAATTGGTCACGTATATATTCTATCCCTGTACTTCCAACTAAATGTTACAATCGCGGTCTTAGTTGAACGACATTCGACAATGAGCGAATTATCGGAAATACATCAGTCTGACGGCTCTGGAAACAGAAATATCTCTACCTCCCTTACGATTGGACATAGTCATCCCCTTTCGCACACGTCGGAACGCAAACACATACTTTATAATGCTGATGTTCAGGATGAACCAATCACGCACCCCCTACTACTACTAAGTGTAATACTTGGCCAATAAATGACTGCAGACGATACAAAATAATACTGAGAGAAAAATCAGTGATGGTTGGTCATGTCTCATAAGCTTTTCTTGCGAGTGCTACCACTGCGCGTTAGAAAGAGAGGTTTAATCGCCAGATGTTAAAAAATCCGATCCCAAAAACTACTGTAAGTTACTGTCACAAGCAGTCTTGGTTTTACATGTGCACGCAAGTATCCATGTTATAAGCTATACCGGCTTTACAAATCCTCATATGTCATTACCTACAAATCATGTGGTTTTTCCAGACAAATATGGAGACGGTGATGGCCAGAGTGTATATTATCAGACCAGCAATCCGATTACACATACCCCACGATGCAACCTCATCATAAAATCGCTGAATGTCGAAAGTGAGGTTCTGTGATATAAACACTGAGTTATAGGCGATGACTGATTGAGAAGCATCACAAACAGTAGTAGATTGTGTGTTGGTTGAGGCTGTAAGAAATGTACACTAGCTTTTCAGATCTCTAGCGCTACACTATCCGCTGGAAATGATGTCTATGATTTGGAATCAAAGTCTTTCCATTCATTCACATACATGCATTGAATCCTATGGAGTGATCTTTAATAATTACAGCCACAAGTGAATCATATTTCTGGCACTCTCATATCTCGAAACGAGTCATCCTTCTCGAACCTATCTGCTACAGTAAAATTTCCGCCTCGTTTTAGGTAGCCCCTATACATCCTGCAACTGCCCCCTCAGACTCTGCACTAGAATCCCTGCAGCTTTGCGCACGTGATCCCTCCAATATAAGTCGGAGGTAGGTAATGACATATGTGGATTTTTAAAGCTGGTATAGCTTATAACATGGATGCTTGCGTGCACATGTAAAACCAAGACTGCTTGTGATAGTAACATACAGTAGTTTTTGGGATCGGGTTTTTTTAACATCTGGCGGTTTATAAGACGATTAAAACTCTCTTGCTAACGCATGGTGGTAGCACTCGCAAGAAAAACTTATGAGGCATGTCCACCCATCACTGATTTTTCTCTCAGTATTATTTTGTATCGTCTGCAGTCATTTATTGGCCAAGTATTATACTTAGTAGTAGTAGGAGGTCGTGATAGGTTCATCCTGAACATCAGCATTATAAAGTATGTGTTTGTGTTCCAACATGTGCGAAAGGGGATGACTATGTCCAATCGTAAGGGAGGTAGAGATATTTCTGTTTCCAGAGCCGTCAGCAGGATGTATTTCCGATAATTCGCTCATTGTCGAATGTCGTTCAACTAAGACCGCGATTGTAACATTTAGTTGGAAGTACAGGGATAGAATATATATGTGACTGATTTCTTAGGATGATGATTCTTCTACCTGTGCGTGCTTGGTATACAGCATTGGTGACCTGTGCGGGAGTGATTCACGTTTCCCGTTAACAGTAGGCGTTGTCCAAGCGGAGAGGCCTGTTGGAGTGTAGAAATGTAGATGAATTAATCGTGTTATCCTCTAGACGACCGAATAGCGAACTAATACTTCGTATGTGTTGGGTGGCTTTCGTGATCGCATGGAAATTTGAGAAGATTGAATATGGAGGTGTGTTTGCACTGGACCATTATTCCCTCCCATGTAAGTTGTTCGGTTGACTGCTTCTGCACATTTCACGCCTTTATTTGGTTGAGAGAAGATCGATTGTGGTCTGTGCATCTAGCATGTGGAAGACATGTTTTCCGGTTCTCTAGACATGAGAAACACCTTAGTTGAGCTTGTAAATTATAGGGGTGATTTGGAATCTGCTACATCACCGACATCGGTATTTGCGAGTGGAAATTTCCGTTTTCTCTGTTTTTGTTTTTTTTTTTTTTTTCGAGTTTCTGCGTAAATGTCTTCACAGACGTAACAAGCTTCTAGTTAGTCAGTGGTTCACAGCACGTCGCACCTAGGTAGATTTTCGCATTTGTAGAGAAATAATTTCCAGACAATATCTTCAGAAATATGTTGCGTGAGCGATTGGTAGGAGACAGCTGTATGCTTGATATCAAGAAGTACCGCGAAAATGGTATGATATTCTAGGAATTCATGCCAAATTAGATATGTTCTCGTACACCCAGAGTATCGAGATGGATGTAGAAAAGCGAGCCAGCAAGTAAGTTTTGACCAAAAACAGTAACACACTTGTGTCAAGAGGGGACACAAGGACGAATCTGTAGAAAAGTTCTGAGAGTGACTTCGATCCACTGAGAGCGCTCTGGTCATGTGTTGGGGGTGGATGCCAGCCCGAACTCGCAGTAAATATATAATGCCGCGAGTATACCTATTGTGCTGTCTGTCTTTGTGGTACATCTACGAATAATGTAAAAGGGCTGACTTTGTGTGGTTCAGGATATGAATTGTATGTTTACTAGATCGACACAGTACATGGTGATATACTGATGGGTCAGAGATCGGTTTCACGTTCTAATATTCAAGCTCCTGTCCTCGGTGGAAGAGCAGTGTAACTGAGTGACAGTCTTTCATTATTTCACGATATGTAATGTAGTTTTTAATGTTTAATTGCTGGTGCAGTACAGCGATCTGTGTAAAATAGCTTTTTGGCACTGAAAGTCTGGTCTGCAGAAAGAAAATAGGTGGATGGTGCTTCCACACAGGCAGCATCAGTAATTCAGAGTGTCAATTCGATAAGAGCTAATCATAATGCTCCATTCATTTCACAAGACAGCCTTCTTACTGGGACGTAGGAGGCTCTGCATAGCAGTGAGAACGTTTGCTTATGTTGAAAGCAGGAAGGGTAACAAGTGATGGACGGGGAGCCACATTAGGACTTCGAGGAAGAATACATTCGACATTATTCTGCACTTTTTTCGTAAACAGGTTGTTAGGGCAAGAATTTCCATTCATACAATCCAAGACATCATGACAGCTCCTACAAAAGCTAGCATTAACTATTTCTGGGACACTATACAATTTCCGAGAGGGTGACTTGGATCTTTGGATCATTGTTCCCTGTGCTACTCTGGAACGCATTTCTGCAGCATCTGCGAGGGTGATTGACTCGGCAATTAGCTTTTCACTGGACTGCAGGTACAGAGAGGAATCACAGCAGCAGTGGTGAACCTATGCACACGTGGCCCAGAGGATGACTTGGCGCTTATTTAGATAGACATGTGACATCAATACAACACTCGAAGAACTTTAACTGTACATGTGACTTTGACATGCTGTCGGCAGTGCTCTTGCACTGGCTTGCATCAAGCTGTCCCTGCAGAGTGAGTTGGAGCCTCTGATGGTTGCGGTTGATGATGGTTCGGTAGCGGTTCTTATGAGCACTAGTGTGTGTGCAGTAGGTTATTTTCGGTTGTTTAAGCTTTGTGAGCGTTACACATACATTATCTTTTGACTATTTAGGTTTTGTTTTGGTGTTTGTTGCATTATTTTGCGAACAGGTGTGCTGTGGTTGATTTTGACAGTCGACAATTAGCAAACATGTTAGGGATGTCGCCGCCTCAAGCTTGAGGGACCCGAACAGGCACCTGTCCATGGCTTGCCAGCTGACAACTGCGGGTGCCGTCAGTGCCTTCCGACTTCTGGGAGCGTGGCGGTAGCCTCCTCTGCAGTCCAGTGGACAGGATGTGGTGGGCGGGGCCTGTGCACGTTTTTTGCTTGACTGTTGTATTATTTTGCAAGCAGGTTTGTTGACTGTGCTATGCGTTATTTGGACAGTTTAAGAGGTGATCTCAAATCCATACCTAAATAAATTGCTACAAAATAAATAAAGCACATTCCTTCCTCTCTCCAGGAGCCCAGAGCAGGCTGAGTCATTTTTTCCCTTCCAGACAGCCATCTTGGGTTACATCACGGAACAGATGACAGTGCCCTCTGGTGGTGGTACTGTGTACTAGGTCAGTTTGACTCTGGACCCCATGGTGATCACTCGGTGTCCCACCATACCACCCCCCCCCCCCCCCCAGACTGTCTTCTTGGATTACATAATTGTGTAGGGGGGATGACAGTGCACTCTGGTCGCAGTACTGGGTACTAGGACCAGGCTTTGTGGTGAACACACTGTTTTCCATCAAAATCCGCCATATTGGATAACAGTACTTGTGTCATCAGCTGACGTCATGGCCGCCATCTTGGATTACGTCATGGAATGGACGACAGTGCCATCTGGTGGTGGTACTGTGTAGTAGGTCAGTTGGACTCCAGACCTCGTGACGAACACACTGGATGGCAATAGCGCCTCAAATTGTTTAAATAAAGACTTGTGCATTATTTGCACAGTTGACGATTAGAAAGCATGTTTGCAGAGTATTTACATGGATTATTATTTTGACAACTGACTAGTTGTTTGCCCCTCTGGACATAAATGTAATGCATTATTTACGAATTGCTTGCAGGTCTGTATGCTATGTACTGAAATTATTTCGGTAATTCACGAGTTATTTGTAGTGCATTATTTGGTAATTTAGGAGTAGTTTACAGGTCTGTAGGCTGTGCACGTCAGAGCGTGTGTTTTGTATCAGTGTAATAAATATACTATCTCTCAAAATCCATCCCTAAATAAATTGCTCCAAAATAAACTAAGTACACTCCTTCCTCTCTCCAGTAGCCCAGTGCAGGCTGAATCATTTTCCCATCAATCCCTACGAAGAGGTGGCGGTCGGATGACATAGGTTAGTGGAAGTAGCCCAGGTGCCCTTTCTTTCCCGACACTTTCATAGGTGAGTAGAGATAGCCCAAGTAGCCTTCCTGTACCGCCAAAATTCAAATTTCCCCCCAATCCCTAGGAAGAGGTGGTGGTTGGTTTGTGGGGGTTAAAGGGACCAGACTGCGACGGTCATCGGCCCCAAGAGGTGGTGGTCGGATGAGTTAGGTTAGTGAAGGTAGCCCAATCGACCTATCTTCCCGCCATTTTCTTAGATTAGTAGAGGTGTTTTGCATTATCCTGATGGAATTGTGATTTCATTAATACTATTAGTTTAAACGTGTCCATGAGTGTAATGAGAGAAAAACGACGTTTGTAAACGTTACGCTAAAATTAATTGCATTGACAATTCGATCCAAATGTAACCCCTACAAGCACAGTTGTTTCGTAGTCAGAAGGCCCGGCGGATACAACGATGTAATTGTTTATTTTATGATGTCAAATATCACAAAATTGTTGGGTAACATTTACACACACATCAGTTTTAGAATTTGTAAATGCTCGACTAAGCCAGTGGCGTAATAAGCCCAGTTAGAAAGGTTGAATGTGGGAAATAATTAGTGCAGTAGGATATTCTTGTGCAGTGGTTCCAGGGAGGGCCATGAACAACGTACTAGAAATCCTGATCGGTTGGAGCTGATGTGGCAGTGTGGGTATGTTTGAAGGTCACTTTTGTATGCTTTTCTTGACTAACGCGAAAACTACGGCTTGTAGCAAAAACGTATTCATACAAAATGTAACTACATTAAATTTCCTTCATTTTTTCTGTAGGACTAACACACTACTGGCCATTAAAATTGCTACACCAAGAAGAAATGCAAATGATAAACGGGTATTCATTGGACAAATATATTATACTAGAACTGACATGTGATTACATTTGCACACAATTTGGGCGCATAGATCCTGAGAAATCAGTACCCAGAACAACCATCTCTGGCCGTAATAACGGCCTTGATACGCCTGGGCATTGAGTCAAACAGATCTTGGATGGTGTGTACAGGTGCAGCTGCCCATGCAGCTTCAACATGATACCACAGTTCATCAAGAGTAGTGACTGGCGTATTCTGACGAGCCAATTGCTCGGCCACCATTGACCAAACGTTTTCAGTTGGTGAGAGATCTGGAGAATGTGCTGACCAGGGAAGCAGTCGAACATTTTCTGTATCCAGAAAGGCCCGTACAGGACCTGCAACACGCGGTCGTCCCTTATACTGCTGAAATGTAAAGTTTCGCAGGAATCGAAGGAAGGGTGAGCCACGGGTCGTAACACATCTGAAAAGTAACGTCCACTGTTCAAAGTGCCGTCAATGCGAACAAGAGGTGACCGAGACGTGTAACCAATGGCACCCCATACCATCACCCCGGATGATACGCCAGTATGGCGGTGACGAATACACGCTTCCAATGTGCGTTCACCGCGATGTCGCCAAACACGGATGCGACCATCATGATGCTGTAAACAGAATTTGGATTCATCCGAAAAAATGACGTTTTGTCATTCGTGCACCCAGGTTCGTCGTTGAGTACACCATCGCAGGCGCTCCTGTCTGTGATGCAGCATCAAGAGTAACTGTAGCCATGGTCTCCGAGCTGATAGTCCATGCTGCTGCAAAGCTATTAAACCAACAGTCATTGGATCTCGACCAACGCGAGCAGAAATGTCAGGATACGATAAACCGCAATCGCGATAGGCTACAATCCGACCTTTATCAAAGTCTGAAACGTGATGGTACGCATTTCTCCTCCTTACACGAGGCATCACAATAACGTTTCACCAGGCAACGCCGGTCAACTGCTGTTTGTGTGTGAGAAATCGGTTGGAAACTTTCCTCATGTCAGCACGTTGTAGGTGTCACCACCGGCGCCAACCTTTGTGAATGCTCTGAAAAGCTAATCATTTGCATATCACAGCATCTTCTTCTTGTCTGTTAAATTTCGCGACTGTAGCACGTCATCTTCGTGGTGTTGCAATTGTAATGGCCAGTAGTGTTGTTCGCGCGTAGTGAGCGAGAAATCATGAAAAACTCACGCTTGAATTCAAGGCCAAATGTTACATTGTGGGTTGCACAAAACGACATCGATAGGGGCAGCTGAATCGTGCTGTATTTCACGACCAGGCACAAACTTTCCATTGGCGGCAGAGAACTTACTTGGCGTGACTCGATATCATACTTAGGCCTTGAAACTGATAGACGGCTTTCTACGTACAATCACTATTTTACGATCTCAAGCAATGGTTCAGCATTCTTCTTTTGCCTATATCCTCTACTCAACCGTCAGGGGCTAACTACCAAATGAAAGTTCTGCACTGGCGTCAGGTCATTCTAAATGGTGAACGCGAATTTCACCGACAAAAATTCGAAGACTGTCCAGGGTTGTTTTCTAAGTATTGCGGTACGTGGGACCCGTGGTGTTCTGTAACTCCCTACGGAGTAATTGCGTTTTGTGTAATTTCCTAGCTACGGAATAATTGCGTCTTGTTTTATTTCCTTCCTCCACTTGTCTTTGTACTGGAAATATTTGCCTAACAATACAAATTTAGACGTTATGTCTGGGAACAAACTTATTCTATTTGCTCACGTTGCTTGCTGCTGGTAACAGTAATGCCCTCTTTATTCCTTCCCTCGCGCTTGCATTCAATACCGTCTGGTTCTGACTCGGGTTAGCTTTCCAGTAGTGTTAGTAGTACGTTAACAGTGATACACAGCAGTATGGAACCGCACGGTCTAGGTGAGCCTTGCCACGGTTAGCGCGGCTCCCCCCGTCGGAGGTTCGAGTCCTCCCTCGCGCCTGGGTGTGCGTTTTGTCCTTAGCGTAAGTTAGTTTAAGTGAGTTTAAATAGCGTGGAAGCCAACCGACCGACCTCAGCAGTTTGATTCCATAGGAACTTACCACCACAACAGCAGTATGGATAGGTTTAGTGTTGAAGAGTGGGCGATAAGCTATTCATTCACTGAACGCGATGGAGAGTCACGATGACGCCAAGCTGAGCTGTTTACACAGCGACGGCATCACATCAAACATAGTAGTTATTCATCTGTACTTCACTTTGTCTTGTATTGTACGTTTTGGATATTGCAAATTAAGGTTTTTTCGCTGTTGCGAAAGTATTTTCACAGAAACGAAGCTAATTTCTGTAACAAGTCGAACAAAACATAATTGCATTAATTACTCTGTAACGAGCCTATACCAAATTACTCAGAAAATGTCTGTGAACAACCTCCGAAATTTTGTAGGTGCAGTTGAAATTCATCCTATGTAAGGCGCAGAAGTATGATCTGTGGTGTCAGGCACCAATCTTCCGCTGCGTGAAAATCTCCATAACGAAGATTTCTGACTAATATCGGCATTGAAAGATAAATCCCCAATATAGACACTATACCACACTTAGAGCAGGCATCCATATACTCCTTCAGCAATGAAAATTCAGTCAGACGTATTTTATTGTTGATCAAGACTGTTGACAACTCGAGTTTTATACACGCAGAACTTTATTCATCTGCAGATACTCATTTTCTACCTTGTGTAATTGCGTTGGGGGTGGGGGGGGGGGGGGATGGTGGGAAACAGTTTGGTCGCCATGGGGTTCGGAGTCCAACTCACCTAGTACACAGCACCACCACCACAGGGCACTGCTGTTCGTTCCGTGACGTAACCCAAGATGGCTGTCTGGTGGGGAAAAACTGACAGCCTGCACTGGGCTGCTGGAGCGTGGGAGGAGTGTGCTTTATTTATTTTGGAACAATTTATTTAGGTATGGATTTCAGATCAACTCGTAAACTGTCCAAATAACGCGTAGCACAGCCTAAAGACCTGCTCGCAAAATAATGCGTTGTCATGGCTTACGTCAACCGTAAGGTGGACGACAGCCCACTGTGATTAGTGTAGGTAACTGAGGCATACCGGTGGCATTAACTGGTTTTTTAGTGTCTAAACTTACCTGTAATAGTATTATTACATCTCAAACGTAGTTAGGGATCATAGATCTACACCGTACACCATTGTAATACTGGAATTACAGTGGTACTACCCAGTGATACCGACAGCCCCGATTCCAAGCAACATGTACTTACCATAACAAGTAGGTATTAGCGGAAGATAGCTCTTGCGCCATCCGCATGATGTACCCGCCGAACACGGTGTTGTACATATTTCTATCCTGAAACAAATGCAGTATATTACTACAAAACAACGGTGTTTTGCCTCCGTCTTTACTGAAACGAAATTAAGAGCCCATTTTGAAAATAATGACGTAACCCCAATTTGCAACAAGTGCTTCGGATGGTAGTGGCATGTGAAATCACATGCGGACAATAAAAATGCCTTACTCCATTAGAAAACTGAACATAATATTGTGTAACTAGCATTTTGTACTCATAGCACACTAGTTAATTAATTAACGATTCGGTTTTATGAAAAGCTAATAAGATATCGCTATTAACAGAAATAAACTTAAAAATAAAATTCTGAGCAACGAATTGCTTACGATACTAATCACCCACAGCTTACACAATTTAACAATACAAATCATGTAATCTCCAAATATTTGTAATTTTAACATCTTTTTAATACTGTTGGATGCATTACATAACGTTCTTACATGAAGAAAAACATTAATTCTATTATTGTTTTTAGTTAAAATATTTAAATATCAAAAATAGTTATTGAAAAAAATATCTAGTCGTTAGCTACTTTCTTGTGACTATATCGAATGTAATAGTGAAGGCACATGATGACTCTTCAGAGCGACACCTGGCACATAATGATGGTTAACGTTCCACTTAAATCATTATAGTTGCTACTCGCCCGCCGTCAACAAGCAGGTCGTTTGCAATAGTCGTGCGATAGTTCTCAGATAAAGCCGAAATGGTCTGTACTCAAAATGTTACTTATGTAGATAAAAGTGAATTGCGCAGTACAGATTGGGGGGCAGATGTGTTAAAACGAACAGAGGTGCACTAATGCTCTGCTGACTTTGAGTAGTGACAGGCATTTTACGAGATTACCACATGCTATAAGACAGCAGATTACAGTATTTTTGCTGTTTAAAACAGTTACCACGCCGAGGATCGACAATAATTGAAACGTATTTAACATGTGGATGTGAAACGCGACAGGCGTAATTAACAGCAAAACATAGCATCAGAGGACAATGCAGATAAGTGCCCAGGTAATCTTCAACACTCTATGTCGTTTATTCAAACGGTTAACAGCAGATAGGAATCACAGGCTGGAGTTACGGCGTACACAAACAAGAACTGAGGATCACGTTACTCTGTGTATCTAGCACCAGTGACAGTTGTTGACGTGACACACGATACAAATGACGTGCTCGCAGCCGCTATCAAGCCGCCGTCGCTGGCTGCAGCGGGAATTCACTTTGTCACTGAACGTCAAAACTGCATCAGATAGGGATACCTGCCGCACCTGTGAGTTCATGTTAGCTCCGCAAAAGCAGCTCCATTCCCACCACAAACGCTGTGCGCCTGACACCTGTGGATAACTGTTTACGTCTGTCCAGCAGACCTCAGAACGTATTGAAACCATCTAGTCGATTCTGTCCGCCCACCGCAGAAATATCGGAGAGGGAAAGCGATCTTTCGCTTAAGTCTTTTTTAAAGAGTGCTAACGACTGAACTATCTGTTTCTTTACAACAAAAAAGTAGCAAAACATAAACAGGAACAAAAGTTCTGAAACACTAGTGACCACTTAAAAAGGTAAAGTAGAAGCTGACACATATCATGAGATGCTACTCCGTCCCCTCCAAACCTCTCATTCCCTGATGTAGTTATAAATGTAACAGGCAAGCCATTTCCGACTGATGCCCTATCATTAGTTATCGCCAAGCGCCAACAATGACGAGAGGAATGAATTATAATGTAAAATGAAGTTGGAAGCTTAAGACACGTTCTTGAAAATGACCAAAGGTCGAAATTGTCAATCGCATAGATAATAAAAAAAATAATAGAGCCTACTTGGACCTTGTTTTCATTCACAAAACAAAAATAAAATTTTAGAAATATGGTGTTTTATTAGCAACGGCAATCGTAGGAAATAATATGCTGATCAGTCCCCCACAATGGAAGGAGGCTGCTATCAAAAAGGTACGGCCAAACTTTCAGGAAACATTCCTCACACACAAATAAAGAAAAGATGTTATGTGGACATGTGTCCGGAAACGCTTAATTTCCATGTTAGAGCTCATTTCAGTTTCGTCAGTATGTACTGTACTTCCTCGATTCACCGCCACCTCAACCCTCTTGACTTTCATTTATGGGGGCATTTGAAAGCTCTTGTCTACGCAACCCCGGTACCAAATGTAGAGACTCTTCGTGCTCGTATTGTGGACGGCTGTGATACAATACGCCATTCTCCAGGGCTGCATCAGCGCATCAGGAATTCCATGCGACGGAGGGTGGATGCATGTATCCTCGCTAACGGAGGACATTTTGAACATTTCCTGTAACAAAGTGTTTGAAGTCACGCTGGTACGTTCTGTTGCTGTGTGTTTCCATTCCATGATTAATGTGATTCGAATAGAAGTAATAAAATGAGCTCTAACATGAAAAGTAAGCGTTTCCGGACACATGTCCACATAACATATTTTCTTTCTTTGTGTGTGAGGAATGTTTCCTGAAAGTTTGGCCGTACCTTTTTGTAACGCCCTGTATATAATTACCTTTTAGTCCTTCGATTTTAATTTAAACAATAAAGAAAATCAACATATCTTTTAAAAAATCTGCAACCTTTTCACTTTTTAAACATATTTATTTCGTATTTTTTTACATTTGTAAGCTTTTGGCTGTAGAGTGGAAGGTTGTACCTTTGACAGCCCAGCTCCCCCCATAAGGGGCGAGGGGTCTGAAATAACAATAACAAAAAGCAACGTACTAGAAAACAAAACAACCACTAGGCAACGCGGCCGCGCTACTCGCTACCTCGTCGGTGGTTGAGGGGTGAAGCAGAGTGTGACGCCACTACTAGGTTTCATGGCATATTCTTGCTCGATTTTCACGCGCTCGTTTTACCTACTGGTTGTTTTGCCTTTTCTTCTTGATTAATGCATATAAGAGCGAATACATCAATATCTATCGACGGGGAAGCAATACACTGCTAATAATAAATAACTAGATAGCTAGATACCTACAACAACACTAAAACATTGGTTACGCGAAGAAAACTACGACGTACAGGAACGGGAAAAGGAAAATATTCCGTAGAACATAATCTGAAAATGAGTCTTAATAATCAGTGTATAAATAGTCAATTTAAAGATTTTTTTTAATTTCAATCCATTGTGGCGCGGTGGTACAGCAGCCTTGTATTGTAACTAATATTAAAAACAGTCCTTCGTTGCACAATGCTCTTATTGCTTAAATAGTGTTCTAAAGCCTCGGCCTTTTTTTAATATTAATGAAAGTTCGTTACAGAACCTTGTGCATCATTTTAATGTTTTTAATATTGAGTTATTAGTCCAAAGATACAATGGGTAACGTTTCTGTCTACAGTAAAACTGAATAATCACTGTAATACATCGAAAATACTTTGATGTCGACACCGTGGTAATTCCAATTTTACCTCCTGCGTTCCGCTTTTTCCAAAATCTTCATAAGGGGTTCAGCTTGGCATGTATAAGACAGTAAACTGAGAATTAAAGTCTGAATTCAGTCTCTGACTCAGGCTCGGATAGTTCAGATGGTAGTACGTACCTCGTAAAGGACAAAGATTCTAGTTCGATTGTCATCTCATACATTTTTAACTTAAAGAAAGATCATTTTATTTTTTATTCTGCTGCAGTGTAGATATTAGATCTGCGATGTTACGTGATAACGTGATGTTCGCAGTTGTTTCCACTTAACATGTAACTGGAGGCGTATTCTTTACAATCTCCGATCATCAAAAATAGTGCGTTACCGAAGGGATGATGTAGCAGCAGAAGGAGTTAATGCTATGTGTCTGAGGAGTCACTCAGAAAATATAATATGCAACGCACTGAGGCTAGTTGGAGTAACTTTTCTTTGTTTATTGTACAACTTACCAGACTCTCTTGGTTAAACGAAGAACAAATCCAAATCAAATAATAGCAATGCAACTTTCGTTCTTAATAAAAGGACAAGTCAATTGATTTCATAAGTCTCCTGTATCTTTCTTTTTTTTAAATATAAGCTTTATGCTTCTCACTTTCTCTAGAAAGATGGTATGATGTGAACGCCAGCCCCTTTACTTCTTTTATTCGGAACGATTTTGGCTTTGCTGCTAATTTTAGCCATTGACATTTGATATTAAATTCACATTGGGGTTGGATATATGCACGCAATGTTGTTTTGAAATATAACTGCCGGAACTCTGACGAGTCGCTATGCAGTTTTTTAAAAATTAATCACTATAATTGGCTATTTTCAGTACTGAATAATTTGTCGCTGTGATGTGAAGCTCTGCCTCACTGCACAAATAAGTTATTCCTGAATAACAGGTTTATGCGCATGACGTGCTTTAATGACAATTTTTTTGCAATATATCATGTTAATTAGTTATCCGAAGGCTACTACTGATTTCAGTCTTCCTTTACCCATCATGGTACTCTTTACTTGGCTGGCGGTGTTTTCTAACTTTCACAGTTGCTTGAGCTGAGACATAGGCTATATCGTCTGCGCTTTGAACAGTACAGAACTGCTGTCAGCAATTCCAGAGATATGACTGTAGAAATATCAATTTACGTGATGCAGAAAGGCTTCTTTTCGTTTTTCTTCTGCGTTTGCTACTTCCACCCCGCCTCTTACCTTGTGTCAGCGTCCACTAATGACCAGCAACCGCTTATCCACGAGTCAGAAACTTTTTTCTTTTTATTCTAATTATGTGGTCAATTGCCTTTCTGCGCTCTACAGTCGTCAGTTAATCTCAGGTGGGACAGTCGGGTGTGCCAGTTCATCGTTAATCGTGCACGCTATCCGTTGTTATTATTCCTGTTTTCCTCAGCCCGGAGACCTGTTATGTGCTACTCTTTATTCACTCAGCTTTGCACAAGTCTTTTCATCTGTACATAGGTATCGCAACCTAAAAACATTCGAACTTGTGTCAAGTCTGGGTCTCCTACAACTTTCACGTTCTTCAATTCCTCCCATTGCCAACTTAACTACTGCACTTCTTTTAGTCGAATTGTACCACGCAGCACTTTTGACTTTGACATCTTTCTGTTATGTACATATTCGTATTTTCAGCATTTAAGTATTGAAAATCAGAGATGGAGATGGGAAAACAGAGTAGACGTTCTTAGAAAACCACACTCAGGTTGGGCGGTATATGAAGCCAGGAGTCATCAACCCAGCAAGCGGATTCGAGCCAGACTGGGTCACTCAGAAGTCTCACAAACCAACTCGCAGCTATAGTAGCAAATATGAACCAGAATTCAACATTTATAGTGTTTCTAGAAAGTATACTATGCAAAGCGAAAAGCAGAAAACCTGAAAAACACATCGTCGAATATTTTTATGAATTCAGATGTGGTGAACACCACGTAACGTATGGATAATAATATTACATTTCGGAAATTTTCCATTACTTGAATTTTACATTGTGCAACACAAAATAGTTATTGAGTGTGAGAGATTGATAGAAACAGATTACGCTCGATATTAACATTTAATCTGATACATATTTGTTATGAGGCTATCGATCTTTGACATAACTGTTTAGGTGCTATCTCTCCGACAACAGGGTAAAGGTGGTAATTGTAGCAACAGAAACAGAACTAAACATAATAATGAACTTTTTCAGGAGATATGGAGTCATTGTCTGAGGAGCTTTGATGACAAACGGAGGAAACAAAACAAAAACAGTCTAGTAACACTTGAAATGTTACTAAAATACTGTATTTGTGCAAAACACTTCAACAGATATAAGAAGAATGAAACGCTTCTTTCGATAATGCAACGTCGGACAACAATGTTCTTAAACTAAGCTGCCCCTCAATTAAATGAAAGTTAAATAGAGCCTCTTAATCGTACCCAGAACACGCCGAGGTTTCTGCCTGCTTTGCGAGGCAGCCAGATTCCACTGCCAGATAGCTAACTCTGAACGATAAAAGGACGCTGAAGATAGTGAACGAACCCTTCCCAGAATTTCTGTATACCTAACAGCGTTTACCAATTTTAATAAAGGAACACAAGTATTGGCATTAAGAATCCAAAGATTCTTTTCATATACTGATGAATTACTGAGCATTTACGTGCAAGGTCCAATCACATCAGTACCACGACCGGCTGTGTTCGACGTCAGAGCGCAAAAATTACTCACAGACAACAGGTGGCAACTCTACCAATGGAGGTTATATGAAGCGTGTGCACCTGACGTGGAAGACAGTGCAATCGTTGTCTTAATGTGGGAACGGAGCGATTTATCTGACGTCCGGAAGGGCTTGATCATTGGCATCCGGGCCAAGGATAGAAGCATTTTTGAAATGGTTACGTTTGTAAACTGTTCGCATGCTACCAAGATTGAAGTATAACGTACATGGCAAAAAGGGGCTATCCAAAACCAGCGCCGAGGCCATTGTGGCACACTACGGCTGCGGAGATACATACGAATGAATGGACGTGCAACTGTTGAGCAACTGTCCGCCCAAATTAACGAAGGGGCTACCGGCAGCGTCTCCTCATGGATCGTTCAGCGAACGTTACTGCGTATGGACCTCCGCAGTAGGCGCCTGGTTCATGAGCCCGTGTACTGACTGTTGTTCGTCGCCGACGAAGGTTGGAATTTGTACGCCAAAACCGTAAGCGTACATCCACGGAGTGGCGACGGGTGGTCTTTTCAGATAAATCACATTTTATGCTTCATCGTCATGAAAGTAAACAAGCTGCAATAATCGTCGGAAGGGTTGGGGCTGGAGGAGGGAGCGTTATGGTCTGGGGAATGTTGTCATGGCATTCCCCGGGTGATCTTGTCATTCTGGAAGACATCTGTCCTTGGGGATCGTATCCACCCACACATTTACTTTGCTTTTTCTGTGTGGTTCGAAGAGCACCAGGATGAATTTACCGCACTCCTCTGGTCACCAATTTCCAGGATTTAAAGAAAATTGAGAATCTGTGGGACCACCTGGATCAGGCTGTTCACTCCACGGATCCTCAACTGAGAAACCTAGCGCAGCTGGCCACCGAGTGAGGTGGCTAAGTGGTTAGCACACTGGAGTCGCATTCGGGAGGAGGACGGTTCAATACCACGTCCGGCCATCCTGATTTAGGTTTTCCATGGTTTCCCTAAATCACTTTAGGCAAATGCCAGGATGGTTCCTTTGACAGGGCATGGCCGACTTCCTTCCCCAATCTGATGAGACCGATGACCTCGCTGTTTGGTCTTTTCCCTTCCAGAACCTCATTGACTCTCTTTCTGCACGCCTCGCAGCTGTCTACACTGCAAAACATGATTATTCAGGCTTTTAATAGGTGGTCACGTTAACGAACTAGACACTATAGTTACCAAAAAAGTGAATGATAAACGTTTATTAGGAACGCACTAAGCTAATAAATCAGTCACACGAGAATACAGCACAAATGAGAGGTGAAAGCTGTGTTTTTAGGAGCTGCATATGACAGAGACGTACAAAACAGCTGTCAAAAGCGCTGTGATACAAATTTACTGAAACTCATAAAATTTACTCTTATGTAGGGTACGCTAATAGTATTTAATTTTGTTGCTATAAAAAAATTATGGATTCCTAAATGATTTGAAAGTAGAAATAGCACAATAGCAACGTTTTCACGCATTTCACAATGCATGGCTTTATAAAATAAACTGTGTTCAAAATTCGTACACTTTGAAGTGAGTACTGTTTTAAGCAGCTGGCGGTTGCTGTGGAATACCGATGGCCTAGCATAGCTTTCTCCTCCACCATTCTCCATATCTTGCCTTCTTTTCCTTCTCCTGCTACAGCAGCAGGTTTTATATTCGCGGCCTATTACACAGTGTATTTATCTTCCAGTTCTCTATGGTATTTTCATTCTCTTCGTCACCTCTTCTCAAGGTGAAAGACTGGACATGTATTATAATATATTTTTAACTCACCACTGACACTCCCAGAGAAGAGAGTGCTGTTCATGCAAATGTCGTCGAGAAATGCTTTGTACATCCGTTATTTTGGTTTCTATTCTGTGTCCGGAGGTTATTTCATCCATGAAAGTTAACTGCATGTCCTGATTCATTATTATTTCACTTTAAGTAATATTATTATTTGATAATATAGTTATCACTCAGTTGTCGTCACTAGAAGTGTTCATCTTCTTGCCGTTTTGATTTAGAAATCCCTTTCGTATTTGACTAGCTTAAAGATCTCATTCTGTTGGCTTTTTCTGCTTTCTCAACATTTTCTAAGTGGGATCGGTTTTTACTCTACAAAAAAATGGCTCTGAGCACTATGGGACTTAACTGCTGCGGTCATCAGTCCGCTAGAACTTAGAACTACTTAAACGTAACTAACCTAAGGACATCACACACATCCATGCGCGAGGCAGGATTCGAACCTGCGACCGTAGCGGTCGCACGGTTCCAGGCCGTAGCGCCTAGAACCGCACGGCCACACCGGCCGGCGGAAAAGAGCGACTACGCGTTATCTATAGGCATACTAGAGACACTGTTCTGCTGCACTTTCATTGCAGGAGAGCCTGTATCCTCTAAACACTTTAAATTCATGACGTATTCTTTTGATCTTGAGTATAGTTTGCCTCTTTCGCTTCT
Source organism: Schistocerca piceifrons (assembly GCF_021461385.2). Taxonomy (NCBI): domain Eukaryota; kingdom Metazoa; phylum Arthropoda; class Insecta; order Orthoptera; family Acrididae; genus Schistocerca; species Schistocerca piceifrons. The sequence goes on from NC_060139.1 coordinate 590,313,312, forward strand.
TTTGAACTTTCCAGTGCCTTGTGCCTTTTGCGTTTAATATAATACGGGGACTGCCCAAATACACTGAAGAAGCAAAGAAACTGGTACACCTGCCCAAAATCGTGTTGAGCCCCCACCAGCACGTAGAAGCGCCGCAACACGACGTGGTATGGACTCGACTAATGTCTGAAGTAGTGCTGGAGGGAACTGACACCATGAATCCTGCAGAGTTATCAATAAATCTGCAAGAGTATGAGGGGGTGGTGATCTCTCCTGAACAGGATGTTTCAATGCATCCCATATGTGCTCAATAATGTTCATGTCTGGTGAGTTTAGTGGTCAGCGGCAGTGTTTAAACTCAGAAGAGTGTTCCTGGAGCCACTCTGTAGCAATTCTGCAGTGTGGAGTGTCGCATTGTCCTGGTGGAATTGCCCAAGTACGTCGGAATGCACAACGGGCATGAATGGTTGCAGGTGATCAGACAGAATGCTTACGTACGTATCACCTGTCGGAGTCGTATCTAGACTTATCAGACGTCCCATACCACTCCAGCTACACAAGCCCCACACCATTACAGAGCCTCCACCAACATGAACACTCCCCTGCTACATGCAGGGTCCATGGATTCATGAGGTTGTCTCCATACTCGTTCACATCCATCCGCTCGATACTATCTGAAATGAGACTCGTCCGACCAGGCGAAATCCTTCCAGTCATCAACAGTCCAATGTCGGTGTGACGGGCCCAGGCGAGATGTAAAGCTTCGCGTCGTGCAGTCATCAAGGGTACACGAGTGGGCCTTCGGCTTCGAAAGCCCATATGGATGAATGGTTCGCTCGCTGACACTTGTTGATGGCCCAGCGTTGAAATCTGCACCAAATTTGCAGAAGGTTTTCACTTTTGTCACGTTGAACGATTCTCTTCAGTCGTCGTTGGTCCCGTTCTTGCAGGATCTTTTCCCGGCCTCAACGATGTCGGAGATTTGATGTTTTACCGGATACCTGCTATTCACGGTACACTCGTGAAATGATCGTACGAGAAAATACCCGTTTCATCGCTACCTGGGAGAAGCTGTGTTCCATCGCTCATGCACCGACTATAACATCACGTTCAGACTTACTTAAATCTTGATAGCCTGCCATTGTAGCAGCAATAACCGATCCAAGAAGTGTTGTCTTATAGGCGTGTTCGACCGCGGCGCCGTATTTGCCTCTTTACATATTTCTGTATTTGAATACGCATGCCTATACCAGTTTCTTTGGAGCTTCAGTGTATATGGAAACCCCGCGAGAAATGCATGCTTGAACATAAATACAAACGCTGGCCATCCCTTTAAGTCGCGCTGTTGTATTTGACCACGGATGGCACTTGTGCAATGTCGTCAATACGCTGCAAGTGTCAGTCGTGGTCGGAACAGTGTTCTGTGTAGTAGTGAGTGCAGAATGTCTGATCTCAGTAAATTCGAACGTGAGAAATTTGTTCGTGCTCATAAGGTGGGTGCTTCCTTAACCAACGTAGCCGGAGGGTTTGGCGTTTCAAGAGACACGGTATCAAAGATTTATGCAGCATGCACAGAAAACGGAGATACATCATCCACTGCATTACAACGAGGACGGAAGTGCATCTTGAGTGATAGTGTCAGACGGTCACTGAAGTGAATTGTGACAAAAAATAAGAGGAAGACAGCCGCAAAAGTCACTCCAGAACTGAAAGACGCGCTCGCGAACCCTGTCAGCAATAAAGCAGCACGAAGGGAGCTCCATAAGCAGGTAATTTCAGTACGAGCTGGAATTTGAATACCACTAAGCGATATGCAAAAGCCAGTAACCAGAAAACGTGGTATCGAAGCCATAAAGCCTGGACTAAGGACCAATGGAAGATAGTCATTTGGTCGAACGGATCTTCTTTCACACTGTTTCCAACTTCTAGCCAAATTTACGTCGAAAGATTGAAACGTGACTGGGATTCGATTATGATTTTGGAAGCCTTACCGTGGTATTCCATGGGCCCCGTGATTGCTCTGTAAGGTCGCATTACTGCCAACGATTACGTGACCATCAGGTCCAAACCATAGTACAATGTTTGTTCCTCATTAGTGATGATATGTTCCAAGACGACAGGGCCCCTGTTCACAGAGGTCGCATTGTCTAGCATCGGCTTCCTGGACACGGTGATGAAATGTCACGTCTTCCTTGTCCATCACATTCACAATATCTTAACATCACTGAGGCCTTTGTGGTTTGCTTTGGAGAGAAGGATGCGTGGAGACTTTGTGGTCTGATTTGAAGAGAAAGATATTTGATCGCTATCCACCTCCATATCTGAAATTTCCTCGATTTTGCAGGAAGGCCGGCCGCTGTTGGCCGAGCGGTTCTAGGCGCTTCAGTCCGGAACCGCGCTGCTGCTACGGTCGCAGGTTCGAATCCTGCCTCATACAGGGATGTGTGTGATGTCCTTAGGTAAGTTAAGTTGAAGTAGTTCTAAGTCTAGGGGACTGATGATCTCAGATGTTAAATCCCATAGTGCTTAGAGTCATCTGAATTTTTTCTTCTTAAGTTTTCAGAGATTTAAGTAATTTGATGCGCCTAGGGTGACTTCGGTTGATACAGACCAGAAAAATGGAACATATAAACATCAGTGTCGTACGCAAACCCAACACATCGCCAGAAGACGCCAGGTAAGAAACTTGATGATGATGTTTGGTTTGTGGGGCGCTCAACTGCGCGGTCATCAGCACCCGTACAAAGTCCGAATATTTACACAGTCCAATTTAGTCACTTTCATGAATGGTGATGAGTATGAAATGATGATGACTACACAAACACTTAGTCCCCGGGCGGAGAAAATCCACAACCCGACTGGGAATCGAATCCGGGACCCCGTGATCCAGGGGCAGATGCTAGTAATAAACTTGCCTAAACGTCATTATATATCGACTAGTTTAATTATCTCGTATCTCGAAAAAGATTCGTTTGTTAAAATTTCAGAGCGAGCCTAAACTACAACTTCTAAATTAATTAGTAAACAGATGACCGGTGCCACCCTTTTGTTAATACTGTCTCTACATGCGTAACATCTGTAGTTCTCCAATTTTCATTTCCTATCTACGTGCAACTTTGCCAGCTTCTCCATGTTTAGGTCTAAGGCGCAGCAGCCATGCACTGTGCGGCTGGTCCCGGCGGAGGTTCGAGTCCTCCCTCGGGCATGGGTGTGTGTGTTCGTCCTTAGGATAATTTAGCTTAAGTAGTGTGTAAACTTAGGGACTGATGACCTTAGCAGTTATGTCCCATAAGATTTCACACACATTTGAACATTTCTCCATGTTTAGCACTTAGTCAGCTGGTTTAAAACTTCTGGTTTTATTAGAATATTGCTCTCCCTCACTAAGGGTTTCGACTACTGTCAATATTTTTCGCAGTCATATTTTGATTATACGAGGCAATTCAAGATGATTGTAGCGGTTACAAACCGCTATAACTCTTTACTGAACAGCGATACAGGTATAAATATCACAGAGAATATAAAAGAAAGTTCAGATTATTTTAACACATTTTATATCTGTTACATATGATTCCCATTGGTCACACTGACAGAATCTGAATTATAACCCATTTCACACTATACATTCTGAAGCATATGTGGAGTCACCGTCCCGGGCATATTAGAAACGCACATTTTTTTAGCTCTGGAATTGCTATCGGCAAAGGCGACGCAAGGTCTTTCAAATTACCTCATGAAAAGAAATCAATTATTGTCAGGTCCGGAGATATACACCGACCAGTCACGTTAATGTGACCACTCGTCAAAAGCCTGAAAATACGCAGACCGCTGCGAGATGTGCCGGAAGAGAGCTAACGAGGATCTGGAAGGTACCGACAGGGATATGGAAATATTCTTGACTCCAGTGCTGTGGCCAGCTGCATTAGATTTCTCGCTTGATGATCCACGGCGCTAACAGTCCGAACGAGGTGGTCCCAAAGATTCTCGTCTGGATTTTAAATACAGGGAGTTTGGTAACCAGCGGAGTACGGTAAACTCATGAATGGTGCTCTTCAAATCAAGCACGTACACTGCGAGCAGTGGGACGCGTTGAATTGTCGTGCTGGTAGACGTCATCGTGCCGAGGCAAAAACATACTGCATGTAGGGATGGAAATGGCCCTCAAGTATGGATGCATAATTGAGTTGATTCATTGTGCGTTTTGGAACGACAAGGCCACCCAGGGGATGCCACGAACACGTTCCCCAGACCATAAGGCATGCAGGATGTTTGTTTTCAGACGTTTCATGCCGTACACGCCAACTTCCATCTGTCCACAGGAGCGTAACGTGATTCATCTGAAAAGGTCACTTGTCGTCACGCAGTGGACATCCAGTTGCGGCACTGACATGCGAACTGCAGCCTTTGTTGCCAGTGAACAGCAGTCAGCATGGGCATATGAATCGGGCGCTTTCTGCAGATGCCAATATGCAGCAACGTTCTCTAAACGGTCGTTCAGGAGACGTCGATGGTAGCTCATTGGTTCATCTGGGCAGTCACTTGTTCAACAGTTGCACGCCTACCCGGCTGTACACATCTCCGCAGCCGTCGTTCACCCCTGTTATCTGTGGTCCATGGTGCACCACAGCTGCTTCGGCGTCGGTTTTGGATATCGCCATTTTGCCATGCGCCGTACACTTGAACCACGGCGGCACGCGAACAGTTTACTAACTTAGTCGTTTAGAAAATGCCTCCACCCTTGGCGCGAAAGCCAATGATTACGTCTTTTTGGACGTCAGACAAATCGGTCTTTTATCGCATTACCGCAGCAACTGATCTATTTTCCGCGTCCCCAGACACGCTTTACACACCTTCCACTTTTAGTACTATCATCTTCCTTCTGTGGGTGGCTACTGTACGTTGACGTCGAACAAAGTCGGTGATCACATTAATGTGGCTGGACCGTGCGTATGGTAAAAAGCGAAACATAGCGTCGTCATGTTCAGTACGACCGATGCAACGGCTTTGAAGGAGGTGATTTATAAAATTGTGCAAACCTCAAAAAAAAAAAAAAAAAAAAATGGTTAAATGGCACAGAGCACTATGGGACATAACTTCTGAGGTCATCGATCCCCTAGAACTTAGAACTACTTAAACCTATCTAACCTAAGGACATCACACACATCCATGCCCGAAGCAGGATTCGAACCTGCGACCGTTGCGGTCGCGCAGTTCCAGACTGTAGCGCCTAGAACCGCTAGGCCACCCCGGCCGGTGCAAACCCCCATACCTCAATTGCGGGAGGGGCGGGGAGGGTGGGGGGCGGTGGGGGGGAGGGGGAATCCGTCTTTCTGAAAGGCTCGAACATGTCTTGTTAAGTGTTTGCTGAGACGCTTAGTTCAGTGAAGAAAATGTGACTCAACAATGTTTGTGCCGACGTCGCACAAACACACTGCCTTACGCTGAATCACTCTAATTTTCTGTTGCACACGAAGAATTTCTGTACCCCTTAACTGAACGCTGTGCTGGTTACCCTTGCCAGTTATGTGGAAGGCTACCTCATCGCTAAAAATGAAAAATGTAGCAAATGATTTCCAGTATTGCTGTAGCATAATTCGTACATTTGACGTATCTAAGAACTTCTGCGAGACAAGGAATTGTCACTGTGGTCTAGGATTTTATGCATAAATGTGTGGATCTTATCTACTCTACATCGCTAAATTGAATCTGTTAAGATGGGAGAACATACCATCTAACACTATCAATAAAACTGAAGAATAAGGATGAGTTGTTATTGGAGGACATTGCCAAATGGCTCAACTTAGCGCTGCACACATCACAGCAGTGTAGAAGCTCGTTCATCATTGAAAATCTCATGCAGTCGGTCTGTCGGTCACGCTCCAGCAAATGCGTGAGGTGAAAGCAATCAGTAGTCTTCTGATATTAATGATTACAATGAATAATTTTCTAGGCTAGCCAAGGACATTTAATTAAAAGCTAGAAAATTAAAAAACAAAGTTCAAAAATGGTTCAAATGTCTCTGAGCACTATGGGACTTAAAATCTGAGGTCATCAGTCCCCTAGAACTTAGAAATACTTAAACCTAACTAACCTAAGGACATCACACACATCCATGCCTGAGGTAGGATTCGAACCTGCGACCGTAGCAGCAGCGCGGTTCCAAACAAAGTTCACAAGGTATTTGGCTTACTATAGCACAAGAAAAGTTTTCTGCAAATTATAAAGCCATCGTTGCACGTCAGGCAGTCCGTCGTTCGCGAGGTCAGGGTCCGCTGTCAGTAAATGCTCCAGTTAACAACCCTAAACAACAAGGAAGTGCATAGTACTACTACACCTGCAGACACGTCCACAGCATCATCGGTATACTCCAATCAGATTAATACAAACAAACTGTTGGCGGATAGCTGAAAGGCATCTTCTTGGAGATTACGACTGTGAAAAAGCAGTTAGTCGGCAATACTATTGCTATGAGTGTAATGTCACTGACAAAAACTATTACCCCACAGCTGAAGGAATCTATTGTTACCAGAGAAGCAGCTGTGCTTGTGCATCGTAGGGGTTGGAGAAGCTGTTCTACAATTGAAATACTTCCCCGACAGCCGAAAAAATGTGGTATCAGATTACATGCGTATATTGAAAAATACACTTTCATAGAACGAAAAAACAGTCCAAGAACGTTTGAAGTGGTCGTCATCACATCTTGCTGGTTACAAGACGGCCGTCTCTTATGCATCAATATAATTTTATAGAAAATATGTGAGATTCTTCTCTGCCGTTTTAGAAATTTTACAAACATACACTAATGGTACCGAATATTTTCGAACCCTGTGAAGTATTTTCGAATTTTCTTGACTATAACCTGGAAGTTGCGCGTATCGCGCAGATCCATAGTCCACCAAAATCGTCTTAATAAAACGAAAAACCACTCCACGTTGCAAATATGATATTTTTCATTCGACGACTAGTTTCGGAACGAGACCCATTTTCAAATCAACATAACAAATGTAATGTATATTCGCAGTGCATACAGATAACTGTTATCTGTATGCAATGTGAATGTGCATTTACACATTTTGTTGACATCTTCGGAAATGCCATTTTCGACTTTGTTATGTTGATTTGAAAATGGGTCTCGTTCCGAAAAATGTAATGTATATTCGCAGTGCATGCAGATAACTGTTATCTATATGTAATGTGAATGTGCATTTACACATTTTGCTGACATCTTCGGAAATGCCATTTTCGACTTCGTTATGTTGATTTGAAAATGGGTCTCGGCCCGAAACTAGTCATCGAATGAAAAATGAAATATTTGCAACTTGGACTGGTTTTTCGTTCTCTTGATTAACAGACGTTGCAGGCCCAAGTCACTCCAGCATGCTGGAAGTTCGTTAAGTCTCTTTAAACTTCTTCAAATATTTTTCATTTGTTCAGCTGGTCTTTATTTTCTCCGAAGCCACATCTTCATCCCGTCTAAGGGTTTCTTATGTGTTCTCAACAGCGTCTAGCTTTCAATAACAAACAGCACTCTCGAGATGAACACTTTGATAACCCATTTTTTAGTTTCATATTATATTACTTGTTACTTGTCTTATTAGGGGAAAACACGTATTTCTCTGTTGCAATCATTTTCCTTATTTCTGGTTTTATTTTGTAATTATAGTGTCTAAATAATGTACTGTATGTAAATAATACATTTTATTTAAGAGTAGTACTTTATTTATTGCAACTTTCAGGCGTTTGGTTAGCAACCGTCAGCTTAGATCATAAGCTTCATTGTTTCAGTTTTCAAAAATCTGACAAATTTCATTAATGTATCCCACATAAATTGTTCACTGTCAATCAGTAGAGAAATGGCTGTACTTATTTCTGTATGTTTCTGCTTTGGAGAACCTGATTGCTATCTTAAGAAACAAGGAACGTGATGACAAGAAGTAACAATATGTTAATTCCTGTCAAATTTCAGGTTTACGTTTTTTAATCGAAATTATCAGATTTCTTGTCTCATCCGGCAAGAGATCCAGAGCTCCTCGTTTCTATGTCGCTTGAGCACGATTGATGGAGAAATCCGCGAAGGTTTTTTTTTTTTTTCAGTGGAAATACAGCTACCAGCAGAGATCAAGACAATAGAGGCTATCATGCTAAATTGTGACTGAACATTTTAAAGTAAAATGAGGAAGATGAAATGGGAATAAAATTGCGCAGTCGAATGCAACGCGATACCATCACAGTATTTTTTTTTTGAGTGTAGCAGCTATGGTGAGTTATGTGAAGGTGTGATGTAGACTACCTAAAACTCGGACACAGCAGTTCCACCCGTCAAAATTTCAGGCAACACGAATTGCGCCCACATTTCTGGCCACAGTTGCTGAACAAACGGTACAGCAACATTGTTTTTTTTTGCCAGTCGTGGTTACATAGACCATACTAGTGATACTGACGAAAGTGAATTCGTTAAGGTGAGTGCAGCTTTCCTTCATTTGAAAAATAAACAAAAAGGAGAAATAGAACTTTATACATCAATATTCCCGTTTTTTGTTGCAATGTTTTTAACACTACAACCCAGTCCCTCGCGTATTTTTCATTTACTTGATTTTTCGAGTTTATAAACATTTTTTGTAAATATATTATTTATGAGCAACATCGTTGTCGAGAGTGCGTGCAGTCGTAGAGGTGAAGGTAGAGAAGTAGTTACGAAGCATCTGTGGTGTGGAACAGACGTATGTGCTGAAGCACAAATACCAGAGTGTTTTGCGTCGAGAATGGTGTAATATGTGGCCAGGCCAATTATAAGTGGACGAGCAAGAGTGTGGGCACATCATACGATCGCAAGAAGATTTTGGAAGTGATGAAGAACACTGTGTGTCCCAAATTTATTCAAGCCCCTCGCTAATTAAGAAGAGCCGGCTCCCAATAATGGACTTCATCATAAGCACTACTTCGCATCGCAAGCAGCGCATCGCAAAGTAAGATCCAGTCAGTATTTCGCAGCCATGTAATAGGCATGCCAGAGTCTTAGTAACTTTTTGGAACATTATAGTGTGTTTAGTCAAAGAAAAACTTGTCGAGAGGAACTCCATTGACCCGAGTCGTTAACCATCAGCAGGATCCTGTCCTTTCGTCATAAATTCCAAGAAAGTCACAAGTGAAAGAAATACTCAAAAGAAGCCAAATCTAGTTAAACCTACAGCAGATTGTCAATCAAGTACCTACTGTATTCAAAAACATTAGTAACTATTGTGGCTCAGATAGTATTTCACAACTACTGCAGACAGTCACTTCTAATTACAAGTGATTTAAAGGGAAATTCACATTTTATGACAAAAGCATGCTGTCTTTCATGTAGTGAAAGTAGTTTTAGAATTTTGTGTCGTATTTTGTAAATGATATTATGTGCATAAGTCTATGTGACATTAGTACTGAAAATAATTTCGCAGTGAATGAAGGTTCTTACGGCATCTATTTGAAAAGCAATCAGTTGCAAAGTAATAAGTAAAGAATAATAAGCAGTTTTGTCACCTTTATGCATTTTTTTACAAATGAATAGTATTACCGTGAGTTACGTGAGACAGTACAGTTTCCATGAAGTGTTGCAAGTCATTGCTTATTATTGGTGATCATAAAGTTGACTAATGTCATAGCATTCCAGATTAACGTCTTTTTTTTCGTGACACATGTGTCTTTTACATGTAAGTTAAGGCTTGTGCAGTTTGTCTAGTAGCTCCTTTGTTTTTCTCGCACGATACTGACGTGATTTCAGAGTCATTACAATTATATCATAAACTAAAATTTTTGTTTTTGGAGTTGGCGACCGTATTCTGCAATCTAAATTCATTCAAACCATATTCCGGCATTCAAAATTACGGCTAACTACAATGAAACTTTAATTTATTGCCATTTTTTACGTTTCGATCGATACTGAAAGTTGTAAGAGACACTCATGCGATAGCGATCAGACTGTAACCATGTATTATATTCTGTCGGTAAGTTTGATCATCGGATTCGATGCCTTGTTTCCACTAACAGCGGAACATTAGGTACATGTGCCACAGTAAAACCTTACATACACAGTTGAGTATACGTACATTACATGTTGGCAGCAAAACGATTGCAGCAACCAGCTGCCGATCAGTATGATCTTTAAAAGTCATCTGAAACCCATTTAACTTTTGTTCCTCGTAACCCGCTGACTTATTTACAAAATACTTCACCGATCTTTCTGCTTGCTTCATTGCTGACTCATTTCTGATACTCGTGACGAAACTTTCCATTGTTCAATATCTTCCTTAGTGCAAACTTACAGCGTGCATTTGGAACAAGTAGAGCATCTTCGGCACATTCTCATCCAAAATTAATTGCTTGCGGATGTCTTTGCCGACAGCTTGCCAGTGAAGTTCTGACATAGTTTCTGCACAAAATCCTATTCGGCCTTTCTTTGCAGTTATTAATCAGTGCTCTTCCCCGCATCCGTGCTAGCCGCAGCAATAAATGTAACTCGTTCGTTGTCAGCGACTCTGAATCGCAGCTGTTTCGGATGGATGCCTCAACAGCCGTTCAAGACAACTGTCACTTAAAACTCTCAGAACAATTTCGCCAGAACTTTTATGTCCATCCATGAAATAAAAACTTAATTATTATAGTCAATAGCAAGCCAAATGAAATCAAACTCTTCCGGTTTTGACCTAACCAGAGGTGCTGCATTAATTGCTCCAACGAATGTCTCTCAGCTGTTGATGGAAATTATCTATAGATCGGTTATTATATACCTTCGGCCAGACATTACCATATTCTGAACTGATACCGATTTCATTAACGTGACATCCTGACTGTGACTGATATATCGTCACTAGTAGCGACTGATATTCGTTTCTGGCAGGTAAGACATTCGTGCCACTCTTCTTCACACAACTTTATGTACATAGTGATAGATGAGAATTCTGATGTCAGTATATAAAATCATTTCTTGAGATTCATCGCAACCCTTAGGCTAATGTTTCTGTCTGTGTATCGGGTAAGAAAGGAAGAATCATAATATTTGTCTGTGGATGAGACATGACAAAGAAACTATGGTTTCCTTGACACCGCTTCACCGTTGTAGACAGTTTCACCAGAACTATAGAGAGGTTAGATAGCCAAAAAAAGCATACAGGTTGAAAAGGGTATGTCTCTTTTGCCTTTTGCTCTCCTAGAAGGGAAAAAAAACAGTCCCCTCTCCAACAATCGTTCGGGGACTGCTTCTTAAAGCACTTTTGCTGAAACCGCCGATTCGTGAGTATCCCTCTTCTTCGCAACACGATCTGTTGTAAATTCAGATTCCTTTATGTAGGCTAGAATGTCGTTGGAGATGAAGGAAACAACGCATTTACTTTGGGTTAGCAATTAATAATGCTTTTAGTGAAGATCGTGTTTTGTATACGGTACAATTCAAAAATAATGCATGATCTTGCAGTTATGCTTTGTACTTAATCCCAGTCGGACCACATGGTTTCAGCACAGTCGTTTTCCATAATGCCTAATTTCATTTAATCACTCTCAGCCAACCTTCTGCATTTATTCAAGCGCAGCTTCGATTGGTTTGCATTGTCTTTATACTCTACGTTCATTAGGTCGAACTAGTCCTTTGTGTGGCACCAACTTCCACGAGGTGATTTACGGTTATGAATCCCTCCTAGCAGAATAAGCTAAGTTCAATGTACATAATGAACCCCTATATATATATTTATAATTTCATTTAACAAATTTTATAAGAATTAGTGTGGTTTTCACGGACTGACTCTGATCCCACTGTGCGTCCCTAATTACCCTCTTTAATTGCATAGTACTAAACTGAGTACAACGAATCCCTATATGCATGACAATGTTCCCCTGTGTTGCATTTGATCCAAATAATTTATTTTTTATTGGGTGTAACAGACTATTTTCTACCCTCTCGTCAAGTGTCTCTTGTTATAAAGAAATAGTATGCAGTTACTTCTGTTGCATCCTCCCTTGTGTGACTGATTACCTGTGGAAAACCACAGTTATTCACTCCTCACCAATTTCCGAGCTTCACATCCTAAATACTCCTGAAAGGTCTTTCCTGTTTATCAGGTTAACGAAGTATGTTAATGTTTTCTGCTTTTAAGGAACCATATACAGTCAGTGCGTCTTTTTCGATGTATCTATTATGATCAGATATTATCTCTTGTTGGTCTAAACGAGTCTTACACTCCAACTTCCTTCGAACTCTGTGCAAATTCAGAAGTCAGGGATCCCCACTCCCTCAGAGACTTTCTTGTTGCACGGACGCCAAGAGTTGCACTGAATCCCGATATGAGTTGCGTGACCTTAGGTAATCTGTCACCACTGTATAGTCGTACAGAAAACATAGCATTCCTCGTTGCGTGCTCAATTTATGGTTGTCAGTTTTGCCAGGGTCTAATCAGTAATTTTAACAAAATTTCGTACGACATTGGACTTACGGGGGTCGGTGATAATACAAAAAATAAAGAGAAATCTGAGTATTCCAGCATCTCCATGTCATATGGTGAAAGGTGTAACGCCCAAAAAGAGTGGCACTCAGTGTTACGATAGAGTAGAAGCAGACGTCCGTACTAGGGATCCCCTACTTAGGTATGACCAGATTAAGGAACCCAGGAACCGCTTTTGTTTCACGACGCTTACTGATGTGGTGCTTCTCAGAATCACCTGCCTCTTTTAATCTGCTCGCCAAACGTACTCAGCAATTCAGGTGTCTATATTATGTGTCCAGCTTTTTTGTGCACCTGTCAGTAGTCTTCAGAGTAGATCAAAATATTTACTACAATGACAAATAATGTAGCCCGAGTTCTAGATTATTTCAAAAACAAACAAGAGGTCAGTTGTTGACTCTTGTTGACTAAGGTTGACATTCTACTTACTGCTATTATTCTCTGTTGATCCGTCATTTGTCCGAGACTGCTGTTTCGAGTAGCAAGTGCAGTGGCGAGTCTGCCTCTTAAGATCTGTCTGAGTCATCTCCCGCAACATCATCAAAAATGGGCCGACTTAGTTGTCGCATATTTGTAGATAGAGTTCTGCACTCGCTTGTCAGGCGTGTGAGTGAAATTTCGAGACCAATCGTGTTCTGGTATGAATGTCATAATCCTGGAATGAAGTGGCGCTCTTGTTGAAGTGATGTTGGCTACATCAAGCCAAGATCACAGGAAGCTACCCCAGGATCAGAGCCTGTGATATTCGTTGTTCCCTCGCGCCATTAATTCCCATACATCTATCTTCGTCAGACATACAGTACGACTACTAATCGTTTCCGAACTGTGACCAGCACCTACTGCATCATTATGAAGTAATTACGGTTTTCCATTCATTAGACAATTCTATCTTAGGAAACGAAGCAAAGCCGGCCGGGGTGGCCGAGCGGTTCTAGGCGCTACAGTCTGGAACCGCGCGACCGCTGCAGTCGCAGGTTCGAATCCTGCCTTGGGCATGGATGTGTGTGATGTCCTTAGGTTAGTTAGGTTTAAGTAGTTCTAAGTTTTAGGGGACTGATGACCTCAGAAGTTAAGTCCCATAGTGCTCAGAACCATTTTGAAACGAAGTAAACTTCACAAATGCATGACTTAAAAGTTTTACAAAACCTTAAACAACGTTACTAGATGATACACTGCACTCTTTTACTACAAACAGTTTTACTCATTTCCATAGCGAGTTTAAGTTTTAAGTTAGCTTGAACCCGTCCACATTTAAACAATGATCCTTAGATCGTGCTGGTTTACGTGCTCCAGTCATCCGAAAGCACAATCTGTATCTTTCTTCAGCCATGCTTTGTACATGAAAGAAAAAATTGGACACTGAATTTCAGTAAACACAGTAACGAGATAGTTCTTAATACCTTTCATTCTGTATTGACGGCAAAAACTTCGAAACAACAAGAAGGAATTGTACGACATAAATGAATGTTGTAGGCGTGTTTATACATCTGAAAGATGATGTATATTCCAATTTAGCGCCAGTCGCATAAGAATGATACTAGTAGCGCCACTATGAGGATCCAAATTAGGTTTGCTTTAAATACACGCTAAAACGGTTGTGAGCGGTAGTTACCTTTGAGATTCGAAGTGGTGAATTGATGTTAGTCAAGAAAGCCTTATCAGCAAATCACTGAGTTTGAACGAGGTCTTGTGATAAGGCTACGAGAAGCTGGATGTTACTTCAGCGATATTTCAAAAAGATTTGGCTGGAATATAGCCATTGTATGTGACGGCTGACAGCGGTTGTCACGAAAATGCACGGTCGCAAGAAGGGCGCCGGACGGCCACGTGGCACTACTGAGAGGGAAGACCAATGCATTTCTTCATACGGCTCTGACACAACATCGTACAGCATCAAGTAGCAGTAATCTGAGCAGCAGGTGGCACCATAGTGGCACCACGAACTGTTACAGACCAGTTACTTGAACAACAACGACAAGCCAGACGTCCTATAGCGTAGATTCCACTGACCCTAAACAACAGCCATTTGTGACATCGGTGGAGTCAAGCCAGAGCTCAATGGATGGCGGGGTAGAGGTCTGTTGTTTTTTCTGCTGAAAGCTGGTTCTGCTTCGGTACCAGTGAAGGACGTGTGTTACTTAATAGGAGGCCAGTTCAGGGCCTGCAACCAACTTCTCTGTTTACTAGACATATCGGACCTACACGTGGAGTTATGGTCTGGGGTGCGATGTCGGATTGCAAATTTGTACGTCAATCTGGTGATTCGAAATGTTGTGCTTCCATTCATGAATAACAGTCCAGGGAGTGTTTTCCAACAGCATAACGCTCGCCCACATACTGCTGTTGTAACTCAACATGTTCTACAGAGTGTCGACATGTTGCCTTGTCGTGCTCGACCACCAGATTTGTCTCCAGTCAGCACATATGGGACATAATCGGACGACAACTCCAGCGTAATCCAAGAACAGTATTAACTGACCCTGTATTGATCGAGTAGGTGCAACAGGCATGGAACTCCATCCCACAAACTAACAACCAGCACCTGTATAACACAATGCATACATGTTTCCATGCTTACATTGCGGTTACACCGGTCATTATTGTGCCATCATCTCACTCTTGTCATGGCTTATTTCGTGCTTACATTAACCTGTTACCTTCCAATGTTGATCACTGAAACATATTCCGAAATTTCATTATGCTTCATTAATTATTTTTTGGTGCTGCTATTTTTTCCGTCTGCGTATTCGCACGCAACGCATTTCAAAAACGTTTTTTAACATCAGACTTGAGCCGTGCCGGTTCCAGTCGAATCTTTGGCTCGTTTACTTGTCTGATTTACTGGCATCTCGATAGTGGTGTGATTGTAGCGTAGGTATCTGGACTTCTCGTTGCCGTGGCGACGTGAAAAAGAAGCCCTACGCGCTCACTGGGGTTAGTAAGAGCCGAGACTTGGAGTACGACGCTTCCTGGAGGCGGCCAGCTCTTTGAAAAAGAAGCCTTGCACGCCGAGAGAGTCAGTGTGCGACTTCAAGGAATCGTCGCCGTTATTGGTGTAGGGAGTCGTTTCCGATCGTATTGGATTGCCGTAATTACGGATCTTGCCATCCGTTCGTTGACGGATATTTTGAATGTTTGGACTGATTACCTGTTTGGTCACTCAGTTCCTGCCTCGCATGGCTCTCTGAGATTTGTTGCAGTTTAATTTTACGGAACAGTTACCACACGGTTTATTCAGATTGCATTGGTGTATATTTAGTTTACCTTGAGTGATTTTGGGAATTATGAGGTCTTATGGGCCAAGTTGTGGGGTAAAACTGGAAGATTAATTAGTACTTAGGGACAATTTTAAAATTTGTTGCATTTCATTCATTATTTTACGGAATCAGAAAGAAATATTGTGATTTTAGACGCCATTGTTAATATATGCTTGAGTTGTTTTAGATCCTATGGTGCTAGCTTAAGACTTTGATGTATTTCTTGGTGGCTAAAAGGTTGTGTTAAATACCATCAATTATAGAGGTAAGTCTTATGCATACTTTAAGACACTGACTGTACTAACGGCCCTTTGCTGGATCTGTACGTAAAGTATGTTTTATGGACTTTAATTTCTTCACTTCTTTTTGTCTGGTTCGAGTTAGTTATGGTCTCTGAGATACATCGGCGAATGGTGTTGTAAATTTTTCTTGGTCTAAAACCTTGTTATGTTAAAACGCGTAAAGACATTTCTAGAAGCGTAATTGACTATTTTTCTGGCTTCCTAGCATCAGATTCTAAAGGCGCCTTTTGGTGAATAACAATAGAACAGCCTTGAGTTATCTTGGCTTACTTTATTTGTGCTTAGGCTATGGTATTCTCGTTGACAGCGTTTGCTAACTGTGTCCCTGAAGTTCGGGCCCTCACGTGATCATAGCGTGCTTGTGGCCTGTTTGTGTGACACCCCAGTGATTGCGGTCTCGGCCATTATCTGGGGCGGTGCAGCACCGTGGTGCCCTAGTTTATTCTAGCTGTTTATAGATTAATTTGAATTTTATCGGCCTTTCTCTTTCCCGCCTAAAAGGTATTGTTTTAATGCCTGTCTGCATCTTTAGACGTCATGTTTTCAGGTTGTGTGAGTTTTAAATTCAGTCAGTTTCACTTGTTTCACACTGATTGCTAGTGAGTCTTGTTGTATACGTTTCCTACAGCTGTATGTTGACAACAAAATTTTCCCTTAATCTGAAGGTTATTTTTTTAATATCTTCAGAGAATTTAATACCCTCAAATCCGTAGGGGTCAAGAGGTAATAAAAAATCTTCAATATTAAATAATGAGTCTCTTTTACATTGTATTATATTAAAAGACAAAAGAAGAAGAAGCCAAACAACTTTTAAAAAATGTGTTAAACATTTACTATCAGGTCGAATATAAAATAAAGGGTAATATATAACAGCTCTATGAAGATCTAATAAATCATTTAAAACATGTAAATAAAATTGAGGATGGTTACATATGAAAATGAGATGAAATAAGTGATATCGGTATAAAAAACTTGACACAAATAAGTGATATTGCTTTAGATGTAATAAACCCAACAAGCAGAGAAAAATATACATTATTACCTCATGTGGTTGTTCAAATAAACGATCAGAATTTAAGAATAGCTTTTGTTATTTTAGGATTATATAAGTACATTTTTAATTATGATTACAACATCATTCAAACACAATTTAAAAATCTTGAAAAAGAAATAAATATTATTCGAAATAGAGATCCAAATTGTGAAGACATTTTAAGAATTAATTATGTACCTAATCCAAGAAAATTATTTCAAAGAATGAAAGAAAGATTGGGTATTGTTTGTTATTGAAATTATTTCAATATTTGTGGTAACGATACACGAGAAGAATTGTTTGATGATATAATTAACCTTGTGACTGCTAAAGCTGATTTCAGATTGATGACTGCTGAAATAGTCTTCTAATAGTGTTCACCTCACAGTAAAATTTCTTAGAAAAGAAAATTTAAAATACAACTGCTTCTTCATATTCAAATTTAATACACAATTCATAGCGATTTAGATAATCATCTAATACATGAATACTATCAAAAGTATCCGATTCAATTAACAAAGATATAGCGTCCCCAGTGCTATATTACGAAATTACTTAAAAAAACTATATTTATAAAGAAGAGACATTCAAAAATTGAATAATATATTTTTATCACGTAGCTGTAAAACAATAATTTATCTGTCGAGAAATGCAAAGAAATGCAATGCAAAGAAATATAACAAAGTGATCTAAAGAGACGACAAGATACGCTCTTTTGTTAATTTTTTAGTCGTCTTCACTTCCTCTTTTGTCTTGAGTGTGTATAGACGGACATCATGCGAGTGCTGGCAAATGTAAGCATATTTGTATGAGTTAAGCAGATAATATATTAATTGAATATTATTGTGCACTTTTAATTTGTGAGAGGTGATCCCGATTTCATGTCCGCCTTCCTTGAATTAACCTGCATTCAAGTAATTTACAGTTCAACAATCGCAGCGGCTGATGCAGCCAACGACGCCATTACGTGGCGATATTAACTTATGAAAAATTAGCGGAAGCGGAAAACTCGCCCGCTATTAACATAATATTAATTTTTCTCCACAGCCGCCCGACGTTGCAGAAAATACGTAGCTTTAAGATTCTTATTTTCAGTACCATAGCTGAGAGCCAGAGCCAGGATTCCGACTACAGTACAATGGTTAACGGAGGTAAGAAAAATACTCTCGCGCGTATGTGGGCCGCAATTTTAATTAATAACTAAAGATCTTTTACTTTAAAGGGAACTGACTAGCCGAGGAAATTAATATGAAAGGTTTATTCCAATGTTCAACTTATATGCTCATCTTTTAAGATTCAGCGAGTCTAACATTCAATAACGTAACAGATAATTTGAGATTAATTTTATTAAAAAGGAGAACTTCAGGAAAGCATTTAATCGTAAATCAAAATTAAATGAAATATCATTTTTATTAAGACCCACCACATAAGTCGGCAACAATCAAAAAAAATAATAATATATTAAATTACGAACGCCGACGGACGCGAGATTGGCGCCGCAACTTTGGGGCCCGATCAAAGAAAATATGAGATTTACTAAATCTGACTCTATTGTAATGAATGTAATTATGTATGTGTCTAATTGTTGTAAAATATTAATGCCTATATGAATTCCTTTACATGTACGACAACAAAAGCACACCCAGAGGAGATCTGGAGAAGAAAAAGTGTAGAAAAGAAAAAGCATTGCGAGAAAGAAAAATAAGTAAGGTAAGGCCTGTTGTGCAAGCATCCTGCGTAGCTCTGTGCGGAATAACGAACCCATGTGCACATGAGATACCTTCGGTGTTTTGTGTATTTATGTGTTTATTTTTGGAGAGGATAATTAATCGTGTGTGTATCAGTGTTAAAGATTTGTCAGTGGCTTAAAGTGAATTTATTGTGGGTAAGATAGGACAAGCTAAAGCATCCGTACCAGACGAACAAAATTTTGTTAATAAGGAAAGTGAGGGTCATTTGCAATACGCAAACGAATCCCAAGCCACTGCCTCGGATAACATAATTTCCGGAGCGGGGGGCGAGGATCTGTGGACGATGAATGACGCTCCACAGCAAAATGGGAATAGAGTAACCACTCCACTGCCTGGGCAGGGGGGCCAATCGAGTGCTAGATTAAGCAGGGCACCAGTATGCTCACCGATTGCAGACCCATTTGCTGAATTTCTGCATAGGCTCGAAGAAAGAGATAGGGAAAGAGACGAAAAACTGGCTCAGATGCTATGTGAGCAAGAGCAGCGCAATGAAGCGAAAATAGATAGGATCCAAAGCGAACTTGCTGAGATGCGGGACGCTTGCAAAGAAATCCCCGATCTTGTGCAAAGCTTAGCCGGCGAGATGCTGAAATTACAGATATCGCAGGCTAGGCTTGAAGATAATGTCCAGACTTTAACCAACTGCGTGGATAATGTGGAGATAGATGCACGGAAAAGTATTGACGCATATTTGGAAGTGCAAGCTCAAAAAGTAGAAAAAGAATTAAATGAATGGCTAGAAGTAAAGGACCGCGAGATATCTGCAAAGATTGAAAGCGACGTAAAAACAGCTGTAGAACAAGCGACTGCGGCCGCGAGTGTAAATATTGACGCTAGCGCTGCTGCACTACATGCCGAATTAACACAGATCAAATCCCGTGTGACTGCGGAGTTGCCAAATTGGCAACAGGAGGTCGCGCGGAGACTGTCTGCGTTGGAAAGCAATGTAAACAGTGGCGGCCAGATAATGAATCCGACTCCGCGCACTGATTACTATAATAATGCTGACGGTATGCAGGGTGCGAGTGCGCAACTGCAACCTAATGCGAATTATGAGCACGAACAACATGCGATACCGTGCAGCGCACATCACCAAGTAATGAATGTCACAGAATGTAGCAATCAGATGTGCAAAAAAGAGGACAATGTAATAAAACACAGAACATTCCAACCCTTCAATAGCGAAAAACGAAATGTCCACCCTGTGGTATTTATTAAGAGCTTCAGGAATGTATTTCCCAGGACATGGACGGAAAAACAAAGAATACAGTTCGTGGTCTCCTTTATTCAAGGTGACGCGGCACTGTGGGCCACTGACGTGTCCGAAAAATGTCTAACGATGCAACAGTTTGAAGGTGCATTCTTGCAAAAATTCTGGTCCGATAGCGTCCAAGAAAGACTACGAAAGGAGTTGTACAGTCCAGAAATGTACAATCCTAAGATGGGAACGTTACGCAAATATTTCGAAAAGTATATAATCAAAACCAGGTACTGGGACGAGCCAATGTCCGATCGTGACATAATCAGATTGATAAAAATGAAGTTGCCCAGTGAAATTAAAAGATATTTCATCAATGTGCCGGAATACGATATAGAACAATTCATGGAAATAGTGGACTCTGTTGACTTATTGATCGAAGATATGAAAACCGAAAACAAGTGGAACCATGCAGGCTGTAATCAACAAAAAACCGGTTACAATAGCAGCCACAGTAACGGTAGTAACTTAGTACCAAATGGTAACGGGAATAGAAAAGAGCACCGGCAACAGAATCGAGGCACAAACAATGGCAATGGTTATAACGGCAACGGTTATAATCGTCGAAATCGAAAGAGACATCATGATGTACGCATGAGTAATGGATATAATGGTAACGGCAATCCGCAATGGCGGAAGAACCGAAACCAGTGGCGTGGTTGTAATGAACCGACACCACAGTGGCAACAAAACACAGCACCATAATGGAACGCCAAACCAGGTTCGTCACAGAACATGTCAGGAAGTTACAACCGACCACTGCAAAACCAGAGCCATACACAATATCAAATTACACCATCGGGGAGGCAGGGTGGCCAACCAAACAGTAGCAACAACAACAACCAGAACCACAATGTGAGGTTAGTGGAAATGACAGACAACTGTCAATCCACTAATGCTCATCCATTAAACTAAAGACAGCCACTATACGCTCTCCATTGTTGGCTGCAGGACGGTGTAGTGAGGGCACATTCACGGATGACAGCCATAAACTTTGTATGCTGAGATACAATGAAGGAACAAAAATAGAAAAGGAACTTGTAGACATACCGCAGAAATGTATCCGAACCGACAAAAGTGTTGTGCAGGCTATATTGCAAGCGGATATGTACGGAGCACCAATACAGATAATAGTCGATACCGGTGAGTCAACCAATGTCGTGAGTGCTAATTTTTACAAGTACTTGAGTCAAAATAGTAGAATACCAGTATTGCCAGTGGAGAATTGTCATGTAACAGGTGCAATAGGTGCACAATCTCATATCATAAAGCACCAGGTGCACAGTCGAGTTTACGGTAGGAAATGAAGCAATGAAAAGCTCGTTCCTAGTAGTTAAAGGATTAGGTGTTGCTTGCACCCTGGGGATGGAATTTTTACGCCAGAGGGACGCAAAAATCGACCTCTTGTGCGGGGAAGTAAGCCTTATGAATGAGGGTAGACGTGTAATTTTGCCATTGTTGAGGTCACGGGAAGTGCATGATGAATATTGCCGGAGATTTCAGTCGAGATTCGAAGGAATACAGGTAATGAATTTATATTCTGACTTAAGTACAAGACAAGCATGTTATAAAGAGTTTATTACTGAAGACAGAGAGGAAAAAAGGAAACTGATAGCCATGAAAGTCAGGAAGTCAGAACATTTGACTAAAGCACAACAAAACGAATTGACTCAGCTACTTACAGATTATAAGAATGTGTTTTCGGAAAAACCCTCTGTTATTGAGGGCTACACCTATAACATCGAAGTGGTACCTCACGATACTTTCTGTCACGCAAAGTACACCATCCCGTGGTCAAAGGAGGAGGCAATTACGAAGGAAATAAGAAAAAATACTTACAAAGACTTAAAGAAGTTCGCTCAGTAGAGCAACGTTTACATATGTGAATAATACGTTAAGTTTATTTTTTTCTGTGTGTAAATGTTCAGATTTTAGTGTAACATTAAAAGACAATGAGGCGCACAAGATCAGTGCGATTCAATTTTGTAGATGTTAAAGATTAATAGCATTTTTAAGCAATTGCATTTTGAAGAAAAAAAATGAAATTGGGTTTAAGAATATTTTACAAATTTCATGTTTAAAAATGCTTTAAAGATATATTAAAAAAATTCAACAACATGTAATGATAGAATTTTTCATTAGTGTGTCATGAATATTTTTGAACTGTAGTAGTAATGCAACTTATGAAATTCAATATTATAGTGTATACGTTGTTCTATGTATTTATGTCTATACCGATCTTGAAATATGCTCAATCATAATTTACTAAACAACATGAGTGCAGGGTGCACATCACCCAAGGTACCTCATGTGTTGTGGACAAGGTACAAAGCAAATCAGTAAATGCGACTACCGCTAAGCACTATTAAAATATATTGCCATCTGCTAAGGCAGAGATTTACACGAATTTATAGTGTAAACAAAAGTCACAAATCAAACACTAATCTAGGAACTTGCACGGTAGGCCTAGATTATAAAATGTCTACAATAATGCGAGAGGCAAAGTTTTGTAAAGTCGAGCCTGGCTCTGGAGGGCAAGTACGCAATGAGTGGGCAGACATGACGTGGGGACTTACCTCAGATGAGACGGAAATACAATTGTATATTCAAAAAATCTGAAGGCAAGTACGACTCTAAGTGGAAAATGAAAAGATATAATTAGTGCGAGAGACTGGTAAAATCCAGCACAAGCCAAAATCCAGTTCAGACTGAATGAAATACATTAGTGTTTGTGAACTAATCGAAACAGTTACTTTAAGCAGTGTGAAAAACTGTGAAGGTGAAACTGTAATACGGTCAGTGAAGTGCTAGTATTGAACGTTCAACAGCGGTGAAGACGCCAAACGCCAATATTACGCACGAAAAACTGTGAATTTGCTTATAAATGTGAACTGTTAACGTGAAGTGAACCCACAGTAAATATTTTTGAGACAGACTGTAATTTCAGTGAATACAACAATGCGAGATTGGAATGCGATGCGTGGACTGTTGCGAAACAGCGACCGCAGAAACGGCGAATGTTTGTGCTAAGCTCGTATTGGGACACTCGCCAGTGCCTGCGAGTGCGGCGAAAATATAAATAATTTTGTCAAGACAAATTGTGAGGTGTAATGGAAACAGTATTGCATCAAACTGCATTCACGGGAGAAGATCCATGTCATGTATTCTGCAGGACAGTGCTGGCTTGACACCCGGAAACTGGCGAAAGCTTAACAACAACTGCCGCACTAATAAATGCTTATTTCCCACTAGCGTAACCATCTGCAGCGGGAAACAAATATTACGTTGGTTGTGTGTATGCTTCATGTACTACGTCGGAGATGCGTAACAGAGCTGACTCCTGCCAACAAGAGCGGGGGGGGGTGGGGGGGGGCGAATATCATCCCACTCCACACGCCCGGGCGAGACAGAAGCGCATCGCCGACCGTGCAGCCGATCAGCTGATTCTGACGTTCCGCGACGGCGAGAGACACGCTGGCGTCGAGCGGGCGTTGACCTCTTCGCAGCCGCCGCGACCGCCTAGCACCGAACACACCAACCGACGCCGTCGCGAGCTAAACGCCGCGGCGTAGATCATCGACACCGCAATCGATTGTTATAATGACCTCATTTCTTTGCATAGTGCAACAAAACATTATTTGTAATGTATGCACATCCTGTACTCCAATGACATCCCAGAAACATTTAAGCGAAAGTGACCCAAGCAGTTAGTCTGTCGCTCCGCCGAGGTTTTCCCCAGGTTTCCCTACGGCCGCGCCAAATGGGGAGCGAACAGTTGACACCCCTGGGACTTAAAGTTTACGGACTAACTCGTGATTGTATACCTTTGAACACTGCAAAAGTTACAACCCTAAAAAGAAGCAGCCAAAATGAAACTAATTGTATTCTAAGTCCTTTTCTTTTGTACATGACTGTACACGTAACCAATTGTATATTACATTGTTATGTAAATAACTTCATCTGTATTACACCTTGTGTGCAACACACCTCAGTAATTACAACAGTGTAAACATACGATGTGACATATGTAAACTGTGAAAGAAAAATCTGCGTGTGGACACTGTGGGCATGAAAGAGGAAATATTTATGTCAAAAAACACGAACATTTTTTATGACATAAACATTTCGGGGGGCAATATAGCGTCCCCAGTGCTACATTACGAAAAGAATTAAAAAACTATATTTATAAAGAAGAGACATTCAAAAATTGAATAATATATTTTTATCATGTAGCCGTAAAACAATAATTTATCTGTCGAGAAATGCAAAGAAATGCAATGCAAAGAAATATAACAAAGTGATCTAAAGAGACGACAAGATACGCTCTTTTGTTAATTTTTTAGTCGTCTTCACTTCCTCTTTTGTCTTGAGTGTGTATAGACGGACATCTTGCGAGTGCTGGCAAATGTAAGCATATTGTATGAGTTAAGCAGATAATATATTAATTGAATCTTATTGTGCACTTTTAATTTGTAAGAGGTGATCCCGATTTCATGTCCGCCTTCCTTGAATTAACGTGCATTCAAGTAATTTACAGTTCAACAATCGCAGCGGGCGATGCAGCCAACGACGCCATTACGTGGCGATATTAACTTATGAAAAATTAGCAGAAGCGAAATACTCGCCCGCTATTAACATAATATTAATTTTTCTCCACAGCCGCACGAAGTTGCAGAAATACGTAGTTTTAAGATTCTTATTTTCAGTACCATAGCCGAGAACCTGAGCCAGGACTTCGACTACAATACAATGGTTAACGGAGGTAAGAAAAATACTCTCGCGCGTGTGTGGGCCGCAATTTTAATTAATAACTAAAGATCTTTTGCTTTAAAGTGAGCTGACTAGCCGAGGAAATTAATATGAAAAGTTTATTACATTGTTCAGCTTAAATGCTCATGGTTTAAGATTCAGCAAGTCTAACACTCATTAACGTAACAAATAATTTGAGATTAATATTGTTAAAAAGGAGAACTTCAGGAAAGCATTTAATCGTAAAATCAAAATTAAATGAAATATCATTTCTAATTAAGGTCCACCATGTAAGTCGGCAACAATCAAAAATTAATAATAAAAATAATAATATATTAAATTTCGATGGCCGATGGACGCGAGATTGGCGCCCAATGTGAAAGAATGATTGGGTATTGTTTGTTATTGAAATTATTTCAATATTTGTGGTAATGATACACGAGAAGAATTGTTTGATTATATAATTAATCTTGTGACTGCTAAAGCTGATTTCAGACTGATGACTGCTGAAATAGTCTTCTAATAGTGTTCACCTCACAGTAAAATTTCTTAGAAAAGAAAATTTAAAATCTAACTGCTTCTTCATATTCGAATTTAATACACCATTCACAGCGATTTAGATAATCATCTAATACATGAATACTATCTGAAGTGTCCAATTCAATTAACAAAGATTTAAAATTAAATAAGGTCATTCCTATTAACTTTTATTTTAATATCAAAGTACACATTATCTTCTTTAATAAAACAATCAACATAATGAGTATTATATTCAATACAAACAATAACAATATCCATTTATATAAAAAATATGTAAAATAATTTTATTTTTATCGATCAAACTGTTGTGTGAATTATCAAATCCCAACCATTTAACATATATTTTATTTCATTTCTTTCTTAATTTTTTTCTACAATATAAACATCTGGATAATTTGTTTCAACAGTTCTTGTTCATAAAAATTTCGTTTTACTTCTTCTCTGTTGAAATGTGTTTTTCTAAGTAACTGAATTAGAATGAATAACATCTTCAATTACAAACATTTCAATTGACTAATTGTCAGTATGTCCCCTTGTAATGTCCCCACAGAAAATACCCTCTACCACGCAACAATTAATCATTGTCAATCAAACCATCCACATTCATTCACTTTGGAAAAGTATCTGATCTGATTTTCTCATAATATATGCGGCGACAGCTCGACAACGCCAAAGTATTTTCTAGTGCGTTTATTCTTTGAAATAACAGAGATGCATATATGCATTCTCCATGGTTGTTAGAGTGGTATCTAGGACAGCTTCTGGAGTATCTGTTGAGGGATTGACGTGTTTCTGAGAGATACATATTTTGCTTTTCTTCTCGCTAAAGCGAGCCAATTAACATATGTGCTGCTAGCGGTTTGTTTGAAGAGAAAGAGACTGTAAGCGGAAAATAATTAAGACATGGAATCAGCGGAGATCTGGACATGTAATGGAGATGGATTTAATACACAATTTCCTTCATAAATATGGTTTGTGACTCATTTGTTCAGGAGTGAATGAACGAATGAGTTTTTTCTGAATCATTTGATGATCACGTTGGCCCTGTAATTAGTGGGGAAGTTTCAGCTGTGTTGAAGAGAACCTGCAATCACTGAGTCTGTGTTAAATTGTCCAAAAAGGCTTCGTACACATCTGGAATTCGCAATCTTTCGTAAATGGAACAAATTGTCCACACGATTGATTCTCCACACTGAATGCAGTGTTTAACAGTAATAATAAATGTAAAGATCTCTTACAGCAAGCCAGATGCTGATTACCAAGACGAAGGACTCCACCAAAGATTCTATTTGGCTGATTTCACGTAATGAAATATTATATTAAAAACTGTACATAGATAATGTAGAGAAAGAGAGAGAGAGCAAATGAAAATAGAGATAATACTAATAATCCTCCATTAGTCTAACTTTTCGCCTGTCTTATCACGGATCAGCCAAGAAATGGGAGGCCCTTACTTTACTGTATAGATTTATGTGTGAAGGTGAAGGGATCTTAAAGGCAACAGATATACGTCTATACAGACAAGACATTACACAAAGTTAGCGGCTTGCTGCATTCATAATCTATTCTTAGATGAAGAGACAGCAACTTATTATCTTTAACATTTAAAAAATGTTATACCCTCTCCAATATTCTTTTTAAATTACTTATTCTTACTTTGTCATCTATTTTATATCTAGTTTCAGTATTTGGTAAATTCACTATATAAACGGTTTTCAATGAGATTTTTTCATTTTCCTTGTTATATCTTTTGGTTTCATTGTTACTGTTGAATATTTTGTGGTATTATATTCATCAACTTGACTAAATCGGACCTATTATAATTTCCCTGTAAGTCACTTTTTCTGCATCTTTTCTTTCAATCTTCTATTAATTCTATCAATAATTGACACTTCTAATTCTGGAGAAGTTCTATAACAGTTAATACATGTTTCTTCACAAATTCTTGAAATTCTTTATTACAAAATTCTTTACTATTATCTGTCAGTAAATCTCTCAATTTCCTTGACTTTTTCCCAAAAGACTCAACTATATTCTTACATGCTTTATCTTTAACCAGAATGGCCAAAGCATATTTTGAAAAAAAAAACATTGATAATGGTTAATAAATATTCTTTATTTATATTTGAAATTCCTTTCAAATTAGCATAATCCGTATCGACTAGACTTCAATGCAAAGAAAAATTATAGGCCACCTTTTAAAAGTTTTCTCATCTGTTTATGTAATTCTTTAGTGATTTCTGCACAAATATTAACAGTATTCAACCCATTACCTAAATTTGTTAAGGAATTTACTCATTCTAACTTGACAGATTGAACAATGACCTTCAGTTCACAGTCTTCCATTTTAAGTTGTCACTCTGTGAGGATTATTTATTTCGGTAAATTTTTTTACTCTTCAAACAGTAGATTATTCATTTATATGGTTTAAAAATTAGTAAAGAGTTCTGTAAACCCTATCCTTTATCATCAGTTTCGATACCAATTATCAATTTTCATTTTCCATATGTTGTTCCTCCAATCGTGCAATCTTTAGCATATGTTCTTAATTGAAGCTTTTTATCAGCTTTATGTATTTTTTCCAAATATTTACTGTCTCCGAAAAAAGTTGAGCTTTATGTAACAGATTATCTCCTTTATCACCTCTAGATATTCTTTCTTCTAACCTTGCTTCAGGACCACAGTAATTATAATTGGGCTTATTTCATTAAAAGGCAGTTTGTTAATTAATGTATTCACTAAACATATTCCATATTTTTCTGTTTTCAAAAATGTGTGAGGAATATTATTCAAAATTCTAATCAAATACGAAATTACTTTCGAATTATTAATAGTAAAATCACTAAATTTATTTGTTAACATGTTTGTTATTCCTACTTTTTCATTTTGATGATTTTTATTTCCAGGTAATTCTACACCTTGAATTAGTGATAAGCTATCGATTAAATGATGGACTTCCTCCATCCAAATATATTTGATTGGTTTTCCTAATTATTTTTAATTGACCCTTCACCAACTTTTTCATCTGTGTTCAAATCTAAACTTGAATCTAAATTTAAATATAATTTTTTGGATTGACAGTTTCTTTTACCAAATATTTATATTTCTTACATGTACTTGATTAATTGTGTTCATATTCTTTTCACCATATAATGGAACTAATTTAATAATGTATCAGCATAATTTGATAAATTTTTGATCTGTATCATCCATAGTAATTTCTTTCTTAGGTAAACGATTCATTAGTACATTAGTTCCTGAATATGCTACTTGTCGAAGTATTAAGTTATCACCTCCAAATATTACTGGTAATCTTAAAATGTATTTTAATCTACCAACAGGTCTTAATCGAGAAACTGTACCTTCGCTGTTGTTGATCAATTCTAACATTGCTTGACTTTTATTTATTTTTTCAATATCTAATCGTTCTTCTTCATGTTTTTACCTTTTTTCTATATTTAATTTCTTCTTCATGTTTTTCAATAAGTCTTGTATTTCTGATTCATTTAACATATAATCAAATTGTGAACTTTCGCACTGTTCTTCACCTTCTCTGCTTTCTTCAATCGCTTTTAACACATTATTACCTAATCCACCTAATCCTTCAATTCGCTCTTTAACTTCTTAAACTGCATCTTTTTTCAATTTTTCATACTTCATTCTTAGCTGTTTTCCCGTTTTTAAAGTCTTCTTTTAATTGTTCTTTTACTGTTGTATTTTGTTTAGCTTTTTCAACAATGTAAGGTCATTTTTCGTGAACATTTATTAAGGATAAAAACGATAATCAGATACATTTTATGTTCAACACTTGCATGCATTGCTTATATTTCACATTTATATTCGATGTTTAAAAACTTATTAGGCTATTCCTTTATGTCTGCCTCTAGTAAAATAATCTTTGCATACATCTTGATTTTTAAGAATTAAATCATGAAATATATCTAGAAATTATCTTCACATTGTCCTAATGGTATCATATCGTGTTTTTTTCTCCTTGTTTTCTGGAATTCTTATTTTTGACACCCACTCAGTCATTTATGCAGATAAATTTTTATTAATAATGAAATGAGTTGTCTTTTTCAGCTGCATCATAATTCATCAGTTCTTAAAAATGACTAACTGTTCCTATATGAGACACTTCTAAAAATTTTACACTATTAGGTTTTTACTGAAAATCTGAACATCAAATATTACACTGAAAAATAATAAACTGTACTTTTATGAAGAAATAATAGAAATTCCTGTTGGTCAATATAGTCTTCATCCAAACAAACACAGTTTAGTTGGGATCGACACAGAATTCATCGACCGACCTCAGCATAACAGCATGGATAATTATAATGGACATAGTCATTCAAGAAGATAAAATTTTAAAGTTATCATTGAAAGTGATGTTAAATTATTTATGGATAAGGAAGATAGTATTGGACAAATTTAGGTTTTAATGGTGAAATTACTGAACTGAATGAAAAAAGGGTTGGTAATAATTTACCCAAAATAATACTGGTCAAATTAATAAATATAAATTTTAATCTGGCTGGATCAGTGTTTGTTAAACATACTGATCATTTTAATCAAGAGCTTAATATAATTCCTTCATTTAAACCAAATGTAGTATTTGGAGGACCAATAATTTATCAACAGAATTTTCCCGTAAATATTTGAATTTTTGATAATTTCAGGATTTAGAAATTACTGTAACTAATGGAAATCATAATCTGATTGACTTTAATGGTTGAAGAGTCACAGTTATTTCACAGTTATTTTAAAAATGTAGTAACAAACTTTTTTCATTGATAAATGAATAATATTGAGAGTTAGCGGTTTTACTCTTTTCCCATTATTGAAAAAAACGAAAAATAATTTAAATATTCCAAACAAGAGAATAGTAATTAATATTAATATTGAAGATGGATGGATTCATCCTAATCATTCACAAACTTTATATGAGTTTTAGTATTATTGGAACTCATGGGAGAGATTACCAAGTTACAATGAAAAATCCAAAAAATATTAATCAATAATTATGTTGTAAAATTGTTCAATATTATCACAGTTAAAAAAGGAAACAATGTTCTGTCTAAAAATAGAATACCTGTTCATTTTTCATCAGTTCGTATTTGATTAGCTACATCTCTATTAAATGAATAAACTATGGAAAGACATATTCTTAATAATGGAAAAATAAAAAGTGAGAAAAACTAAGTACTTTATCCACTGGAATTACGAGGAGGATTTTTAAAGATTTTAAAGAAATTATTTGGGAAGAAGATTTAACAGTAAATTTTACTTGTAGTTCAAGTTCTGGAGATTCTATTTATAAATGGTCTGATTATAATAATGCTGGAGTTTAAGATGAGACTACACTTCCTAAACAAGGAAAAATTGTTGGAGGGTCAATGTACATCCATGTTCCAGTTGTTAAATATGAACCAGAATATTCACACAAACTAGAACAAGAAAAATTGAAAAATCCAAAAATTCCAATTTCTTTCTTTGAATCACAAACCATAGAGATTGGAGGATTAAGTGGAAAAAGAAATTTTGAACTAGATATTATCAATTATAATAATTCTGCAGAATTTTATTTCTCTTACTTTATTTTCGTTATATTCCAATCTAAATGAAAAAATAATCAGTTAATTGCTTCTTCTTTACTCGATCATGTTAAATTGCAAAATATCTATGTAGAGAATGGAAGAAAACAAGTTTTTCCTCAAGAAATATGGGACCTTGATCCACCAAATACCTTTTTAAAAGTTTATGATGCTTTTCGAGATTTTAAAAGAATAATACAATTAAATAATGATGTTAGTATAAGCCCATTGAATTTTTTGGAAATTATCCCATCAATATAATATATATGACTAGAGGAACAAACTTTGTAATTACTCATGAAACAGTGATGAAGATAAATTGGTTCATGTTATTAACTGTAAATGAATTATAGAATTTTTGTATTTTTAACATTTAGCTGATAAATTAAGTAGTTTCTTTTATTTTGTAATAAGATGACATTTTCTTCCAGGGTATTGATAAACACAGTTTAAATAGGGGATATAGTAAATTTAAAAGAATAATGACATTCTATCAAGAAATTTTTGAAAAAACCTCATGGTTGAACTACATTTATAAAATCAATTAGACTTTATGATTTTATATCTTTTAATCTTAAAAAAAATGTTCTCTGTGGCAGAAACCCCAAATCTATGACATAGATCTAGTGATTAGATGATTAGAGTGAGCATGTGTTTCTGGTATATTGTCAATGGTAGGTGTATAATGTATTCTGTGTGCTCAGTTATAAGTGCAGCCTTCAACACATGGAGTGCCATGCTTACAGCACTACCCACTCTAGTTACTAGTTCACAGGTCAGCTTACTTAGGTGAAGCAGGTGGAACACTATAAATAGCTAAGTGTAGCATATTACAACATGTATAATGACTCTGCTTTGCACTGATGTGTTTTATCAAACTATTAACCCTGTAATGCATCATCTATTAATAAACTTGAAAAAGTGTTGCAATTGACTTCACTAAGTGAAATACATTGAGTACTGATACAGAAGATAAAATTCTATCAATTTGTATAATTAACAAAAAAATACAACCTCATCAATTAGAATGGACACTGTCCATCTGAGGACCTCTACAAAAGTTCAATTTCTTGTTTCCTTCTGAGTGAAAATTCTCAAGGCAGTTAAGACACAGTGGCTCCTCACATTTAGAACAAACGTATTTAGTCTTTCTTCTGCAAGCATTGTCATGCCATCTATTTGTGCTCTTCATGTCCATTTCTCAAGTACAGTTTGGTACTCCAACAGTTATGACAAAGATATGTGTACTGTATTCAGTGCCTGAAATTAGTCCAATGAACTACCAAAACCGACTGCAAATAAACACAAACAAGACCCTTAAACTTAGCTGAAAGTGCTATCCATACTACATAAAGATGTAACAGTTGTTGTCCCATGATCTGTAGTAAGACAGAGATGCATAGCAGATACCACTCATCAAACCAGAAGAAAGTTCTGTGAACATACGTCCAGAAACAAATGCTTATTGAGCTACAGGCAAGTCTGTTCTATGACAATCATCTGTTCAGTTTCACAGCAGGAGGTACTTCAGGTGTTTACTGGTCATTTTTTACATTATTTACTATCTTTGTCAAAGAATCACGAACTTGTGCGAACACATCTGCCTGCCCTCGAATTTTGTCTCGTGCGTTGGAAACAGAGTCCTGTAGCCTGAGCACATTGTCGATCGGTGTGGAAAATGCCAATGCCTTTAGATATCCTCGTAGTCAAAAATCTGTGAAATCAGGTTCATATGAACGGGGAGATCATGTTACAGATACCAATCTGCCATTTCTGGCATGTAAAAGTAGTCCTCTAACTCAGGTTACCTTCCTTTAGGAAAGTGGGTGCACTCACCGACTGTCATGTGATTTATGTATTATAGAGCGCAGCTATCAGTCGCCCTTTTTTTGTAGGTTTTATTACACAAATCCAGATTTCACCTAGTGCATAGTCATTATCAATGCAACATTTTCTAATCTGTGACTGGCGCCTGAACAACAGGGAACTAACACGCATTGAGATTAGAAAATCTTGCATTGATAATGACTAGGCACTAGCCAAAATCTGGAATTTAGTAATAAAACCTACAAAAAAGGACTACTGATTGCTGTGATCTATAATTTATGCAAAAAGAACTCTAACTGTTTACATTGTTCACAATCCATGGAATTGCTACTCTTGTTGTGGTGTCAACGCTACCTGAAAATGATATGTGGGAAATGGCTCATGTAAGAAACAACATTGCACAATTAAGTACTAACTGCAGGGATAAATCCAACTAATAAGAAATGAGCAATGACCATCAATAGCAAGACTGCCTACAGCATGTTTCGTGAAACAAGCACAATGCTCCATATCTCGACAAGTATTTGCTTCTAGGAATATGTTTATAGCTCCTGTTTCGAGGTTTGACCAGTACTAATAACAGTACGAATATACAGGATCAGCATGGTTACTATTGGATTTGGCATGGGCATGGTTAGTTTCCTTCCTGTTGCTATCTCATTACTCCCAGCCCCCCCCCCCGCCCCCCCACCCTGCTCAAACTCTACTCCTCCCCGACCCTGAGGTGGGATGCATGTACCCAAGTGAAAGTGTGCAGAGTCTTTCTAAAGGTCTGCGAATCATGTAACTAACGCAGGAATTGGGTACCAGCCTAGAGCTCACCCAGTCAGACATGGAAAACCAGCATAAAAGCAAATCCACAGTGTCTGGCAAATTGGCCCGTCGTCAGGCCATTGGAGAGATTTGATCCAGGGTCTGCACACCTCCCCAAATCTTGGAAGTTGTATGCTAAGATGCATGGCTATTTTGGTAGGTAGACGCTGTTTTTGAACACCACATATAAACTGAATGGCCAAAAACAATTGGAAGGATAGTTCCATCGGAAGATTTACCACACAACACCCCCTGATGCTGTGACTATAGCAGAGACAGCACAAGATGATCCATGACAGCTCACAGCACTGTTGCCAGCTTTCAAATACAGAGCGGTAATGGCTTCAGACGAAAGCAGGAGCCATTTACAGAGCTGTAGCAACACTGAGGCGCTGCCATAGAGACGTTCACCATATCACGTTACGTTACTGGTTGAGACAGACCCATGAAGCTACCGTGCCCAGCCCGCTGCAACTTTCAGGGATTAACTAGATGCAACATATGGTGCCAGTGTAGACACTACATCTTAGCAGTCTGCTACATACAGGTGTGTAGTGAACACTGCAGCATGTTAAGAGTTAACTGACTTTGAACATGCATGGGAATCGCCGCACAGGAAGACCATAAGTGTTTGATGAATGGGCCCCCACAGAAACATACCAGGCAATGCACTGTCTGCTGTGAGACAGAACACCTCCGACTTGAGGGTGGAACGTCAGGAACCCATTTCTCAACAGGAATCCACACAGCCAAATGTACTGCATACACTTTAGCACCCGACGACCGACACGCGTTCCTTTGCTGACACCTCGACGTAGAACGGTATGGTCATTGATGGCATGTAACAAGGTCCCTGTTTCAGCTGTACCGAGTTGATGCATCTGAGAATGTAACGCGTTACTCATGAAGCTATGTATCTTGCATCCCAATAAAGTTGTCTAGGCAGGAGGTGGCTCAGCCATGGACTGGACTGTGTTCACACGGTCGCAGTTAGGCCTTGTTGCCCGGCTGTAGGTACCAGCAACAGATCCACATTGTGCGGATATTCTTGCAGCCCATTTGCATCTCTTCCTCGTATTAGAATACCATGAAGGAGGTGTCATTTTCCAGGAGGAGAATGTGACATTATGCCATTCTCTGGTTGTACGCATGTGGCTCAATGAACACTCCAGTGAATTCATGACCATGGCTTCGCCCCGTGGATCACCTGATCTCAATCCACTTGAACATTTATCGGATGCTGTCGACACCCGTGTACGCTCGATGAGCCCAGCACCAACTACAAAATAAATGCGTGAATCAACGTGTCCCCAAATGATTCCAACACCTAATGGAATCCATGTGTTACTATAGTTTTGTGGTCTCATGGGTGGAGGGACTAGATACTGACATCACATCTATTGCCTTCCCTCAACATTTTAGCCACTCGGCGCATGTACAGGGTGTTTCAAAAATGACCGGTATATTTGAAACGGCAATAAAAACTAAACGAGCAGCGATAGAAATACACCGTTTGTTGCAATATGCTTGGGACAACAGTACATTTTCAGGCGGACAAACTTTCGAAATTACAGTAGTTGCAATTTTCAACAACAGATGGCGCTGCATGTGATGTGAAAGATACAGAAGACAACGCAGTCTGTGAGCGCGCCATTCTGTACGTCGTCTTTCTTCTGTAAGCGTGTGCTGTTCACAACGTGCAAGTGTGCTGTAGACAACATGGTTTATTCCTTAGAACAGAGGATTTTTCTGGTGTTGGAATTCCACCGCCTAGAACACAGTGTTGTTGCAACAAGACGAAGTTTTCAACGGAGGTTTAATGTAACCAAAGGACCGAAAAGCGATACAATAAAGGATCTGTTTGAAAAATTTCAACGGACAGGGAATGTGACGGATGAACGTGCTGGAAAGGTAGGGCGACCGCGTACAGCAACCACAGAGGGCAACGCGCAGCTAGTGCAGCAGGTGATCCAACAGCGGCCTCGGGTTTCCGTTCGCCGTGTTGCAGCTGCGGTCCAAATGACGCCAATGTCCACGTTTCATCTCATGCGCCAGAGTTTACACCTCTATCCATACAAAATTCAAACGCAGCAACCCCTCAGCGCCACTACCATTGCTGCACGAGGGACATTCGCTAACGATATAGTGCACAGGATTGATGACGGCGATATGCATGTGGGCAGCATTTGGTTTACTGACGAAGCTTATTTTTACCTGGACGGCTTCGTCAATAAACAGAACTGGCGCATAGGGGGAACTGAAAAGCCCCATGTTGCAGTCCCATCGTCCCTGCATCCTCAAAAAGTACTGGTCTGGGCCGCCATTTCTTCCAATGGAATCATTGGCCCATTTTTCAGATCCGAAACGATTACTGCATCACGCTATCTGGACATTCTTCGTGAATTTGTGGTGGTACAAACTGCCTTAGACGACACTGCGAACACCTCGTGATTTATGCAAGATGGTGCCTGGCCACATCGCACGGCCGACGTCTTTAATTTCCTGAATGAATATTTCGATGATCGTGTGATTGCTTTGGGCTATCCGAAACATACAGGAGGCGGCGTGGATTGGCCTCCCTATTCGCCAGACATGAACCCCTGTGACTTCTTTCTGTGGGGACACTTGAAAGACCAGGTGTACCGCCAGAATCCAGAAACAATTGAACAGCTGAAGCAGTACACCTCATCTGCATGTGAAGCCATTCCGCCAGACACGTTGTCAAAGGTTTCGGGTAATTTCATTCAGAGACTACGCCATATTATTGCTACGCATGGTGGATATGTGGAAAATATCGTACTATAGAGTTTCCCAGATCGCAGCGCCATCTGTTGTTGAAAATTGTAACTACTGTAATTTCGAAAGTTTGTCTGCCTCAAAATGTACTGTTGTCCCAAGCATATTGCAACAAACGGTGTATTTCTATCGCTGCTCGTTTAGTTTTTATTGCCGTTTCAAATATACTGGTCATTTTTGAAACACCCTGTATATTACAGCTGTAGATCGCAGCAGTATCTGTTCTTTCAGGTAAGCATGCATGCCTGAAAAATATTACATAGATCGTTAACACAGAGACTGCAAGTAGTATGTAGTATTTACCATGCATATTAAATGCCTCATAGTGTTTGCAAGTGTGCGGTTTCATTTTTTAGCTGATAAAAACGCTCCATAAACTGAGAAATAACACAAGTACACAGCTTGTTAGGATTTGTTTGTACGTGATGTTGATGACAATATGGTACTGTGGAAGCACAAAGAAAGGTCGTTAGCGCCATTGTTTGTACATACTGGAGTTCTGTAACACTCCATCCTAAAACAAACATCGTGTGATCTATAACGTGAAAACATTCAAACCAGAAGAGATCTCTAAACGCACCACAAGTAAGTAATAAAGAGTAAAATCCGTGTATGTTTTGTTCCAGTGAGTAAACAAGGTAACAATCTGTTTTCTTTCAGCCTTCCGCTCATGACAGTGACTACGATATGAAACAAAGGAGCCATTCACACTCTCGCACATATATTCTCTAATTCTCTGTCTCAAGAGCGAGCGCGCTAACACACGTACACACAAAAACCATATTTCTGTCTTGGACACTATTAAGCATTATCAAAACAAAAAATAAGACACAGCTGTAATCTGCGATTCCGATTGAGATTATGGTGAGGTTTCGCTTGGCTATCAGGAAAATACCGGAACGGGTAATCCCCTTTAGAGCAATTCCCGTTGGAATCCCCTTTTTGCTGCTCCATCTATATAGACCTTACGGTTGAAAAAAGAAATGCGAATTTATAACCGCCCACCCTGTCGTCTTAGACAAGATGCAGAAAAACAACAGACAAGTAAGTAAACACAGGTTTTCTTTTGTCATTAGTTTTATTATTTTTTTGCCGATTTGGGTGTTATTTTTTGTCACGTTCTGAGCTATTTTTAAAACCTTATTTTTTCTAGAACTTTTTATTGATGTTGTTGTTCATTGCTTTCCAGCGGAATGTTGAAAAATAAAATATACCTATAATTTACGTAATATTCATCGTACATTAGCCATTACATTTACTTTCGTTGAATTTAGTAGAAAAAGGAGTGTGATAAACACAAATTATTAAAGAAGCAAACATTTCACTGCATGCCTTTCTTCAATTGTAATTTTCTGATAGTAGTCATAATTCTACTCTTCCATAGATTTGTCAACAGCTCTGCTAAATATTAATTTCTGTACTTGTTTTCCGCATTACGTAAATATAAAAATATAGCCCATACTTTCATTGCTGACAATTTTTCATAAAAAAATGCTCTGTATAAACGCACTTTTCCCATCAAACAGCTTCCATTATTACATACTAAGATTCATAAGCGAAAAGAAGCACTAGACAGAAAGAAATACAATTGAACAACTAAAGGAAAGGCTCGCCGCTTTACGGCAGAGCAACCACATAAACGATCTACAAGCGAAGGAAGCCTGGCTGAGAGCAAATCGCCGGCCGGTGTGGCCGCGCGGTTGTAGGCGCTTCAGTCTGGAACCGCGCGACCGCTACGGTCGCAGGTTCAAATCCTGCCTCGGGCATGAATGTGTGTGATGTCCTTAGGTTAGTTAGGTTTAAGTTGTTCTAAGTTCTAGGGGACTGATGGATGACCTCAGATGTTGGTCCCATGGTGCTCAGAACCATTTGAGAGCAAGTCCACGCTAAGAGAGTTATACAACAACCAACTTCGAAGTCAACATATTCTTGCCAAGAACGTTAAAAATGTCTAACGTTCTTTTCTGTTGACGACGCGTATAATGCCACAATTATCTCTCTAGAGAGAAATATTTGACGTTGCTGTTCCATTCTTTTGATCATACCACCGTTTCGTTCCGTTCACGTGACACTTGCTTGCCGATGGCGACCGGTAATTGAAGATAAGGTGCAGTCGAATCCTTCATTTGTCTAATGAATTGCTTTGACCAAGCAACCATCAATTGTCTAATCTTATTTTTTATATTAAATGTTTTGACCCGCAGCATCAGAGTTTAGTCGCCCACGCAATGCGATGCGGCTAACGTTAATGGTTGCTTTGGGAAACACCGTGTGCTATCATCAAATGGACGATGTCAAATGCCGGTTTTTGGAAGGCGGGAGGAAGGAAGGGTACGAGGGCCATCTTTGGATCCATCATGCTGTGAAGGATCCACGAGGATGTCACACCAGATGATATGGTCGGAGCCAGGTATAGGTCTTAGGTGGAGGCTGAGGATAGAGTCAGCTTTCCAAAGGGTGTGGCATAGGTCTGGGTCCACCTCTTGAGCAGCGAACAGGGTATTGTAGTCTAAGGGTTAGGTCATGGTGCAGAAGTGGCTAAAACAGTCTGCCTTAATGTTATCGATGCTGGCAACATGTCGGACGTTGGTAGTGAATTGTGTAACGTATTCCTGTAACCTAAACTGCTGGTTTATGTTTTCCCTGCAAAAACCAGAAGCTAGGGGGCAATGGCCTGTCAAGGTCGTAAAGACGCTTCCCTCGAATGAAGTTCGGAAATAGCGGACGAATTCTTTGACTCGAGCATCTTGCGATCATAAGCGCCCCAGTGCCACTGTGCATCAGAGAGCTTGGACGAAAATAAGGCAAGCAGCTGCCTGGTGTTGTTCACGTATTGTTTTGGGATGGCCCCAATAGAAGTCTGGCTCGCTATTGCGAGGGTTGCACTAGGATGGCGGTGGGCCTAAAGGCCGCATTGGCGAGCTTTTTTTAAAAAAAAAAAAAATAAAAAAAAGCTCAGCTCTCGACCATGGCCTGGGTCTAAGGGACCAGTTTCTTGCCTTTGCTTTGGTTTTAACGCAACGGAGTGCTGTAGTAAGGGGCTATTGGGTGGCAGCGGCGTCCTCAAACCGGCGACTGAAATAGTTGGCATGCTGATGAAACGCCAGAGGCCTTTGAGAGTAGTAGTGCATGGAAAGTCTGCTAATGCCTGTACTGTCTTGGGCTGGAGGCGGGAGCTGGAGGCAGAGACTAAGTGTCCAAGGAATTCGGCATCGCTCATCCCGAAAACGCATTTTGCGGTATTGAGGATCATTCGACCTTTCTGCAGGCGCAAAAAATCTTCGCATAGGTGTTGGTGGAATTCAGTAGGATCCCTGTAGTAGATATATCATCTAGGTAGGCTAAACACCCTGTTGCGCCCCAGAGGATGTTGTCCAAAAGTCGTTGCCATGTTTGTGCAGCGTTGCAAAGGCCAAAAGTCATTAAATGCACTCTCAAACAGGACAAATGTGTGATTATGGCTGTCTTCTCAATGTCCTCTATGGCAACTGGGATTCGTGTGTAAACTTTAGCGCAGTCTATCTTACTGGAGATAATAGCTCGCGTTGTTGTGGGTGCAGAGGACTAGGGACAGGATAGCTGTCAGGGTTGATGGGGGCAAGGAGTTTATGGTAATCGCTGCAAGGGTGCCAGGAATCGTCCTTCTTGGGGACAAGGTGAAGAGCTGAAGCCCAGGGACTTTTGGAAGGGTGAAGTACGCTGGCAGCGAGCAGCTCTTCAAACTCCTTTTGCGCGACTTTGCACTTGTGAAGGAGGAAGAGGCGGGCATGGCAGAAAACCGGGCGGGGGGGGGGGGGGGGGGGGCAGGCAGGGGTAGCGGCGATGTCGTTCATAGTGTCATGCTGAACATTCTAGGGGGCGCTATGTGGCTGGATGAGGAGGGGGAATTCTGCAAGGAGCTGAGCACATGGGCCTGAAACTGCCAGCTGTTTAACGGCGAAACAGGAGGCGGCGGGACCAATGACCATGTAGTTTGGTCCCTTTAAACATCAAACGAAGCAACCAACCAGGAGGCGGCACGGGAGCTGCAGTGAACAGTCCTATGGACTAAACAATGCCTTGCTACGTCAGGCAGTGGATTTTAATGAACGAGGAAGTCGGCGTCCCGAATGGGTCGGTGATGTCCGCTACCGTGAAGGACCATGGGAGTTCGAGCTGGAAGCCTAGTTCGAGGGCGAGGGTATGACCCTGCAAGAAGGGATGACTGAGATGTTGGTGGCGGTGATGTGGAGGGGAAAGGGGGGGGGGGACTGCTAGTTTCTCGAGCATTGAATGTTATCGAAAATGTTTTCTTGATAAATATTTTAAGTACATTTACGACTTCCTTAGTCAGCCAAATAATAAAGTTGGCTGGAACATCTAGTCCGTAGCTTCAGCATCTTTATTCGAGTGCAGTGGCACCTCTGTTTCGCGAAGTGTACATATTACGTTTCATGTGAGCAGGTGAATATGATGGACGTGTGTAGAAAGTAGGGAGTATGTTGTCTGATGATGGCGAAGATAGGAAGCACATCCCTATGGAAGAGGGACAGAGAGGACCACCGTGCTCAACATTTGCAGCTAGCAAACGGATCACTGTCAACTGAGCCATATGATTCTGTGACATCGTCGCATTAAATGTAACTTATTAACCACGAT
The DNA here is from genome assembly GCF_021461385.2 of Schistocerca piceifrons. Classification (NCBI taxonomy): domain Eukaryota; kingdom Metazoa; phylum Arthropoda; class Insecta; order Orthoptera; family Acrididae; genus Schistocerca; species Schistocerca piceifrons. The sequence goes on from NC_060139.1 coordinate 590,354,322, forward strand.
GCTTCACGTTGTCTCTCAGTTGCTATCCACTAGACGTGATATTGTTAGACTGACTAATTGGTCAGTGATCTGGCAGTCCAGGCACCTCATCTGTGCTGCTGCTGTCCTTCTGGCGATATTCTGACTAGTTGTCGATAGCACTACTGATATGCCGCCGTTAATTAAGGAATTAGACTTTCTCTCGTCGGAAAAGAAAGTGTTGAAGATTCTTTAATCATTATTTAATCAAAGTATAAACCTATTTACAATATGAAGATACTCAACCACATCGAGATAATCGGTTTGCACATGCGAGCGGCTGTCACTCATTACTACACTCCTGGAAATGGAAAAAAGAACACATTGACACCGGTGTGTCAGACCCACCATACTTTCTCCGGACACTGCGAGAGGGCTGTACAAGCAATGATCACACGCACGGCACAGCGGACACACCAGGAACCGCGGTGTTGGCCGTCGAATGGCGCTAGCTGCGCAGCATTTGTGCACCGCCGCCATCAGTGTCAGCCAGTTTGCCGTGGCATACGGAGCTCCATCGCAGTCTTTAACACTGGTAGCATGCCGCGACAGCGTGGACGTGAACCGTATGTGCAGTTGACGGACTTTGAGCGAGGGCGTATAGTGGGCATGCGGGAGGCCGGGTGGACGTACCGCCGAATTGCTCAACACGTGGGGCGTGAGGTCTCCACAGTACATCGATGTTGTCGCCAGTGGTCGGCGGAAGGTGCACGTGCCCGTCGACCTGGGACCGGACCGCAGCGACGCACGGATGCACGCCGAGACCGTAGGATCCTACGCAGTGCCGTAGGGGACCGCACCGCCACTTCCCAGCAAATTAGGGACACTGTTGCTCCTGGGGTATCGGCGAGGACCGTTCGCAACCGTCTCCATGAAGCTGGGCTACGGTCCCGCACACCGTTAGGCCGTCTTCTGCTCACGCCCCAACATCGTGCAGCCCGCCTCCAGTGGTGTCGCGGCAGGCGTGAATGGAGGGACGAATGGAGACGTGTCGTCTTCAGCGATGAGAGTCGCTTCTGCCTTGGTGCCAATGATGGTCGTATGCGTGTTTGGCGCCGTGCAGGTGAGCGCCACAATCAGGACTGCATACGACCGAGGCACACAGGGCCAACACCCGGCATCATGGTGTGGGGAGCGATCTCCTACACTGGCCGTACACCACTGGTGATCGTCGAGGGGACACTGAATAGTGCACGGTACATCCAAACCGTCATCGAACCCATCGTTCTACCAATGCTAGACCGGAAAGGGAACTTGCTGTTCCAACAGGACAATGCACGTCCGCATGTATCCCGTGCCACCCAACGTGCTCTAGAAGGTGTAAGTCAACTACCCTGGCCAGCAAGATCTCCGGATCTGTCCCCCATTGAGCATGTTTGGGACTGGATGAAGCGTCGTCTCACGCGGTCTGCACGTCCAGCACGAACGCTGGGCCAACTGAGGCGCCAGGTGGAAATGGCATGGCAAGCCGTTCCACAGGACTACATCCAGCATCTCTACGATCGTCTCCATGGGAGAATAGCAGCCTGCATTGCTGCGAAAGGTGGATATACACTGTACTAGTGCCGACATTGTGCATGCTCTGTTGCCTGTGTCTATGTGCCTGTGGTTCTGTCAGTGTGATCATGTGATGTATCTGACCCCAGGAATGTGTCAATAAAGTTTCCCCTTCCTGGGACAATGAATTCACGGTGTTCTTATTTCAATTTCCAGGAGTGTATTTGCCCTTAAGGCTCCTAGCTCCTAACTGATAGACTGACACCACAGCACAAGCCCCATTTGCATATGACGATGTTCGCGGCGAACACCTTCAAAGAGTAGTTTCTAGCCCACAGATCCTGAAAGGTGTCTGTATCTTGAACCTTCCCTATTAGAAAGTGTACGTCCTGTATGAAAAACTGCATTGTCACAGACTATTACCACGGCAAACAGATACACACCTCTGTCTGTGGATCTCTCGCTCTCTCTCTCTCTATTTGCGAAGCTTCATGAATGCTTGGTCAGAACAAGGGAAACGTTGGTAATGCCAAACGCTTCGGCAGAATTTCTTTACTCTGCTTTGGGTCCCATGTAGTAACGCCAGATGAGATCCATCCCGGATGCAGGGTTGAAAAGAAAAAGTTGGTCTGAGTCATTCTGATATGCATCGCTGTCGGGGTCGGTCGCAGGTAGCCACGTGCAGTCGGCGACATGTTTGTGGGGCATTGGTAATCTTCACTAATCGGCTTCATCTGTGTAATTCTTTGAACAGAGTTCAACTCATATTGCACTTGAGCTGAAACGATTTCCTTCGTCACAATTTGACTGCAATTTACTGATTTCAAACCCCAACTGTGTATATGTGTGTGTGTGTGTGTGTGTATGTGTGTTATCATCGTGTTGGTTTCTATAACACTCTATTTCTGGTGATGTACTGTTTCGCAGTAGTAAAGTTTGGAATGAAGTCATACGCCTATCCACCTCCAACAAACGTTAAACGTAATTTCCAAGCTTTACTAAATTTTTTCTGGCTGACAACCCACACAAAACTGTCAAAGGAAACAGTTTATCGCTTTTTACATTTTCGCTTATATGCTTAACGTCGAATATTTAACCCATTAACTCGACCGTGAAGCTCTTTCATATACTGGTGTTCGAGTCTTTAAACAATTGGGGATTTACTGATTGGAGTATGTTCAACAAATAACTGAGGACGTTGGGTGTTCTTGCTACTCTGAGAGGAGGAAGCTGACACAGGAGTGAAGTTGCGGCGGCCCGCATCAAACCATTTAGAAGACAGGACAACAGATAAAAGTTAGCAGGCTGAAAGTAGGACTTTGGCGCTGAGGGTTCTGTACAAACTTAGTTATGTACTACACAGTTCGTATGTCCCGTGAATCGAGAATCTCGATGATTTTCACCTGTTATCGATATTGATACTGGTAAGATATCTATCCCAGGTTTCCAATTGCAATAATATAAGCATGACATAAAGTAATACAGGAGGCAGATGACCAGCATTATAATAATCAGTAGTTCTCCACTTAGGACGACCAGGTCGCAAAGATGGAAGTCAAACATCAGGCAAGGAATCTACACCTATATCTATACTGTGCAAACCACCATGAGGTGCATGGTAAACGGTACGTCCCACTGTACCTGTCATTAGGATTTCTTCCCATTCCATTCACATACAGAGCGCATGAAGAATGACTGACTGAATGACTCTGTCTGTGCAATAATTATTCTAAAATCTTCTCCTCACTATCCCTATGTGACTAATATGTAGGGGATTGTAGCATATTCCTAGAGTCATCGTATAAGGCCCGTTCTTGAAACTCTGTTAGCAAACGTCCTCGGGATAGTTCATGCCTATCTTCAAGAATTCGCCAGTTCAGTTTGTTCAGTATCTCGGTGACATCTTCCCACAGATGAAGCAATCCACTGACCATACGTGCTGCCCATCTCTAGTCCTATCTGGTCCCACGCACTTGAGCAATATTCTAGAACTAGTCGGGCGAGTTATTTTTGTAAGCTACTTCCTTTCTAGACTGATCGCACTTCCCCAGATTTCTGCCAATGAACCGAAGTCTACCACCTGCTTTATCCATAACAGAGCCTTTATGATAATTCCGTTTCATACCCTACAAAGAGTTACACCCTGGTATTTGTATGAATTGGCCGATACCAACAGTGACTCATTGATATTATAGTCATAAGATACTAGGTTCTTTTCGTTTTGTGAAGTGCACAGTTTTGCACTTATGAAAATTTAAAGTAAGTGGGCAATCTTTGCTCGACTTTGAAATCTTATACAGTGTTTTGACATAGCACTTCAATGTGTGTTAAAAAGAGAAAAGTCTGAAAATGAAGTCAATGCGAAAAGCTGCAGAAAATTAATAAGGGCACTGATATATGCCATGTTAGTGTCCAGAACAGATATTTCTGTAGCAATAAGTATTCTAAGCAGGTCCCAATCGCATGAGAAAGTTGATTTATGGAATGTTTTAAAATGTATATTGAGTTATATTGCGAGAAACCTAAAACAGTCTGACTTTATTGCTAGCATGACGCGTTTCGAAACTTATCCATCAGCAGATATCGAGGAGCGATTACTGCACGTAGACATGGCGTTTCAAGTTGTGTGGGAAACAAAGATTCGCAGACTAGTGAACGGGAAGTACCCTACAGGATTCGATGACAGTTTGCAAATATCAGAATATGAGACATAAATAGCCATATCTTTTTGCTGCATTAACGTAGAAGCTTCATATGTTTACACCACCAAGCGCCTATAGACCTTAGTCCGTAATATAAATTTCTACTGGATACGTCTACCACATTCTGAGAAAAATGGGTTTTAACAGACAGACAGACGGACAACAAAGTGATCTTATAAGGGTTCGTTTTTAGCGATTGAGACACGGAACCGTAAGAAGAGGTACCAGGTTGATATTCATTGCGATAGTCCTTAGAAAATGTAGTCCATCAACGATAGAGGTGGCTTACAAAACACTCGTTCGGGCTGTACTTGAGTATTGCTCATCAGTGTGGGTTCCGTACCAGGTCGGGTTGACAGAGGAGGTAGAGAAGATCAAAGAAGAGCGGCGCGTTTCGTCACAGGGTTATTTGGTGAGCGTGATAGCGTTACGGAGATGTTTAGCAAACTCACGTGGCAGACTCTGCAAGAGAGGTGCTCTGAATCGCAGTGTAGCTTGCTGTCCATGTTTAGAGAGGGCGCGTTTCTGGATGAGGTATCGAATATATTGCTTCCCCCCTACTTATACCTCCCGAGGAGATCACGAATGTAAAATTAGAGAGATTCGAGCGCGCACGGAGGCTTTCCGGCAGTCGTTCTTCCCGCGAACCATACGCGAGTGGAACAGGAAAGGGAGGTAATGACAGTGGCACGTAAAGTGCCCTCCGCCACACACCGTTGGGTGGCTTGCGGAGTATAAATGTAGATGTAAATGTAGATGTGGAAGAGTGAAGAGGTGGTTCGGTGGCGACGGGTAAGCTCAATACTCACTATGGGGTGCGCGAAGACGGTTGTGGTGAGGCGGCTCTCGCTGAGGCGCTCGCAACCGGCCCGCCGCGGGGTCTCGGGCAGGCAGGCGGGCGAGAGGTTGCCGCCGGCCAGCGTGGCCAGGTAGTTGCTGTGCAGCATCGCGTACTCCTCGCTGGTCGGCGCCTGCAGCAGCGATCGGTCGTCCGCCAGCTCGAAGCGCCGCTGCCTCCTCTCTGCCACACCAGGGCCTTGTATTTATTTATTTTTTTCGTATTCCATAGATCCATATGGGAACATATCCCTGGATATAGAACGAGTCAAGGTTTTTTACAGATTATTGTTTTGTGCACAGATACATTGATCTTATCATTAGATTAAAGAAACTGTGAAGTTTAGCATATACCCTTACACTTCTAATCAAGCTGCGGGCCTATGGGGTATCGTCTCAGTTGTGCGACTGGATTCGTGATTTCCTGTCAGGAAGGTCGCAGTTCGTAGTAATAGACGGCAAATCATCGAGTAAAACTGAAGTGATATCAGGTGTTCCCCAGGGAAGCGTCCTGGGACCTCTGCTGTTCCTGATCTATATAAATGACCTAGGTGACAATCTGAGCAGTTCTCTTAGGTTGTTCGCAGATGATGCTGTAATTTAACGTCTATATAAGGTCATCCGAAGACCAGTATCAGTTGCAAAGCGATTTAGAAACGATTGCTGTATGGCGGGGCAGGTGGCAGTTCACGCTAAATAACGAAAAGTGTGAGGTTATCCACATGAGTTCCAAAAGAAATCCGTTGGAATTCGATTACTCGATAAATAGTACAATTCTCAAGGCTGTTAATTCAACTAAGAACCTGGGTGTAAAAATTACAAACAACTTCAGTTGGAAAGACCACATAGATAATACTGTGGGGAAGGCGAGCCAAAGGTTGCGCTTCATTGGCAGGACACTTAGAAAATGAAACAAGTCCACTAAAGAGACAGCTTACACTACACTCGTTCGTCCTCTGTTAGAATATTGCTGCGCGGTGTGGGATCCTTACCAGGTGGGATTGACCGAGGACATCGAAAGGGTGCAAAAAAGCGCAGCTCGTTTTGTATTATCGCGTAATAGGGGAGAGAGTGTGGCAGATATGATACGCGAGTTGGGATGGAAGTCATTAAAGCAAAGACGTTTTTCGTCGCGGCGAGATCTATTTACGAAATTTCAGTCACCAACTTTCTCTTCCGAATGCGTAAATATTTTGTTGAACCCATCCTACATAGGTAGTAATGATCATCAAAATAAAATAAGAGAAATCAGAGCTTGAACAGAAAGGTTTAGGTGTTCGTTTTTCCCGCGCGCTGTTCGGGGGTGGAATGGTAGGGAGATAGTATGATTGTGGTTCGATGAACCCTCTGCCAAGCACTTAAATGAGAATTGCAGAGTAATCATGTAGATGTAGATGTAGATGTAGATACAGGACATCTGAAAGAATATACAGTCATACATAAATTTTGGTATTGTTCTTAAGTTATACAGGCGTCATATACAGACATAGGGGAAGGCGGGGCAAGATGGGGAAGCTAACTTTACACCCTTACAAAAGGGACAAAAATAAACAAATTCAAGTAGGTTTGATTATCATTTGTTTACTTAACCATTGAATTACAATAGCATGCAAAGAAACCTGCAAACTTGTTACATTTAGTCAGAAATATCTCGATTTGAAACATAAACTACCAATTCCCCGTCTTGCCCCATATGCGGGGTAAGATGGGGAACTAGCATGAATTCATCTCTTAAGTTTAAATAAGGACTGGAATAACGAAATCATGTGGCGATAAGATTTCGAAATATGGTTCTGCGAATTGTAGAATCAGGTATTACGTTTTATTTAGGCCTCTTACATTCACGAAGTACACAAGTGTGGACAGGCTCGTCATCATCACTTTCTGTCCCTGCACAAGTATCGTGGGCACCCCGACGCTGAAACACAGATTTCGGTGGCACTTTGAACTGTCGAGCAGCCCTGAAAGAACCCATATGCCCTTCTATAACAGCATTTACAGCGTCTTCCATTGACTCCAATGACCAATCTTGCCTAGACGTTTGTCGCCGATACTTGCGAACCATCTGAAATAAAACACGTGGAACGTACTATTGAGTCGGGTCATTCCTGGTAATCTATATTATACAGTAAATACCTTATTCCCAATAGTCAGTCGTTAAAGCATAGCAAGAATACTGACTTTGCACTGTTTGTGTATTTTTATTCACCATATAGCCTAAGGCATACTTTGTAATTAGTTAGGAAACTTTGGAATAACGAATACCATTCTGTTTACAATTGTATTCAACGTATAATGTACGTGTTCAAAACCCGCAGCGAGACGATTAGAACGTAATGGTTGGACAAATAGTAGGGGCAAGACGGGGAAGCTCCCCATCTATTCAGTGCTATATATACAGTCTGGACAAATGTTCACGAAACACATGTTTTAGGACCTCGAAAGGTGTAAAACATTGCAAATCAGTATAACAATTGTACGTACCTTGCAAAGCTCACAGAAACCGCCGTGAAGCTAAGGTTCAGCAATGTCAACATACTGGGACCTGCGTACTGATGGTGTTGACGTAGCTATCCACAGATGGCAATACTCTAACTGTAGTTTATAGCCCTTCCCCGTCTTACCCCACCTCCCCGTCTTGCCCCGCCTTCCCCTGCATAAATTTGGGAATTGTATTATGTTACACTGTACTTACAGAGTACGATTAATCAATTGTAGAGGTCACACAGTAAGGTTTAAGCACAAACAAGAGATTCTATGCATTTTTGCTAAGAAATTCATCAATACTGTAACAAGATTCATCTAAAAGGAAGTGCTTCAGATTTTCTTTAAACTTTGACATGTTTCCAACCAGTTCTTTATGTGCGGTGGCAGAGAAATTAAAAATCTTGGTTCCACTGTATAAAACCCCCTTCTGGACCATGTTTTTCGTTTTTAGCTCATAATGGATATCCAGTTTCCTTCGGGTGTTATAACTGTGGTATGAGCTATTGATTTTGAATAAGTTGCTATTTTTTGAAATAAAGCACATCAGGGAAAAAATATATTGGGCAGGTGTTGTAAGGATTTGTAGAGCTCTAAATAGATCCCTGCACGAGTGCCTAGGATGTACTCCACACACAATTCTTATTGCTCGCTTCTGTGCATGGAACACTTTTGTTGCTATTGGTTCATTTCCCCAAAATATTATACCATAGGCCATAAGTTGGTGAAAATAGCCAAAATATGCAGTTTTTATTGTGCTCATTTCCCAAGTGTCTGAAATTATTCTTAAGGCAAACGTTGCTGAGCTTTGCCTTTCTCACAGATCTTGAATATGGTGCTGCCACTTCATTTTGCTATCTATATGCAGATCCAAGAATTTGGAGGACTGAACCTTCAAAATCTCGTGATCATCCATTTTTAGGTTCATTTCATTAGTAACATTTGTGTTAGAAGATGATAGAATGTAATTCGTTTTTTTTAAGTTGACTGTAAGGCCATTGGTTTTAAACCAGTTTGTCAAATCTGCAAAAGTTTTATTTGCAGCCTCATTTGACACATTCCCTGAGAGATTATTAACTGATAAAGTGGTGTCGTCAGCAAACATGAGTATTTTCTCATATTCTGTACATAGCGTCACCCCCGCTCAGCTGTTCGCTGCATCATCAACTGGTCAACCCCTTCTGTCCTTGCGTAACACTACCGAACTTGGCAATGCTTTGATATTGCTAAAAATGTATGACAACTACATATACGAGGACTATTCGGAAAGTAAGGAACGATAGGTCGCGAAATGGAAACCACAGTGAAAATCAAAACTTTTTTATTTGCAGCAGTTAGCTACAACTTCCAGCTACTTATCTCCATAGTCGCCGATCCGACTTAGAAGTCGTAGCGTTGTACCAACTTTCCAATACTCTCTTTATACAGGGCAGCCACCAGTGCTTTCCGCCAATTCTCTACGCTGGCCTATAGTTTGTTGTCTGTGCCAAAAAAGTTGTTTCATAGCCAGCGGTTCGTGTGAGCAGAGATGAAACTCAGAGGGAGAAAATTACGGGCTGTATTGTGGGTAATCAAACATTTCCAATTGAAAACGATGCAGTAGCATCTTCATTGCCCCTGCAGAATGCGGCTGAGAATCGTCTTGAAGAAGAAACCGCACGACAGTTATGTAATGTTGGCTGCATAGCTTCAGGCGAAATTTCTCACCAGGCCCTCGTACTTGGCGGGAGACACTATTGTTCTAGGTATCTTTATGTGCTCCCTGTGTGCTCAGAACCAAAAATAACGACGTAACGCCATCGACGGGCATCCTAGAGACACTGCCCAACATACCTGTGCAAAACTTCGTTAGATTTTCACTATGGTTTCCATTTCGCGACCGATCGTTCCTTACTTTCGGAATAACCCTCGTACATCCTAAACTTATTCCCTTCTATCTCTCTCTGCACATCTTCTCCTCCCTCCTCTCTCTGTCCATCTCCTCCTTCCTTCACTCTGACTGTGCATTATCTCCTCCTCCTCTCTCTGTCCATCCCCCCTCCCCGCTCTCTGTTTCCATGTCCCTCTCTGCCCTCCAACCCCTCTCACTGCCCCTGAAGCTTTTTTATTATTATTGCAAACGAACGAAACCTCTATTCGGAAATTAAATCACTTGTACAATGTGTACAAGAACCAAGAGGGAATAATAAATGTGCAAGACAAAGAACGAAGTGCTCGGATTAAAAACGTGTAAGACAGGGATGTCGTCTTTCGCCCCTGATGTTCTGTCTGTACGTCGAAGAAGCAAAGACGGAAATAAAAGATGAGTTCATGAGCGGGATTAAAATTCTAGGTGAAAGGATATCAATGAAATGGTTCACTGATGACATTACAATCCTCAGTGAAAGTGAAGAAGAGTTGCAGGGTGTGTTGAATGGAATGAACAATATAATGAGTACAGAACATGGACTGAGAGTAAACCGAAGAAAGACGAAAGTAGTGAGAAGTAGCAGAAATGAAAACAGCGACAAACTTAATATCAGAACTGGGTATCACGAAGTAGACGAAGCTAAGGAGATCTGCTACCAAGGCAGCAAAATTACCTATGACGGACGGAGCAAGGAGGACATAAAAAGAAGACTAGCACTGGTAAAAAGGGCATTCCTGGCCAGGAGAATTCTACTAGTATCAAACATGGGCCTTAATTTGAGGAAGCACTTTCTCAGAATATAAGATTGGAGCACAGCGTTGTATGGTAGTGAAATTTGGACTGTGGGAAAGCCGAAATGGAAGCGACTCGAAGCATTTGAGAATCGGAAATGAAAGGAATGTGCCGAAAAGACTGATAAGGAGGTCCGCCCCCGGTAGCTGAGTGGTCAGCGCGACAGCATGTCAGTCCTAAGAGCCCGGATTCGATTCCCGGCTGGGCCGGCGATTTTCTCCGCTCAGGGACTGGGTGTTGTGTTGTCCTAATCATCAACATTTCATCCCCATCGACACGAAAGTCGCCGAAGTGGCGTCAAATCGAAAGACTTGCACCTGCAGAACGGCCTACCCGACGGGAGGCACTAATCACACGACATTTTTACTGGTAAGGAGAAGGGACAGGATCATAGGACATCCGTTAAGACACGAGGAAATGATTTCCATGGTACTAGAGGGAGCTGTAGAGGGCAAAGTCTTTAGAGGTTGGAATACATCCAGTAAATAATTGAGGACGTAGACTGCAAGTGCTACTCTGAGATGAAGAGAGGTTGACACAGGAGAGGAATTCGTGGCGGGCGGCATCAAACCAGTCAGAAAACTGATCACTCAGAGAGAAATTACTGGGTAAATCGGTTGGGATCATGGTGTACAGGGTGTAAGAGACACCTCTCCAGCTACTGGATCTCTGAGTGTGATAACTTCAGTGATAATATTCTGCGCAGTTTTAATCTGCAGGTGGTTAAGATTACAAAGTTTATAACAATTCAGATTCCGTAGTAATATTCTAATCATAAGCTGATAAGTTATAAAAACACCTTTCCTCTTTTCTCTAAGGCCCGTGGCAAGGAAGAAAATAAAACACCACATTGTTGAGAATGGAATTGCTCTTTGGAATTATACATAAGGAGAAAGATCATACAGAGTGAAGAAAAAATGCCGCACTTGGCGCTCGACATGCGATTCCTCGTACCGATTCAGGACAAAAGTGTTTCTAGCTAAGCCTAGTTCCTATAATGCGATTAATGGAAGTGTGAATTAAAAAGCAAGGCTCTGGCAACGCTGTAACTGTGTGCAGTGTGAACAAGGACAGATAGCACCAACTCTGCAATTTGCCGGGACTGTCCCTTTAGTTAGTGAGATGAAGCAATGCCGTTGGAAATGGAAATGCAGACTCGCCGAACTTCAAGTCACGTTCCCGCCAAACTTATTTTTTCAGGCAAAGCATCGAATGCATCCGATTTACACATCCACAATTCGCTATCTGGTGTGTTTCTTTCTGCTACTGTTACATTTATCTAAACGTTAAGGCATAAGAACGAGCTTCTTACAGATGTAAACGACCTCTTTGTTTCGTACATGACACAAAAAAAGCCAATAGAAAATACATATTATAACCACCAACCTACTATCGATACAAACCCGTTCAGCCGATAGCAGTGTCACCTGGCGAGGAATGACTGCTAATCATACACACGCATAGTCCATGCAATATTAGTGAGAGCGCTGTCCGTGTGTAGAATGAGGAACGCGCACTATCTATCTGAGTTTGGCCGGGGGAGATTGTGATGGCCTGGAGGCTCGGCACAAGCATTTACGAAACTGTGTGACTTGTCGGGTGTTCGAGGAATGTTGTGGTGAGTGTCTTCAACACGTGGCGAAACCAAGGTGAAACCACGTCCAGACGTCGTGGATTTGGGTGGCCATCCCTCATCACAGACGTAGGACATCGTAGGCTGGGCAGACAGGACAAAGGGCGAACAGTGGCAGAACTAACATCAGACTTTAATGCTGGACAGAGTCCGAGAGGGTCTGAACACAAAGTGTACCGAACACTCCTAACGAAGAGCCTCCGCAGCCGATGTGGCAATGTTAACACCACGACATCGACAACTACGACTGAAACAGGCATGTGGCCATCGGCACTGGACGCTGGCACAGTGGTAGAGCGTTTCATGGTCTGATGAATCCCCACACCTTTTCCATAATGCCGATGGGAGGGGCGCTCCAGTGGAACAGCTCCTTGACACCTGTACTGCGGGATGGAGACAGGCTGTCTGCGGCTACATTATGCTCTGGGGAGCATTCACGCTGGCAGCCATGAGTCCAGTGGAGCTCGTGCAACACACCACGACGGCCAAGGAGTATCGTGCACTGCTTGCAGACCACATACACCTCTTCGTGACAGTCATGTTTTCTAATGGCAGTGGCATTTTTCAACAAGATAATGCGACATGTCATAAGGCCAGGATTGTGATGGAATGGTTGGAGGAACACAGTGGCGAGCTCCAGTTGATGTGCTGGCCCCCCAACTCGCCAGATCTGAACCATATCGAATACATCTGGGGTGATGTTGAATGTGGTATCAGAGCTCGGCGCCACCCTTTCCGGAATTTGCGGAAGTTATGTGACTGTTGGGTGCAGATGTGGCGCCAACTCCCTGCAGCGACCTACCAAGGCCTTATTGTCCCATGCCACGACGCGTCGCCGCTGTTATTCGTGCAAGAGGACGACATACCGGGACTTATGTAGGTGCTCATAATGTTCTGGATGATCAGTGTAATAGTGGACACAGTAACAGCGTCTGTATTCAGTAGGGTACAAAAAAACTTGATAGACAGGCTACACTTGTTTGCATATCATGCTTTGCACAATAATTCCATTCAGTACATGTCACATCCAGCCTTATCTTTACAGAGCCGGGATGTAGATGTACGAGCAATGTTCACTTTAGAGAAGATGTTCAAAGCGATCACCATGCATTTACAAACACTTCGCCACTGTCTGGATCATACTTTGTTGGACCCTGCGCTACACACCTGCAACTACCATTCCGAAGCAGCCTGCACGCAAATTATTAGGTCACGCATATCGGTGGGTGGAGAACTATAAACTTGTTCCTTTAAGTGTCCCCACAAATAAAATTCTAGTAGATTAAAGTCCAGGGAATGTGGAAGCCAGAACATTGAACTTCCACGACAACCTATTTTCCTGGAAACACTTCATTTAAATAGTTACGCACATTCATTGTAAAGTGTCACAGTGCATCATTATGCTGAAACCATAGCTGTCGCCGAACACCGAGTGAAACTTTGTCTTATGCGTCAGGCAAAGTATTGCAAAAAATGGTTCATATGGCTCTGAGCACTATAGGACTTAACTTCTGAGGTCATTTGTCCCCTAGAACTTAGAACTACTTAAATCTAACTAACCTAAGGACATCACACACATCCATACCCGAGGCAGGATTCGAACCTGAGACAGTAGCGGTCGAGCGGTTCCAGACTGTAGGGTCTAGAACCGCTCGGCCACCCCGGCCGGCAAAGTATTGCAAACAAACGTATGATGCAGTGGCGCCTCCAAAACCTCCATCAATAGGCAAGGGCCCAAAAGGACTCCCCCCAATATCCCAGCCCACAGTTTGCCGGCAGGGGTGGCAGAGCGGTTCTAGGCGCTTCGATCTGGAACCGCGCAACCGCTACGGTTGCAGGTTCGAATCTTGCCTCGGGCATGGATGTGTGTGATGTCCTTAGGTTAGTTAGGTTTAAGTAGTTCTAAGTTCTAGGGGACTGATGACCACAGCAGTTAAGTCCCATAGTGCTCAGAGCCATTTGAACCATTTGAACCAGCCCACAGTTTTATTCCAAAGTGTGCCTGAAAGCTGCATTCATGGGTGACATATGGGTTGTGTTATGATCAATAAGGTCTGTTGTTGAGGTTGAAAAACCTTCATGAGTCCATATCACGATTTTTTTATAAAATATTAATCATCTTCCACTTGGTCCAAAAGCCATTCACAAAACTGTACTCGTCGAATGCGGTCTTCTAGCCGCTGGCGTTGAGTTAACAGTTCTTCATCGTGGAACACTTCAACAACGGGTCTTTGAGATATCTACAACTGTTTCGCAATATCACAGGTACCTCGCAGAGTTGTTTGGTTAATGATTAAAGAATCATGTCCTCTGTTTGTGGAGAACATCTAGTCCTTGGACGACCTCTGTCTATTACTTCTGGACGAAGATTATCGGTTTCTCGAAGGCGTTGCTCCAGGTGACCAAAGCCGTTCTTATCAGGATGGCGCTTTTGAGGGTAACGTGCAGTATACGCACGACCAGTAGCAGCACCTTGGTTATCGAATGCACCCAGCACCAAAAGCGTATCGACGTATTCATTGTTTGAGTACTCCATCGGGAAGGCGCCCTACATGAACTTGACAGAACCAGTAATGGTTGTGCACTATGCCGTTAGTAGACCCACGTATGCAGTTTAATGGATCCCACTGTCATGTGATGGGCTGTTGTCACGTGGTATGCATTGTCATGTGACAAAATGATGTCCTGCTAATAAACGAAGAGAACTAGCGAACGGAAGTCTAAAAATTAAAAAAGAACCTAACGAGGATTCGAGCCATAACTCCACGGTGGACTGGGTTTTATATTCCAGCAGTCTATTCCGTGATCCGCAGCGGCTGGTACGGTGGTGCGGGGTGATCCATGTTCCTTTGTAAAATCCAGCGCGCTGCATGATGTGACAGTGTTGACTTTTTCACAGAGCAGGATTTACTTTCTCGCAGTCGGTTCTATACAGTGTCATTTTAAAAATATCCTGTTCGCCTCAGTCTAAATGTTTGTTACTGTCATTTAAAATTAATTCGCGAAGAGATTTTCAAGATTTTCTAATAACTTTTGTTCTATATATATTTTGTAAAAATTTACGTAATACATACTTAAAATATTAAAGAGCCTGTGACTGTCGGAATGTTCATTAGGACATCGAATAAAAAGTGGAAGTAAATGATACAATTACCTTTCAAGGTTTTGGTAACAATGTTAAAAAACAACTTAGCTTTACACAGCAGTACAGATAAATGCTGAATCCAAGTTTTTACAGTAATAATTGGTAGCACTATACCGATTTTGTGTCCTACACACAGCTCAATAACGCGTTTCGAGGGGCAATACTCTCGTCATCAGGTTGTAAAACTTGGCTCATTAAGTTAAAACACTTAAAGATATACCAGCAGTAACAATTGAGGCTTTAGCATCACAAAACAGAATAAAATCACACTTGTTTGTGGTTCTTCGTCTTACATTAAAATCTCCGAGATAAGTATCCGTTCGATCTCACACGTGTCATCTCATATCGCACACTACACCATGCCGCATCCTGTTGCTCTGCTCTGTTTAGTCAATGCTTCTGCAGGGATCCGGGGGTTGTCTTCTCTGCGGTATTACTGTGCATCTGGAGCTTCTGTCGTATTGGTAGCCTACTTTTCCTCATTTCCTAAACATAGGATGTCGGCCTCTGGCTTGTATAATAATATATGTGCCCTAAAATAATTCTACAAAGCCGCTAAGAAATCTCGTCTTGTTGTCTTTCATTTGTACGTTCAGAACACTGCCACATTTCTTTCATGAATGACAGCTCCAATACCTCTACAAAGTCGAGTTTCACAACCTGACGATGAGAGAATTTTCTCTCGTAACGCGTTCTTGAGCTGTCTGTACAACTGTACTACTGTAAAAACTTAACAGTTGCTGCCTCACATCCAATTCTTATTTTTCCCTAGCTCAAGGAGTAAAATAAAAATCACACATTGAGCGAGTCAATAATGCGTTGGTCCACCTGCGGCCTTTATGCAAGTACTTATTCGGCTTGGTATTGGTTGACAGAGCTGTTGGATGTCCTCCTGACTGATGTACCAAATTCTGTCCAGCTGGCGCGTTAGATCGTCAAAATCCCGACCTCAACCGTTATCTGTCTGGGGAGAGATTCGGATACCTTATTGGTCAAGGTGTGATATGGCAAATACTAAGACAAGCAGCAGAAACACTCGCTGTGTGCGGACAGGCATTATCTTGCTGAAGTTTAAGCCCAGGACGGCTTGCCATGAAGGGGTGTAGGATATCGTCGACGTATCGCTGTGGTGTAAGGGAGCTGCGGATGACGCACAAAGGGGTCCTCCTATGAAATGAAATGTCACCCAGACCATCACTCCCGTTTTTCGGGCCTTACGGCGGGTGCAAGTTAGTTTGGTAACCCACCGCTGTCGGTGGCGTTTCCAGACACGTTTCGGCCTGGAACCTCATTGACAGGAGTATAATTGTCTTCAATGGCGAATCCCGCTTCGAAATCAATACTTATGAATAGAGTAGACGTCCCAGCCGATGGTGGGATACCGTAAGGCCTGACAAACAGGACTGATGGTCGGTTGTCATCCGCCGCACCTTGGCAGCACTGCAGTACGTCGACGATATTCTACGCCCCGATTGTTGCCATTCAGGGCAAGCCACGTTGGGCTTACATTTCAGCAAGATAATGCACGCCCACATACGGGGAGAGTTTCTGCTGTTTGCCTTCGTGCTTGCCAGTCCCTACGTTGGCCAGCAAGGTCGCCGGGTCTCTCCCCAACTCAAAAAGTTTGGAACATGATAGGCAGTTTCCTCCAACCAGTTTGGGATTTTGACGATCTAATTCGCCAATTGGACAGACTTTGACGCCATATCCATGAGGAAGACGTCCAACAACACAATCATTCGTGATGCATTTTTTCATTTTTTTTTCATCTATCGATTTCCCATTCGGATAATTCATTCGTGGTGCGTCGTTTTTTTCTGTGAATCACTAGTTTTCGTTTCTACTTGTTCCCAGTAGTTTAAAATGTATGCTTGAAGAAAGTTGTTTGTTGCAGTGTCGTAATGACTTCGACAAATATAGGTAATTTGTCCGTTTTTAATATCTTTGGACTATGAAGTGTTTCGAAAATGCTGTTATGCGGCACTAGTAATTTACTTCATCATAATAATACAGCGTTACTCCTTTCTGTTTTTGCTGCGTCCCTGGTTCTACGTTCAGAAACGATATACGTCTTCACAATCCAGTGGCACAGTTCTCATAATTTTTAGGAGTTTATTATTGATTTTTCTGAATACTGCAGATATTTCATTTATTTTCTGACATAAATTATACTCACTTTCAACAAATTCCAAAATTTTTCTGGATTATATTAATTTCTAAAATATAGTATTCTAGAAAATGTTTAAATGTGTGTGAAATCTTATGGGACTTAACTGCTAAAGTCATCAGTCCCTAAGCTTACACACTACTTAACCTAAATTATCCTAAGGACAAACACACACACCCATGCCCGAGGGAGGACACGAACCTCCGCCGGGACCAGCCACACAGTCCATGACTGCAGCGCCCAGACCGCTCGGCTAATCCCGCGCGGCTAGTATTCTAGACTCATTTTTTTCTACCAGAACAATTATTGACCACTTACATCAATTCAGATTCGTAAAATCTAAGCTCAGGACTCAGGAGCCAAACAAGTTACAAAAAGTCTGAATGTGACCATGAACGTAGCTGTGAGTAACCATAGGATGTCAGTTACTCGCATAAGAAATTAATTAAAAAGTGGGCGAGCAATGTAGGTCATATACCTACACCTACATGATAAATCTGCAGTTCACACTTAAGTCTTTGACAGATATTCCGATGAATCAGTTTCAGACTATTTCACGACAGTTACGTTCTCTAATAACACGTGGGAAAAAAAGAACAAAACGGTTCAAATGGCTCTGAGTACTATGGGAGTTAACATCTGAGGTCATCAGTCCCCTAGAACTTAGAACTACTTAAACCTAACTAACCTAAGGGCATCACACACATCCATGCCCGAGGTAGAGAAGAAAGTTGGCAACTGATATTTTGTTAAAATATCTCAACGCAACTATCAACGCCTTTATTTTAATGATTGCCAATCCAACTCGCGTATCATATCCGTGATATTAATTCCTCATTTCGCGATAACATGAAACGAGCTGCCCTTCTTTGAAGACTTTCGTTACCCTTCGTCAATCCCATCTAGTAAGGATCTTATTATGTGCAGCACTACTGCAGAAGAGAACGGACAACCGTAGTATAGGAAGTCTCTGTAGTGTGTTTCTTGCATCTTCATTTCTATGTGTACTGCGAATAAACAGCAGTCTTTGATTGAGCTTCCCCACCTTTTACTTCATTCAATTCATTGCGTAAGTGAAGTTTGACAGATTTTTGTTGTTGTTGTTGTTGTCATGTGCAGGACCTCACACTACGCATAATTTAGCATGAACTGCCACTTCTCGCTGCCTGCTGTAATTGGTTGTGACCTTCTGATGATTTTATTAGACGGTAAACGACACTATCATCGCGAAAACAGTCTAAGAGGACTGTTCAGATTGTCTCCCAAATAGTTTACATAGATCAGGCACAGCAGGGAGCCTATAACGCATCTAGGGGGAATACCAGATATCACTTTTGTTTTACACGATGACTTACTGTCAGTTGCTACCAACTGTGACCCTTCAAACTGTAAATCGTGAATCGGGTCCCACAATTCAGACGATAGTCCTCCTTAGGCACAAAAATGGATCAGAAGACGCTAGTGAAGAATACTGACAGAAACGTTCTGGAAATCTAGAAATATGGTATCACTTGTCATTTGTACTTCAGTCTGAGTTACGCATTTTTACATACATGTACATGTGAGACTGAAGAATTAATGACATTCTTTTTAAATTTCAATAAAGTTTCTGTTCTCTAGCGACCAATATGTCGGCTACAGTGTACATGGAATCAGGTTAAGTTCCACTTTCGATAGCACTCACCATTTCGTCTGAATAAAGAGCCACTTTTCTTTCACAAGAACGATAATTTCTTAATCCGTTCTGGTTATGTGTTAATAGATGATTTTTTTCGAGGCATTTCATAACGGAACACAGTACACACAATGTATTCGAGTTCCGTTAGAACTGTGGCTATGAAAAATAAGCCATGGGTTATGTTCACAAACCCACTGTATTATTCAAAACAGACACCCACCACCCCCTCCCCAAAAAAACAATCAATATATTGCGGACATGTCCGAAAGAACAGATACCATCTTCATATATTTATAGTTAAGGCTCACCGGCCATTTGACCATCTTCTTCTGTGCGGATGCACAAACAGTGCCCGAACTCTTACGGGAATCGGCGGTAAAGCCGCGAATAATGAGTATGATGGACAGGGGCACTATGTATATAGTGTGGGACAATAAGTTGCGAATGTGGGTCTCACGGGAGGCTTGCCAGAGATAAGTCCCTGTAGTCGCACTATCCTCTGTGACCTCGGTGGCTCAGATGGATAGAGCATCTGCCATGTAAGCAGGAGATCCCGGGTTCGAGTCCTGGTCGGGGCACACATTTTCAGCTGTCCCCGTTGACTTATATCAACGCCTGTATACAGCTAAGGGTATTCATTTCACTGTAATTTCATTCTAACGAGCTGCATGGTCACTGAGTGCCAGTATGCCTCGTCGACGTCAAAGGGAGCCATATCGGCATGTGAGAGAATTCTAAAGGAGCAGAATAATCGATCTCCGGGAAACGGGGTTGTCATACCGTGACATACCAGCTCACACAGGGCATGCTGCTACGACAGTGATGCGTGTGTGGAAGCAGTGAGCAGAGGAAGGTCATACGCAGCGACGAGCGAGAACTGGATCACACAACATGACCACAGCACAGGATGGCCGTCATCTTGTCCGCAATGGTCATTACGCACTGTACAGCGTCATACACAATGAAGGTTCGTCGCTGGAGCACAGCAACTGGTGTGAACTTGTCTGCATCGACGGTTAGTCACTGTCTGCTACAGGTTGGACTGGTTGCAAGCATGCCATTACGTCGGCTTACATTGTCCAGAAACCACAAGCTCCTCCGGCTGCAGTGGGCATATGAACATCATCACTGGGGTGCTGAGTGGCAAGGGGAGTTAGGGAGGGGGAGGGGTCCAGATTGCTCGCCATTGGTGCCCCAAGGGCTCCTCGCTGTAACACCATTGGCCACAGGTGGGGGGGAGAGGAGGGGGAGAAAATTCCAAAGAAGGTATCATGCCCAATCACCAGAAGCTGGCGTCAGCAGTACCGCAGAAGCTGACACTGGTGTCATCTGTTCCAGGAATGCTGATGCTGCTGTCGGCGATTTGGTCTTGTATGCTCACTGATCCTCTACTGGTTTCATCCCATAAGTTCGCAGAGAATCGGTTCTGCTGATATAAGATGGTAGTGGGCTATGGGACTTTCATCACTCTAGGAATGGTAGTGGAAAACAACCATCATGGTTAAATGAGATCTCATCTGCGAACAACACAAACTGTTCAGCACTGCCGTACTGAGCTGCAGAATTCATTGACAAAGCTAAACTCTGAATCCAAAATAATTCGACCCCATTGCTTTCACAATAATGCAAGGGGTTAAACTGCTGTTACAGAAGTATTCTCCAGAGTCTGTTCTTCGAATTGTGGGCATTTGATGCAATCGAGGTTTCAAATCTGCATCCTGTAAGACGTCATGGTCTCCTGACCTTCATTGCTTACATATTCCGCCCACACAATCATATTCCGCACATCAAGACGCTTCATTCGAATCCAAACTCGATAAGATAAAGCCAAAGTTGTATGAATTCATGTAAATGATATGCAAATAACTAGTAAATTGCAAATGCACTCCGAGATTGAAATACTCGAGGCTGGCGTACACATGCACATTCCAGACATTACGGTCACAGGAGCTTTTAGTTAGGGAGAGGCAGACCGCACGCCAGGAGGCCGGTCCCTTCAGAGGACGATTCAGCCTATCTACGTAAGCTGGCGACCGCCCATAGAGCAGACAGCATTTGCCCTAGTGAAAGGCAGAATGACCCCGTGTTCAGCTTAAAAGCCGAGCCTACACATTCTTTACAAACATAGCATTCAGATTGGTCTCTCCTCAGTACTTTTGTAAGTAGGCTGTTTAGGTTTTTTTATTGGTAACGCCACCTCTGTATGAAAATCACTGGCTGTGCTGTGTGCAGTCTGTGGCTAATTTGCATTGTTGTCTGCCATTGTAGTGTTGGGCAGCGGCAGCTGGATGTGAACAGCGCGTAGCGTTAGGCAGTTGGAGGTGAGCCGCCAGCAGTGGTGGATGTGGGGAGAGAGATGGCGGAGTTTTGAAATTTGTCATGAACTGCTATATTTATATATGATGATATCAAGGTAAATACGTTGTTTGTTCTCTATTAATATCTTTCATTTGCTAACTATCCCTATCAGTAGTTAGTGCCTTCCATAGTTTGAATCTTTTATTTAGCTGGCAGTAGTGGCGCTCGCTGTATTGCAGTAGCTTGAGTAGCGAAGATTTTTGTGAGGTAAGTGATTTGTGAAAGGTATAGTTTAATGTTAGTCAGGGCCATTCTTTTGTAGGGAATTTTGAAAGTCAGATTGCGTTGCGCTAACAAAATATTGTGTGTCAGGTTAAGCACAGTCATGTACACGACGCTACTAATGAGTGACAATTTACAATGTTGCTTTTGCAGTGTATCTGTTTTATATCTGCACAGTTTTTCTGAATTCTTCTGGAAATCAAAACATGTTTTATTAGTAACTTTTGTGGTATAGCTACAAGGAGACAGCCTTTTCCATAGCACAACAATACGTTACAGCACAGTACTTTCATCATCACAACAATAAGCATAATAACTAAGATATCTCTACGCAAAGCATTTCACTTTTGTTTATCATGAGGTAAGTACATTGGCTTCTGCAGAACTTAGCTTTCAGAGGAAAATAACTACGACACTTCCACAGAGATTATCTTACAACAAGATGCACATTTAGCGCTACAGGACACCCATTTCGGTGATTAATTTTGTACTTAAAACATTTATTTTTAAAGATTTTTGAATTACAAAGAAAGTTTTCCGTGATACATTTCATTCCATTGCTGTAATCTGTAACACCTGAGGGTATAATTACATATCCTCAGGGGGGTACACGCTTACTTTGTGTATCATGTGTTTGGCAAGCACAAGGAGCCCTAGCTATTATGGTATTTGCTTATACAACTTTACACATCGGTACCATATTTCTCTAACACACAAATTACACAGCTATCTGATCATGTAACTGAGAGATAAACTTTTTTTATTACATCAGTGACATATGTTTACGCAATTACAGAGTTGGATTACTTCACACTTACGAAATTGTATTTTGTCTGTACTGTGTGATCTGTTCATATTTTTTCGGAACCATTGTGATACTATGAGAGCTTTGAATGATATATTTGGTAAGGGAGCATGATTTTAAAGTACGTTTGAGGTAGATAACACTATTGAAATGAGCAGAGAATTTTTTTTAGGTTTTGAAATTATTGCAGAAAGCTACGACGTTTTTGAGATTTGACTGAGGTGTTATGATGTTATTATTACGACGACGATGTGTACTATGCTGTTGAGATATGTTTATGATCAATAAGATGATGCTACCATATATGAGGAATAAGAAGTATGTTGGAAACCAAGAATCGTACTTTAAGAGTTATGAAATGTGCGTAAATGCGTGACTGTATCACAATGCTGACGAATATTTTATTTGGACACTTATATTTATAGGATTTTCTTTCTACAGATTTGCAACGCTAATTCTTGACCTGTGAAATATTTTTATGTGAGACTGTCACTGTAGCGGAAACTGGTGTCGTAAATATTTCCGTAAGAAAGTTAAGTGACCACCTGCATGTAATGCGTCGTGGGCACGCAGCTGTGTCAAACACCTGGAGAACAAGCCATTAGGGTGTGCCTTTCCGGAAGCACAGGTAGAAAAAAAAAAGAAAAAAGGCAGGCCTTTATCCTCGCCATTGACATTCCTTTAGAGAAAATATTGCAAATGCGACACCCTCATTTCTTCCATTAACCTTGCTATTGACATTCCTTTGTAGAAAGCATCGCAAATATTACATGCTCATTACCTGAAAACATATGATTACTCGTACTTTGTGCTAATTACTGCAATGCTTATGAATTGATGGGAAATATTCGTACATCTGCACACCTGATTATGACAAGTGTCTTTCTATGAGAGTTGAGAGCTACTGACTTACGAAATGCCGCATGACTATTGAATGATGTTTTTATGCTTTGGTTTGCGTAATTGCTTATTTCATTTGATATCTGGTTTCCAGCTGTGTTGCAGCATTGCTTTTATAAAATGAAATGCATTTGCTAATGTGAACACTTTCTGTCAACAGATCTATTAAATAATTATTTTATGATCCACATTCTTTAAAAAAGGAGCACTTGGAAAGGAAAGAACAATAAGAAGGAACTAGTAACAGTAACACATAATTTTCTTTTCAAGTACATGGTAATATTTCTTTTACAATAAGTTGTTGTGGTGCACCACTTTAATTACTTAGACATTAAGATGTGATTATACATTTCCCTTATCTGCATTGTTATCTTTAGTGTACTATTTTTTCTGCTTGAACTATGTCATGTTTAGATATAAGCTGCTGTTTGCCAGGCATAGTGCAACTGAACTTTAATTTGTGTTACTCTGCTAAGCCAGATTTATTTTTTTGTTTGCTGCGCATTGCCTCATATTAGCTGTAATGTTGAATTGCTTGGTAATTTAGATTTACTGTAGCTTGCTTTGCGATTTTCCATTTTTTTTCATTGCTGTTTGTATTAATTGTTTTATGTGATGCTGCATTGCCTCGTCCCTTGGTATATATATCTGAGCTCAGTAGATTTAAGTTAGCTTAAGAGGGGGTAGCCTATAAGAGAATGAGTTGCGATGAATTTGAAGAAATGCACTGAGAGGCTATATGAGAAAAGTACAGAAAGCGGGTATAGATAGGACTTTTTGGGAATAATGATGAATGAAGGGAGATCTCCAAGAAGTAAAGAAAGTTTTGTTTGCAAAATACTGCAGTACAACAAACCCTGTCCTTTCCTTTTGTATTATTCCGCTATATGTTTGTGTACCCTTGTGTATTTGTGTTCATCCTGTCTTTATGTGTTTATCTGATATGATTTAGGTTGTAGACTTTTTCTAATACTCAGCTACATTCACTATGATGAGGAATACTGTTATCCTCAAATACAATTTGCATTAATAATATGTTATTTACTTTGTAAAGATGTTTAGACATTATTTATTCTGTTTTGTTTTAATGCGCATGTGTGAAGTTGATGTTTCAATAATTATTCTGATCTTTTATGTATGTACTCATGTCATAATTCCACTGATGTATATGTTAGTTCGATTCTTTTGTAAAGCCTGTACTACAAATGTTATCTGTATTATTATGTTCTTTAATGATGTATTTTGTACCTTTGTAATTGTATTTTCATGTTGTAAATTTATAAAATTGTAATTGACACCAGTTCATCTTATTATTAACTTGTAAGTTACATTTCACTGCACACGTTTCTGTTGGTCATAGTATATGGACAATATGTGAGAAGTAGGGACTGTTAGTGTTTGCACGTGTGTTAATAATTCAGCAAGGGACTGGATAACAGCATTGCTGGTTCTAAAGACAATTCCAAAAACTTTGTGAGTGCACAAGTGGTGGTTTATGGACTTGCTACATTCTCTGCAAGACTCTTCGATGGTGAATGTGCACCTGCACAATCGCAACAGATGGCTGCTGGCCATCTCTACAAGGACTACAGTGGGTCTGCATCTTTGATGGCCCACCATTACCATTATCTCTACAAGGACTACAGTGGGTCTGCACCTCTGGTGGCCCACCAGTACCGTAATTTCTACCAGGACTACAGTGGGTCTGCTCTGTGATGACCTACCTACCAATATTCTTCAAAACGTCGAATGACTCTGCTGTGGGTTTGCTCTGTTGTAGCCCATTACCCGTGTGCATGTCGAGAGTCAGCGCTGTCTTTCCGTTGGAAGGACAACACTACTTCTTCAAGACTGCATGGAAATCCACTACTTCTGTGTGCAATTTCTTTTACTAATGAGACTTTGCAAAAAAAACTGTAATTACTATTATGATGAATGATCAGGACTATCTTTATGGACTGTGAGAAAATTTTAGCTTTTGACCAACATTGTATCAATAAGTGTGTGCATTTTATATCTTTGTTACTGTAATTGTGAAAATTTTTTGTCAAATCTGTATTGGCCAGTGCCCAACACCATTTGTAAAAATTTTTGTGGGGAGCATGGGGGCTATGTAAGTAGGCTGTTTAGGTTTTTTCATTGGTAACGCCACCTCTGTATGAAAATCACTGGCTGTGCTGTGTGCAGTCTGTGGCTAGTTTGCATTGTTGTCTGCCATTGTAGTGTTGGGCAGCGGCAGCTGGATGTGAACAGCGCGTAGCGTTAGGCAGTTGGAGGTGAGCCGCCAGCAGTGGTGGATGTGGGGAGAGAGATGGCGGAGTTTTGAAATTTGTCATGAACTGCTATATTTATATATGATGATATCAAGGTAAATACATTGTTTGTTCTCTATTAATATCTTTCATTTGCTAACTATCCCTATCAGTAGTTAGTGCCTTCCATAGTTTGAATCTTTTATTTAGCTGGCAGTAGTGGCGCTCGCTGTATTGCAGTAGCTTGAGTAGCGAAGATTTTTGTGAGGTAAGTGATTTGTGAAAGGTATAGTTTAATGTTAGTCAGGGCCATTCTTTTGTAGGGAATTTTGAAAGTCAGATTGCGTTGCGCTAACAAAATATTGTGTGTCAGGTTAAGCACAGTCATGTACAATTGTTCAAAGGGGACGTTTCACTTTACTGGGAGAGCACCTCTGTCAAGAGAGAATCGGAGTGCGACTCTATATTGAGTCCTTGCGATTAAGCGTTGTTCACTGTGTTAGCCACCACACTTATTGTGCGGTGTGAACGGACAGAGTTATAGTTAGTGGCATTGCGGTGGACTGTTTATCTGACCGGTGTACCACGCCAATAGTTAGAATAGGGGCGAATAGGAGTCCTTGACTTCATCAAGGCGTAGGGAGAGATTGATTGGCGAAGGTCAATCCAGATAGAACGAGAGTTATCTTATTTGTCAGCAGCGAGCGGCGGAGACAGCAGTCATCGCAGCTTATGGTATTGTGCGCTACAGCTCTTGCGAGCCCCATATTTCCTCCACGACAGTACACTTCACTTCACTGCATTTCACACGCAACAGCCTCGACTGTACCTAGCAACATTCTAACGGATAATTATTCAAGTTGAGTAGGCGCGGCTCTCAGCCATTCTGCCAAGTCAATAACAATCTTAAACTTTGTATAGAAATTTCATTAGCGAATCCTATCCTTGAGAGGTAACTTCACATTCCGAAAAGAACCCGGAAATAGCTTGTTCAATTCATAACTAAAAGTGCCATTGTGATTTCTCAGAATTTTTGCAAAATAAATAATAATTTTCGTTAGTTTCATGTTTTTATTACACTAACTAGCACTACTACAGTACCCAAGTATCCCACTAGTTACGTAAGAAATTTTGCGAATTTTGGTGTCATTTCCTTACAGTGGACGACTCCAGAAGATATTAATTGCTGAAAGTTTTCAGGCATTTCTCTTTAGAACGTTAGGAGCGTCTGTCTGACTTCTGTAGTAGTGTGGGGGTGGATATTGCATATTGCAGGAGCCACAGGGTAAAGGGTGCATCTCAGAGTAATCCGTTGCGCAGAATGACAGATTAGTACCCACACGCTCACAATCCGGTCATCTGGATTCAGACTTTCAGCATTTTCCCTAAATCACTTAAGCCAAATGCCGAGGTGATGTCTTCTTAGAAGAAAACGATAGGTTTCCTCCCTCTGACCTTTCCAGTTTGAGCTTGCTTTCCATCTCTAACGACCATGTTGCATGTGGATCCTTAAAACTTAAGCATCCATCCTTCTTCGTACTGTATAGTTTCCCCGTCAGGTTGATAGGTTATTGATGAACCTTCTCCCACACGATGCGGCACTATCACTTGAAGCTCTATTATAAGATAATAGTGCATTTTTCAAGATAACACCAAAACATGAAGGGGGAGAGATCTGTTTCTTATGAAACATAATGTAAGTGCACTCCTTACACGCATTGTTCATTCAGGAGATCGTACGACATCAAACCGTTTAGTATCCTCTGCTGTTTGTAATTTTGGCCTTAGCGTCTGAGACATCCTGTCTGCTTTCAATTGAACTACAGAGGGGCGCCACATATACCACAGCATCACCACGAACTTCTCATGTCTCCTTCCGGTACACGACACCGTAATCAAGTTGTATATACTTGTCTGTTACACATTTCTCACGTACCTC
Organism: Schistocerca piceifrons; assembly: GCF_021461385.2. Lineage (NCBI taxonomy): Eukaryota > Metazoa > Arthropoda > Insecta > Orthoptera > Acrididae > Schistocerca > Schistocerca piceifrons. The sequence goes on from NC_060139.1 coordinate 590,381,660, forward strand.
TCTTACTTAACCATGGAGTGTAAAATTTATGTTGAATTATTTACTACTAACTTGAAAAAATGGGTAGAAGTGTGAATGTTTTGCCTGAAGAGTTACTCGTATGTTGCAGTTTCAGACACAATTATAATATGACGTTCGTTTTTTAGAAGTCTTGAGTGAAGTAAATTGTCGGCTCTTAAGTGAAATGATTAAGTATGTTAACCTAGTGGTGCAGATGTCCACTGCAGTGGACAACTGTTAATGTCGCTACTTCGGCGTTTTTAATTAGTCCTGAGGCTGCAGATGCATACAGTCCACTCCAGTGGATACTCCCTGGTGGTTCTGTGCCATGCGTTCCTTTGTAGCCTCACACCTGATTAAAAACGCCAAAGAAGTGACATTAACAGCTGTCCATTGCACTGGACAACCGCACCAAAGGGTTAAGAAAGCAACATAATGCGTTATTCTACATAGATTCTTAATTACTATTTTGTATCATAGAAACAGGTAAAATTTTTACTGTAGGGGCATTCCAGTTTCGTCCGTATTTATACGGAATTAAAGAAGAATTAGATTAACATTATTTGAGTTCTGCAAACATTGGTATGAAAGTATCTCTGAGACGTCAGTTGGTGGCTAATTGTAACTGCCATATCGAACTCCCCCTCAAACATTTTTTGCACACTATGTTCTTCCCAGTTGTAGAAGTACTATCACTTTTTTTACGCTTCTGCTGCAGCGAAAAATTTAAGTACAAACTGGCTTAAATATATTCGGTTTGATTTCTGGTATATTCTCACGGGAGCTATCGACAATCAGGTAATCAGCATCATCAGCGCCCAAGAGAGTTGCATTATGTGTGTGACAGATGATAAATTCTTTTATTTTGCTTAGTGGACGAGATGCAGCGCTCCTACTAGACCGTGACATAGACACCTCCATTTTCTCTCACTACCATAGTATATGTACCGCATTATTTTTATCATCATCTCAGAGTATATTACGTCTTTAATTAGAAGTGTAACGCAATGTCTTCGTTACCAACCAAGAATTTTTTGTTGGACAGCCTGATTTAGCATGTCTCTGACTGTAGTGTTGACCACTTACGAAAGCGTACTTCTGATATCGTCGTATTTTCTGTTCGATTGTCAGTATTACGACCAAATGGACTACAATTCAAAGGGCAACCCGTTAACCCCACCCATAGTTGACCTGAGTATGGAGTATATTGAATACATTTCCTTGTGTAGTGTTCCACAGGAAACACTACGTCAACGGTACATTTTTTGTCTGGGAAAGTAGTCGAGTAACTGGGAGAGTTTTTTCTGGAACATCTCCTTACAAGATAGGCATAATAAACTCTCACTTCCGAAAAAAGAATTAACAGACTCGCCGTATTCTGTGTCAGCCTCGATTTGATTTGAAAACCAGCGTACTTTCATTATCGAGGATTGCTTTATAAATGCTGGTCGTCGATAGCAAAGCAGCGAATATTTCGCGGCCACTTTGCGCTAGGTCGTCGGTATCCAGCTACAGATAAGAAAACGAGAAACACTTTGACTTCTGAGCTTCAGGCAAATAGATTTTCATCGGAAAGGAAACCGCTTTCTCGACCTCCCACAATCAGAGGACTGGGAAATGGAAAACGTCTGCCGCGAGAGTTACTGAGCAGTCCCCACAGCACTCTCCATGGAAACGCATGGCTCCTTTTCAGCTATCGGCCTTAATTATTCGAAAAATTCTTCTCTGAGAACTAGATATATACCAGTCAGTGTTAAAATCACATAAGAACTAAGTAACAAAGATTTTGGAACCCATAAGGAATTGTGTGATCACATTTTTAGGAACGTTTTCTTCCTTCCTGCATGTTTCATTATTTGACAATAGCACCGAAAACCGGTAGCAGTAATCTGTGGATTAGTAAAAAAAAAAAAAAAAAGAGAGGTTCTGGTACTGTTATCTTCCAGGAGGTGGTTTCGAAATTTAGGCTTTTTAGAACTTTATTTTAACGTTTTTATGAGCATTTTAAAAGTGTGAATACAACATTTGTTTTACATCACTTCAACTGCAGCAAAAGTTCTATCGTATCACATCTCAAAATCTGCGGTTCTGATTTTTTCTCGTCTGAGGTACGGCGTACAGTCACAAATCGACCAAGTCTGCTGAAAATATTTGGTTTCAGTCAGAGTATACAAGGGCCAACATGTCTCGTCATTACCTTGGAAACCTCAGAGTGATGTTTCCTAACAAGTTACGTCACTGCATCGTAATATCAAATGATCTCCACATTCTTCAGGTTAGGCACTCAGCGAGTGATTTCCCTAGAGCTTACGTCAAGCGTAAGATATCCGTTACAAGATCTGGAAGCTCTCCAGAAGATAATAACCCAAAACACTGCCACTACTCAGCCTAAAATGACTCGGTGAGTTGTGAAAAACTTCCGAGAGGATATCAACGACTGCATCAAGAATAGGATATTGCAGTGGCTGTCTTATTCCAATGACAATGCACTGCGGCGACCACAGCCGTTACGAATCACATCAGATGACTTCGCAATTGCGAATAATGGCAATGGAGGGTGAGGCTTTGATAAAGCCAGCCACTCGTGCTGGCGAAACGTCGGTAAAATCATCAGATGAACGTCGGCCGAAGAATCCGAGACAGAAGCCAGTAGGCAGTTTGTCAACAAGTGGCCACGAAAGCCTTAACAATTTTGTAAGAATGGTGGCTGTCACAAAGATAGTGTATGATTCAAATATGTATTTGACGTAAACTGAGTGATGTGTACCCTTACAACATTGTTGTATCTTTTTCATTGGCTTTTTATTTATTTCCACGATCGGGAATTTCAGCATGCGGCATTCTGCAGCAGTGATCATCACACTACGGTCACAACCTAAATGGAAAAATATAGCACGCTGCCTTTCGTTGCCGTCCTGGACCCTAGTAAATGCAGAGATTGCTTAAGCCTAAGCCTGTGTGAGATATCAACATGTACCAACTCTTATCTGCACACCCGCAACGGCCGGTTGGTGTGGCCGAACGGTTCAAGGCGCTGCAGTCTGGAACATCGCGACCGCTACGGTCACAGGTTCGAATCCTGCCTCGGGCATGGATGTGTGTGATGTCCTTACGTTAGTTAGGTTTAAGCAGTTCTAAGTTCTAGGGGACTGATGACCTCAGAAGTTAAGTCCCATAGTGCACAAAGCCATTTGAGCCAATTTGAACGCCCGCAACCACCACCGTCCGGCGCAGACTTGCACTGTTCTGAGGACCATGTCGTATCGAACTATAGCTGTATCAGGCGTGAATAACCTATTGTAAGAACTGAAACACTAACGTTAAGCGCCGAAAGAAAATGGATACAAAAAAGTACAGGCTTCGCGTGTCACCTCGGACAGGATTCACAAGAAAAACACAAGAAAGTAGCACAAGAAGAAGACCGTGATACTGTTGTTCTGTGCCTCAGTTACGAGGAAAATGAGCGAAATCCAGCGGAAACAAGGTGTTACGTCAATTTTATGGTATCTATCAAGGAATTTACATATTCTGAGGCGCCATGGTCGAGGAAGGACTCATAACACCAAATGTGTATTAAATACTGTACGCATGCGGTCGCTTTTATAGTGGACAGGGAGCGCTATAACCCAATGGCAGAAATAAGATGGGAGGCATTTGCGCCTATCCTGTACCAAACCCAGCTGTGATGGACCACAAAGAGCCGTCAGCCATGCTGCGTTCAGTAGCTGCCACTGTATTGACAATGACTCAGCAGTTGTCGGTGGAAAGATCGTCGAGTATAAAAAACACGAAACAGCTGTATGGCAGGGGAGATTATATTAAATTACGAGGGGCGTTTAATAAGAAGTGCAACAAAATTTTGCTCGGCCAGCTTTGATTGAAAAAATGCAGAATTTGTTGTGGAACATGGTGGAATATTTCCGCTTTAGCCGCTATATTTTGATGAAGGTCCGACAAGTGGCGGCACTACACGTAGTCTTCAAAGTGGCGTCTGTAACGAAGATGCGTTCCAAGCGGAAAGCTACGATTGAGTTTCTTCTCGCGGAAAACCACAGTTTCACACATGTTCATAGGCGCTTGCAGAATTTCTACGAAGGCCTAGCAGAGAACAAAAGCACGGTGAGCCGTTGGGCCAGGCGTCTGTCATAATCCCAACAAGGCTGCGCTGACGCATCCGATGAGCCGCGTGTCGGCCTACGGCACAAAGCTGTGACTCTTGCGATGTCGGAAACAGGAGAACGATTTCAGCGCGTTCGTCACCACAAAAATGCAAACGAATTTAATAACTTCTTCATGACTACATAAGGCCTCACCCAAGTCTGCACACCCAAGAGGAGCTCACAAAACTTCACTTGATTGTTCTTCCTCATCCATTGAAACGCGGAGAGCTCGCACATTCCGATTTCCATCTGTTTGGTCCAATGAAGGATGCAGTCCCAGAGAAGCAGTACTTAGATGGTGGGGAGGTTATTGATGCAACAAGACGTTGGCCCCAACGTCGACCAATATAGTGGTACCATGCGGGCACACAGGCCTTCCCACTAAGGTGGCGTAAGGCCATCGTATTGAACGGAGGTTATATTGAAAAATAGGATATTGTAGCCAAAAGAGTGGGGAAAAACATGGTGTATTGGAACGAAGAAAGTCTTGGTCCTTACTGAAAGCCCCTCGTACTACATTGATCTGTTTCATCCATCTTTATTATTTTTTTCTCGTGTCCTTTAGTTTTCAGGCACGACATACCCTTCAATTTCTTCTGGTTACTTATTGTAATCATCATCATGTAGTGCCGTACGGTATATTAATAAATTTATTTTTTGTGTCTGTGTTACTCATTTACGAAAGTAGAACTTTCCGGCGGCACGAACGTATAAAATATTGTCGAAAGCAAACTGCGCCAGACATATTAAAACGCATAAACATACGACAGAACAATATCAACGTTCTAGATAATAAACGAATAACTAAGTAAACTTATGGAATACTGAAGCGATGAAAAAAGTAAATCGATTAAATATAGAGGATATCAAGTATATTTAACAGAAAAGAAATTTGTAACTTACAGTAGAGCGAGTTCCATAGGTATCAGATGTGTTTAAAGTTATGTTAAAGTGATTGCAATTATATAAGTACAGTATTCATTTGTGTCATGAAATGGACAACTCATCGTCTCAGCAGTGCGGAGCAAGTGAATTTTACAGCGATAAAAATGGGCGACGAAAAAGCGCGTAACTCACAGCCGAGACAAATTTTCGAGTCAAATACACACATAACCGCATCTGAGGCTTCGCTCAACCAGATTCATTGTTCCCAGATGTAACTTTGGCGTCGACGTCGTACATTAAAGATGAAGTACCTTCTTCTTCTTCGTTAAAAAATTGTTATGAGCGCGAACACTGCAGAAATGCTGCACTTGTTTACTGTCCCTCAAATTGAGGAAAACAGGATTTACGCTTCCCTTGATGGTGGTGCAGCAGCGCGTAATTTTTATCTCGAACGATGAATAATAGAGGAGGGTTTATTGTATCATAATATCATACAGGTTTTTCTTTTTTTCCTTTGAAATAATAAGAAGACAGTTGTGTACTCCGTTCAGTCATACTTCATTATTCACACCATTTGCAAGAAATGAGAGTGGAGTTTGTAGGCACTGTCAAGCACTGCATCATAGAGCGAACTTTGGCACAGACAATTTTGACATGTCTCACACTGTAATTAGTGCCACACAACAGAATATCTACTATCATTCCACTGATGTGAAAACAACATTGCGCCTGCCTCGGTGGCCGAGCGGTTCTAGGCGCTTCAGTCCGGAACCGCGCGACTGCTATGGCCGCAGGTTCGAATCCTGCCTCGGGCATGGATGTGTGTGATGTCCTTAGGTTAGTTAGGTTTAAGTAGTTCTAAGTTCTAGGGGGCTGATGACCTCAGATGTTAAGTCCCATAGTGCTCAGAGCCATTTGAACCATTTGGAAACAACATTGCAGCATAATGTCAACATTCAAGGCAGATCTTGCTCTATGAAGGAAAGGCTCGATAACATTTTCGTTAGTTTGCTCACAGATCCGTTTTGACCAAATCACTAATAAATCCAGCTAGTTCGTTTGATTTCTCCTAGCCCAAACCTGGTAGTTTTATTGATTTTTGTAACCTTTGGCCTAAACGATGCCTCAGATGTGAAAATCTCACGTGTAAGGTTAGTCATACTTCTTCTCCCTGTCATAACATGTGGAAATTCAACATTGTTGGCTAGTGACTTTAACGCAGTAAATTTCACACAATACGACTATAGGGAGAGGTCCCACAAACGGCGAAGAACAGGCTTTAATTTACGCTAGGCATTTGCAAGCTAGAAAGCCCTAGAAAGAACAACTGAAGTGTTACTATTCGTGGCCATATATTGTTACCAACAAGAACACTGAGAATCCAAATAAGATCCGGAGATCTCAGGTCATTCTGTACGGCACTAGTCTCACTGATACCAAGCTAAGATAAGAAATTAACTCCCAATCATAAATTTACACAGTTGCAGCTTCTTCTTCTGTATACACATTATTTGATTAAAAATCTCTCGATACCCAGTAGTGGACATTGACATGGAGTGTGTCCACACTTCGCCCTTATGACGGCTTCGGTTCTGCTAGGAACACTTTCAATGAGATGTCTGAATGTCTGTGGAGGAACTGCAGCACACTTTTCCTCAAGAGATGAGACCAGCGAAGGAAGTGACGTTGGGCGCTGGAGCCTAGAGCGAAGACGACGTTTTAGCTCATCGTAAAGTAGTTACATTGGGTTCAGGTCCGAACTCTGCACAGGCGAATCCATTTCAGAAATGTTATTGTCCGCAAACCGTTGACTGCTATATCACGGGGTGCACTGTCATGTTCATACAAACAATCATCGTCTCGGAAGTGTTCCTCTACTGTAAGCAATACATAATGCTGTAAAATGTCCTTCCGCATTTAGCGTTTTTTTAACCCTTCCATCATATTGCCACAGAGTATACCGTGATTCATCACTCCACATCACTCGTTTCCAGTTATCCGCTATCCAGCGGCGTCCTCCTTCGTACCACCTCTAGTGTCGCTTGGAACTGCCTACAGAAATGATTGGCTTATGACGAGCTGCTCGACCACGATAGCGCATTCTTTTTAAAACCCTGCGCACAGCCACTGTGCTAGCTGCATTGCTGGTAGTACTTTGGAACTTACGTGTGATTTCTTTCGTTGATGATGATGATGTTGATCGTATGGCATTGTTGGCCGGGAGGCCCCATGTGGGGGAGTTCAGCATTCAGCCGCCGTATTGCAAGTCCTCTTTTAGTTTACGCCACGTCGGTGACTTGAGAGTCAATGATGATGACAATGATGATGAAGGACACACAACACACAGTCCCCTGCCGGGAATCGAACCCGGGCCCCCTGTATGGTAGGCGGTGACGCTACCGCTACGCTACGGAGGCGGAAATTTCTTTCATCGATTTGATCTGAGCTTTTACAACCACCCTGAGCAATCCTCGACGGTCTCTGTCCTCCAGTATCTGCCTGGTCTTGGGTTTATCTATGGTTGTTCCTTCGCGTTTCCACTTCATAATCACATTACCAAAACTCGCCTTGGGAAGTTTTAGAAATGTAGAAATGTACCCGATTGATCCGTTACTCAGGTGACATCCAATGACTAATCCACGTTCGAATTCAATGTGCTCTCCTAACCAATCCATTCTGCTATTGCCGGCCGGAGTGGCCGAGCGGTTCTAGGCACTACAGTCTGAAACCGCGCGAGCGCTACGGTCGCAGGTTCGAATCCTGCCTCGGGCATGGATGTGTGTGATGTCCTAGGTTAGTTTCTGTTTAAGCCATTGTGTTCTTCGAAGAAGAAAATTAATGAAGGAACTGATGATGCTGTGTAGAGCGCCAAAGACGAGTTGCCAGTGGATTTAGGTTCCCTGACTTAGAAATACTTGCCCGTATGATTAAGGTTTCATGTACATGTGGTAGCTGTACGTCAAAGGATCTTAGACTGTATGATGACAGCGACAGAATGCCACTGTAGATAATATACGTATTTCATGTAAGGCTTGTAAATATAATGTTCAGTTCAAGGCTTCTGCTCTCCATGGGAAGATGTATGAGGCGAATACAAGATTGTGTTACGCCATGAGATGCTTAGGTATAGGCAGAGAAGGCACAAATTTGTTTTGTGGCTTGATGAACATGCCTGCACCAGTGACAAGATTCAGTGATTACAATAGACCAATCCTCAGCGCTCTTGAAGTTGAGTGGAAGGAGGAGATGAGGCAGATGTAGATATTAACAGTAAAGGGGAAGAAGGACACTGACTAGTGAAGACAGGTCTGTGTGTCTTATGATGATATCTGGATGAAGCGGGGCCATACATCACTATGTGGCGTACCATCTGTCATTAGTGTGGATACGGGGAAAATCTTAGACTTCCAAGTAAAAAGCAAACATTACTATCAGTGTGATACAAGAAAGAACAACGATAGCAGTGAAGAAGAAAAGTGGCAGCAGGAACACAAGGAAGTGTGCAGCAAGAATTACCAGGGGCAAGGGGGGAGATGGAAGCAGCTGGGATGAAACTAATATTCCAAAGGTCAGTTGAACACCGTGGTGTTAGGGACCTGAAGCATCTAGGTGATGGAGATTCAGTGCTTTGGTGCAAATATCTTCAGGCAGGAGCCAGTGGGAAATAACACACCCACAAACATGGTTTGCCACTTACTGTTTAAGATGTTATAAAACCAACTTTCAGGTACCTAGTCAATCCTGAACTGCTGAAAAAATGTGCACATGGGAAAACACAGGATAAAAATGAGAGCTACAATCACCTTAAATGGGTGAATTGTCGAAAAGCAGTTTTTGTGTCCTCAATTGTTGTGAAGATAGCTGCATGTGATGCCTGTCTAGTGTTCAGTAGTGGAAAAGTTGGTAAGGTTAAGTGCCTGCAGAGACTAGACTTCCATCCAGGTGCATTCACACTAAAGGTACTCAGAAGCAGCGATGAAGTGCGGTTGGAGAAAGCTCAGTCAACAGAAGAAAAAATATAAAAGTTGGGTAGGCAAAGGAGACAAGGAAACAGATTACTTCAGGAAGACGGGGAAGAAAATAAAGATCATGGATGTGGACTGCATTAGTCACTCGAGGTACAGCAATATTGTCAAAAATTGAAATACAAACTTTAAATGCCAATTGCTGTAAACTGACTTTTTTGAGCTATAATGTACCTTTTCCAGGAACTATAAAAGCTAACATCCTGAGATTTGGCATAATTCTTAAGAATTGCTTACTTAATAATCCAGGTGCGCAGCACTTTTCCGCTATCTTTTCTCTGAGAAACGTTCTCCTTTAAAATTTGAGAAAAATTGTCCAGTCCCGGATAACACAAAAAAGAAAAACAATTTCAAAGCAACTATTACCTCAAAAAAATCTGTTCCACACGTTTTATAAGACTCTTATGCAGATGTGAACTATGAACTTCCAGTTTTATTGATTGATTAGTTTACGAGAAAAGTACATTATAGAAACAACGGTAATTAAAAATTCAAATCCTTATAAAACGTATGTCGATGTGCATTTTCAAACAAAAATTGAACTATGTTGTACATAGTAGTCTCAAGTTTTACTATCTTAGCTGTTATACTTTTGGAAGTATGTATGTTCAGGTACAAGAACGCCTTTTGCCCTACGCCCGTCCTTAACGCTGCAGTAAATAGAGGCGAGCCGTCAGTAGTGTGCCCAACGACAACAATGATCGTAACAGTATATGGCGGCTCCGTTGAGAAAGAACATTGCATGATTTCATTCGTAGTCCTCACACAATTTCAGTACCTCTGGTCCACATAGTCGCTAATTTGGACAGCAGCCATTACTTCGTTGACGTGTTAAGGCAGATGGCTGTAGCCTATCTTCAAAGTCTCTGTGACTTTACCTTTTAATAAGGTAACGCAAGGCCACATGTCACCCGTGCTGCCCTGGCCTACCAAGAGGTGTTCAACTGTAACCCTGGTCAGGATGTTCTCCAAATACCTCATCCACTGAAATCATCTCTTCATGAGCTGCCGAGAGACTGGTTCGCCACCAGTCGCCAGTTACTACACTTGATGAACTCTAGCATAGACTATCCAGGCTCAGTTTGACTCGCTGTCCAAATGGGTTAGAGTCACCGTTGCTGCCAGAGATTCTAGCCCTATCTACTGTATTTCGTACCCTGCATGCCCCCAATCAGCTACAATTTCTATTATGCCTTCTTTCTGCCATACCGCATGGCATGTCATACCGCATGCCGATCCTTCCTGGTATCGCAATTTTAATAGCCAGCAGTGTACATGCATACATAAATGTTCTACAAGCTAATCCCTCTTCGATGGAACCGTTCTCTCTCTCCTGTCACTATTCGTTTCAGTTTCATGTAAGTGTCACATCCTATCCTCTTCTCGGTGTCCTCCAAATGCTTCCTACTGGTCATTCTCTTCCTTTCTTTCAGAGCACTTTCCTTTTAAGAATTTTAACGAAAATGTTGTTTCTGAGGATATGTCAATTAATTTTATTGTTCCCTTTTCCATTTCTTTTAACAATCTTCTCTCTTCTTGACTTCCTTTAAGACTTCCAGGTTGGTTTTTCTTTCCGTCCAGATCGTTCGTGTTATTTTCCGTCATGTAGTGCCGCCGCTAAACTTTGGGCAGTTCCGTGGAAACAGCAGCTCCGCTGCGGCTAACGGGTACCTGAAGGGCGCTGAGGCAGTGGTATGCTGATTTCATTAACAACCTTGTTTACCTACCATGAGGCAGGCCTAGCTGAGCCGCGCTTCACGGTCCTGGGGACGTAGTAGAAGTGCAGAGCAGCTACGGGACAGACAGAAAGTTTCTGCATCGTTCAGTCATAAGTTTGTGGATTCGTACACAGCTGGAAGCCATGCTTTAGCGTAACAAAAGGAGCTTTAACTAGTACAATACTCGTTGATTTTAGCAGAGATATGCGCAGTCTGGCAGCACCCGCCACAACGATTATGAGGCTATGGGGCAACAAGCAATCGATACCAGATGGGGTCGCCACCTCCATCATACTACCTCCGAGTAGCTACGCGCGCCACCTGTCGACTTTAGGCTATGCGACAGGTGAGTAGGTACCAGGCTTTCTACGGCACAGCCGAACTTCTGCCTTGGAGGGCTGTGGTCCGTGCCCAGTCCAGTGTGGTCTCCGCGCTTCACCACATGGGCGAGTGTTCCTGCATCTGCCATTCGTCACCCGCAGAAACGAGCTGTTCTTTGGGTCCTGAGGACTCCACAAAGAATTCTTGTAGATGGGCGCAGCAATGGCTCTTGCCGCATGCCGACAAATGCAACGTGGAGCACGCATTGCTAAGTGGGGAAAACAAGTTTCAGCAACGCTGGGCGCCGATGTCATAGCCAGACACGTCGCCGGCAGCCGACTTCTGTAGGAGTCAGTGGGGCCTCCACAACACACGCACAAGGGGGCCTGAGAGTGGCGACGCCACGCTATGAACGCTGTGTTTTCCCACCAACCACCAGCCGACACCACCATCTCCACTCCTGCTGTACTTCAACCTCTACACCATATGGGCTCTCACCTCCGGGCTGTTACAGCCATATGCACATTTCAGCAGCTTCAAGTCGATTTCTTTCCAATTTACCCGAGTCCAACTTTCGCTACCAAAGAGGTACCGTAAATGCGATATTCTATAAACTATTTTCAATTTATGTTTACATTAGATCACTGTTTACGATGCACAGTCGGATTATTAATCATTTCATTGGCTGATACTGGCTAGCATCACATACTAACAATTTCTGTAGTACGGTATGTCTGGAAATTAATTAGAGCTGAGCATTGACAGGAAGGGTGACATGGACAAAGCGTTCCTCAGAAGCTGCCATCGGCTAAAGAGGGGCGGGGAAGACAGCTGTCATGTTCTGCAAAGACGGACATTTACTGCCCTCCAAAAGAGCAGAGCGAGGAGGCGGCGGTTTGCAACGCTGGAAGCTCCAGAACTCCCCTAGTGGGCGGAAACAATTTCAGAATAAGGTACCTTTCGAAAGAGCATCGGGGGTGGTACAAGTCGAAAAGACATTCTTTTTTGTGCAAAGGAATGCATTGGATCACAAATAATGGTGGCTAGATGACCTCAGAGGAATCTTCTGAAGTGAAGTGGAGGGGTTGGCTGCCCACTGAAAAGCAGAGACGTAGATTTGATGGGTGGAGTGCTAACGATGTAGCAGGGGAATGGAAACTTCCATACAATCTTCTGAAAGGAATATGAGCTCCAAGTGATTGGCTGGCAGGTCCATGACCCATGAAGTGGGAGGAAATCTTTTTGTAACAAATGCTGGGATTCGTCTCCTGAGCGCAAACATGGACGCCGCGTGTCCAGAGGAGAGTGGATGCGTGGCGTGGAGCCGTTTACCTCTGGGGATTCATCAAAGGTACATCCCTCTGGGGATAGATCTGGACACGTCGCTGGCGAGTGCCACAGCGGAGAACCTGCTGATTAGATTTTGAAAAGTGTTGATTTCTCCACAAGGAGCGCGTAAAGTCGTTTCTCTGTGAATAAAATTGTTTTTTGTTTGCTCGAGTGGCGATTGTTTATCTCTCTGTGGAGTCTGACACACATTGAAGTGTTTCTTCCCAGAAGAATACTTGAGTCGAATTTCTGTTCCTGGCTGGTGACTCGTTTTCTCTCTTGTACTGGGGTAATTTCAGCTCTAAGAGTTCACGGACTGCATATTGTATCCACTGTGTGGGCAGAGAGTTACAGGCACGCCACATGCGTCGTCTGCACAGCAGCCAACGCCCCAACGAGCAGATCATCGTTGCAGTATAACTCCTGTCCATACTTCAATATGTGATATGCGCACTGCGGTTCGGCAAATGCCCAACACTCATGGTAAATGTGTTGCATTCCATTTCCGTGTCCACTGAGCTTTTCTAAAAGTGCCATTCAGGGGTTCTAAAAGAAGTAGGGGTGCGGTGTAAAGAAAGTCAAATATACTTTCTCCCATGGTCTAAATTATCTATGAGGCAGAATCTGACATTTTGTGCTTCATATACAGGGTGGTCCACTGATAGTGACTGGGCCAAATATCTCACGAAATAAGCATCAAACCAAAAAACTACGAAGAACGAAACTCGTCTAGCTTGAGGGGGGAAAGCAGATGGTGCTATGGTTGGCCCGCTAGATGGCGCTCCCATAAGTCAAACGGATCTCAACTGCTTTTTTAAAAATAGGAACCCTCATTTTTATTACACATTCGTGTAGTACGTAAAGAAATATGAATGTTTTAGTTGGACCACTTTTTTCGCTTTGTGATAGATGGCGCTGTAATAGTCACAAACGTACAAGTACGTGGTATCACGTAACATTCCGCCAGTGCGGACGGTATTTGCTTCGTGATACATTACCCGAGTTAAAATTGACCGTTTACCAATTGCGGAAAAGGTAGATATCGTGTTGATGTATGGCTATTGTGATCAAAATGCACATCGGGCGTGTGCTATGTATGCTGCTCGGTATCCTGGACGACATCATCCAAGTGTCAGGACCGTTCGCCGGATAGCTGCGTTATTTAAGGAAACAGGAAGTGTTCAGCCACATGTGAAACGTCAACCACGACCTGCAACAAATGATGATGCCCAAGTAAGCATTTTTGCTGCTGTCGCGGCTAATCCGCACATCAGTAGCAGACAAATTGCGTGAGAATCGGGAATCTCAAAAACGTAGGTATTGAGAATGCTACATCAACATCGATTGCACCCATACCATATTTCTATGCACCAGGAATTGCATGGTGACGACTTTGAACGTCGTGTACAGTTTCTGCCACTGGGCACAAGAGAAATTATGGGACGATGACAAATTTTTTTGCACGCGTTCTATTTAGCAACGAAGCGTCATTCACTAACAGCGGTAACGTAAACCGGCATAATATGCACTATTGGGCAACGGAAAATCCACGATGGCTGCGACAAGTGGAACATCAGCGACCTTGGCGGGTTAATGAATGTTGTGGCATTATGGGAGGAAGGATAATTGGCCCCCATTTTATTGATGGTAATCTAAATTGTGCAGTGTATGCTGATTTCCTACGTAATGTTCTACCGATGTTACTACAAGATGTTTCAATGCATATCAGAATGGCGATGTACTTCCAACATGGATGTCCGGCAAATAGCTCGCGTGCGGTTGAAGCGGTACGGAATAGCATATTTCATGACAGATGGATTGGTCGTCGAAGCACGTTCACCGGATCTGACGTTAACGGTTTCTTTCTGTGTGGAAAGTTGAAGGATATTTACTATCGTGATCCACCGTCAGTGCATTGACAATGCACGTGCGAACATTACGAAAGGCGAACTACTCGCAGTTCAGAGGAATGTCGTTACACGTATTGCTAAATGCATTGAGGTTGACGGACATCATTTTGAGCGTTTATTGCATTAATGTGGTATTTACAGGTAATCAGGCTGTAACAGCACGCGTTCTCAGAAATTATAATTTCACATTGGAACAACCGAAATAAAATGTTCAAACGTACCTACGTTCTGTATTTTAATTTAAAAAACCTACCTGTTACCAACTGTTCGTCCAAACTTGTACTTATACGTTTGTGACTATTACAGCGCCATCTATCACAAAGCGAAAAATGTGGTCCAACTAAAACATTCATATTTCCTTACGTACTACACGAATATGTAATAAAAAATGGGGGTTCCTATTTAAAAACACACAGTTGATATCCGTTTTACCTATGGCAGCGCCATCTAGCGGGCGAACCATAGCGCCATCTGGTTTCCCCCTTCAAGCTAGACAAGTTTTGTTCTTTGTAGTTTTTTCGTTTGGCGCTTATTTCGTGAGATATTTGGCCCGGTCACGATCAATGGACCACCCTGTACATACAATTTTTTGAACTCTACATGTTTTTTTTTTTTTTTTTTTTTTTGAGAAAAAAATCTTTTATGGTATCCAATTCGTGATTCGTTCTAGTAGCATCCCGACAAGATTAATTGGTTTGATGTGTTAAACTGAAGTGAAGTGTAACCCACAAGATGACACTTTGTTTTATAGAAATCCCTTCGCGTAGGCTGTCAATGGCAGGGCTATTTTAATCATTTGGAGATACAACATTAGACAAACACTCATACACATGCTATACAGCGTTATTCAAAAAAAAGCGTTTAAAAACTGATATGGCACATTGGGCATCACAGAAGAACCGGAGTCGCAAAGGCCATCCGGGGCTATTAAATTGCTTTGCAGTTATTCAGCCATGTGTTACAAATGGACGCCCACTACAGGAGATGCTCAAAGTCTCGTCCAGAATCATCGAGACAGACCTAATATCGACGCTGTATTGAACGGCACATCCTCTCAAAGATACCTGGTCTATCTCGAGACATCCTGCTGCTCACGTCAAATACGGCGACGAATAGGCATGAGGACATCATTCAGCATAATGAGATTTTCACTCTGCGCTGATATGAAACTTCCTGGGACGTTTCCAGAAGAAGACTGAAAATCTCATTTTGGAAACATCCCCTAGGCTGTGGCTAAGCCACGTGTCCACAATATCCTTTCTTCCAGAAGTGCTAGTTCTGCAAGGTTCGCAGTAGAGCTTTTGTGAAGTTCGGAAGGCAGGAGACAAGGTACTGGCCAAAGTGAAGCTGTGAGGAGGAGTCGTGAGTCGTGCTTGGATAGTTCAGATGGTAGAACACTTGCCCGCGAAAGGCAGCTGTCCCGAGTTCGAGTCTCGGTGCGGCACACAGTTTTAATCTGCCACGAAGTATCATTCAGCATGTTCAGCAGAACCTCCCGCAGGAATACGAGATACGTGCGACCATCAACTCGGTCCGGGAGGAGGCACGGTGCACTTAAAGAATCTCTGATGATGCCAGCCCACACTTTAAATGTAAATTTCCGTTTTGAGGCATGCGTATGTGTAGCACGTGGGTTCACCTATGCTCCCGTGCTCAAGTTGTGAAAGTACATCAAGCCCTCGAGTGATAACGCAGCCTCATTGGTGAAGAGGACACTCGCTGTGGAGCTTCGTTCTCGTGACCGTAGTGCCCTCTCGTAGCGTTTGCGAGCCCCGCTTCCTACGTGATTAGTGATCTCTGTCGTATGCCCGATGTGCCACATCAGTTTGTAAACCGTTTGTTTTATCACTCTTTATGTTACAAGCACCACGGGAGTTTACTATGTATTCGTACGTTTGTTGGTTAAAATGGTTTTCTTAGTCACAAACGCATGTTTTATCAATGGAATTCTTCTCCTCACTTCCATTAAGCATCTGTTGCCAACTGTGATTGTAGTAACGAGACAACAAAGTCGTTTACTGTACGCAATAAATAAATTTCTTGCGTTGCCGGAACGGCGACTGGAAGAGTTATCACGCAACACGTACAACCTCGTAACTTCCGCTCGCACCTTTCCGGATCACTGTCCATTACAACAAAATAATACGATTACCCTTCCCCATCCACCTTGAAAGTTCGTATCACCGCCAGGAAAGCACTCAGTATCTTTTGCAACGAGTGAAACATAGGTTTTTCTGCCACAGTGAGTTACCATTCTAGTAGAACAGACCTAAACCCTTCCCAGGTATCGCAGATCAATGTTACCGTATGCTGTACAACCAACAAATGGCTCCCTATGGCGTACAGCCGAAAATGGCACAATGAGCTGCGGCCATCGCTTCTCCATCTACATCTACGTGATTACTCTGCTATTCACAATAAAGTGCCTGTCAGAGGGTTCAGTGAACCACCTTCATGCTGTCTCTCTACCGTTCCACTCTCGAACGGCACGCGGGAAAAACGAGCACTTAAATTTTTCTGTGCGAGCCCCGATTTATTTCATTGTGATGATCATTTTTCCCTATGTAGGTGGGTGCCAACAGAATGTTTTCGCAATCGGAGGAGAAAACTGGTGATTGAAATTCCATGAGAAGATCCCGTCGCAACGAAAAACGCCTTTGTTTTAATGATTGCCACTCAAATTCACGTGTCATGTCTGTGACACTATCTCCCCTATTTCGCGATAATACAAAACGAGCTGCCCTTTGTACTTTTTCGATGTCATCCGTCAGTCCCACCTGATGCAGATCCCACACCGCACAGCAGTACTCCAGAATAGGGCGGACAAGCGTAGTGTAAGCAGTCTCTTCGGTAGACCTGTTGCACCTTTTAAGTGTTCTGCACTCTTTGGTTTGCTTTACCCACAATATTATCTATGTAACCGTTCCAGTTTAGGTTATTTGTAATTGTAATCCCTAAGTATTTAGTTTAATTTACAGCCTTCAGATTTGCGTGACTTATCGTGTAATCGAAATTAGCGGATTTCTTTTAGTACTCATGAGAATAACTTCACACTTTTTTTTTATTCTGGGTCAATTGCCACTTTTCGCACCATACAGAGATCTTATCTATATCATTTTGCAATTAGTTTTGGTCATCTGATGACTTTACAAGACGATAAGTGACAGCATCATCTGCAAAAAATCTAAGACGGCTACTCAGATTGTCTCCTATGTCGTTAATATAGAGCAGGAACAATAGAGGGCCTATAACACTTCCTTGGGGAACGCCGGATATTGCTTCTGTTTTAATCGATGACTTTTCGTCGATCACTACGAACTGTGACCTTTTTGACACGATATCACGAATCCAGTTGCACAACTGAGGCGATATTCCATAGGCACGTGGTTTGATGAGAAGACGCTTGTGAGGAATGGTGTCGAAAGCCCTCTAGAAATCTAAAAATATGGAGTCAATTTCACATCCCCTGTCGATAGCACTCATTACTTCATGAGTTTAAAGAATTAGTTGTGTTTCGCAAGAACGATATTTCCTGAATCAATACTGATTATGTGTCAATAAATCATCTTCTTCGAGGTACTTCATAATGTCTGAATACAGTGTATGTTCCAAAACCCTACTAAAAATCGGCGTTGGTGATATGGGCCTGTAATTCAGCGGATTACTCCTCCTCCCGTTTTTTGATATTAGTGTGACTTGAGCAATTTTCCAGTCTTTAGAGACGGATCTTTCTGTGAGTGAGCGGTTGTATATAAGTGCTAAATATGGAGCTATTGTATCAGCATACTCTGAGAGGAACCTGACTGGTATACAATCTGGACTGGAGGCCTTGCCTTTATTAAGTGATTGAGCTGCTTTGCTACACCGAGGATATCTATTTCTATGTTTCTCATCTTGGCAGTTGTTCTTGATTAGAATTCAGGAAAATTTACTCCGTCTTCTTTGGTGAAGGAGTTTCGGAAAACTGTGTTTAATAACTCTGCTTTAGTGGCACTGTCATCAGTGACTTCACCAGTGTTATCGCGCAGTGAAGGTATTGATTGCGTCTTGCCACTGGTGTGCTTTATGTACGACCAGAATCTCTTTGGGTTTTCTGCCACAATTCGAGACAGAGATTCGTTGCAGAAATTATTGAAAGCATCTCGCATTGAAGACGGCACTATATTTCGAACTTCTGCAAAACTTTGCAGTCTTGGGGATTTTGCGTTCTTTTAAATTTGGCATGCTTTTTTCGCTGCTTCTGCAACAGCGATCTGGCCCGTTTTGTGTACCATGGGGGGACCAGTACCATCACTTATTAATTTATGTGGTATATATCTCTCAGTTGCTGTCGATACTATCTCTTTGAATTCATTCCACATCTTTTCTACGGTTGCGTGGTCAGATCGGAAGGAGTGAAGACTGTCTCTTAAAAAGGCATTAAGAGCACTTTTATCAGCTTTTTTAAACTGTTATACTTTGCGTTTCTTTTTGATGGTTGTTGGTGTTACGGTATTCAGCCTAGCAGCAACAGCCTTGTGGTCGCTAATCCCTGTATTCGTCACGCTGCTTGCTATTTGTCCAGGATTATTTGTTGCTAAGAGGTCATGCGTGCTTTCGCAACCATTTACGCTCATAAACTAATTGTTCAAAATAATTTTCTGTGAAAACATTCTGTACAATTTCAGATGACGTTGTATGCCTGCCGCCGGCTTTGAACGTATAATTTTTCCAGCATATCGGGTGTAAAGTGAAGTCGCCACCGACTATGATCTATGAGTGGGGTACCTATTTGAAATGAGACTCATGTTTTCTTTGAATTGTTCAGCAACTATATCTTCTGAGTCGGTGTATCGGTAAAACGATCCAGTTAATAGTTTAGTCCGATTGTGAGGTATAACCTCTATCCATACTATTTCGCAGGAACTATCAACTTCAATTTTACTTCAAGGCAAACTACTTCTGACAGCAATAAATACTCCACCACCAACTGTATTCAATCTATCCTTTCTGAACACTGATAGATCGTTTGAAAAAATTTCGGCTGAACTTATTTCCGGCTTTAGCCAGCTTTCTGTACCTATAACTATTTGAGCTTCAGTGCTTTCTATTAGGGCTTAGAGCTCTGGTTCTTTTCCAGCACAGCTACGAAAATTACAACTACAATACCGATCGTTTCTACACCTGCCTTGCTGTGTTTCACCTGCCCCTTTTAAACGGATGCCTTTTCTGTGGTTCCCTGAGACACTCAGAGCTAAAAAAACACCCAGTTCCTTCCACACAGCCACCGCTACCCTTGTAGCCGCTTCCTGTGTGTAGTGGACTCCCGACCTATTAAGTGGAACCCAGAAACCCACCACCCGATGATGCAAGTCAAGGAATATGCAACCTACACGATCACAGAACCGCCTGAGCCTCTGATTCAGACCCTCCACTGGGCTCTGCACCAAATGACCACAGTCGGTTCTACCGACGATGTTGCAGATGGTGAGCTCCGCCTTAATCTCGCAAGCAAGACTGGCAGTCTTTACCATTTCCGCTAGCCGCCCGAAACCAGAGACAATCTCCTCCGATCCAAGGCGACACACGTCATTGGTACCGACATGAGCCACCACATGCAGTTGGCTGCACACTGTACTCTTCACGGCATCCGGAAGCACCCTTTCCACATCCGGAATGACTCCTCCCGGTATGCACACGGAGTGCACACTGGCCTCCTTCCCCTCCTTGGCAGCCATGTTCCTAAGATGCCCCATTAAGCGCCTAACGTTGGAGCTCCCAACTACCAGCAAACCCACCCTCTGTGAATGCCCAGACCTTGCGGGCCGAGAAGCTTCCTCTGGAACAGGGTTGACGACTGCATCCGGCTCAGAGACATCGTCAGCCACAGATAACGACCGAAATCTGTCCGTCAAAGGAACCGGAGAGGCCCTATGATCGGCCCCACGGAAAGTATTTCGCTTTGGAATGGTCTCCCACTCGACCAGGGGTGACGGATCAATATCTCTATCCGATTATGTTTCGGACGGCCCAGTAAACATCTCATCAGATCCGAACAGATGAACTGCTCGCAAAAGAACTGTGCTGAGTAAAGGAAAAATTGTTTCCTTGCGTCGTTTATAATGTTCTCAAAAAATATCTACCACACGCAGCGAAAAGCAAGGATGCAGTAATAGTTTCAGAGTTTTATTCTGTGTTCCAGTGCTAACATGAGACTGCCGACAAGAAACATTATGAGTGAGATCAGTACTAAACTGGAGTGAATACTCAATGTATACGCAAGACATCACAGCCGGTGTAATAGGTCGGGGCTAGCTGTCAAAACTCTTCTGCTACGAATGAAAAATGCAGTTACTGTTTACTAATGCTGCACGACAATGTCTAGGTTTAGTTCGTGACTCATTGTTGGTACTGACTGGTTCCCTGCAAGATGAATTTCGCAGCTGCTCTGTTTGTGACGGCTTTTTTCTCCGAAGAGTTGTCAGGAGCATTATTTCTGATGTTTCACAAGATGTTCTACATCTACATCCATACTCCGCAAGCCACCTGACGGTGTGTGGCGGAGGGTACCTTGAGTACCTCTATCGGTTCTCCGTTCTATTGAAGTCTCGTATTGTTCGTGGAAAGAAAGATTGTCGGTATGCCTCTGTGTGGGCTCTAAACTCTCTGATTTTATCCTCATGGTCTCTTCGCGAGATATACGTAGGTGGGAGCAATATACTGCTTGACTCCTCGGTGAAGGTATGTTCTCGAAATTTCAACAAAAGCCCGTACCGAGCTACTGAGCGTCTCTCCTGCAGAGTCTTCCACTGGAGTTTATCTATCATCTCCGTAACGCTTTCGCGATTACTAAATGATACTGTAACGAAGGGGCGCTGCTCTCCGTTGCATCTTTTCTCTCTCTTCTACCAACCCTCTCTGGTACGGATCACACACCGGCGAGCAGTATTCAAGCAGTGGGCGAACAAGTGTACTGTAACCTACTTCCTTTGTTTTCGGATTGCATTTCCTTAGGATTCTTCCAATGAATCTCAGTCTGGCATCTGCCCTACTGACGATTAATTTTATATGGTCATTCCATTTTAAACCACTCCTAATGCCTACTCCCAGATAATTTATGGAATTAACTGCTTCCAGTTGCTGACGTGCTATATTGTAGCTAAATGATAAATGTATTTGCAGCACATTACACTTGTCTACATTGAGATTCAATTGCCATTCCTTGCACCATGTGTCAATTCGTTGCAGATCCTCCTGCATTTTAGTAAACTTTACTGACTGGTTCCCTGCAAGATGAATTTCGCAGCTGCTCTGCTTGTAACGGCTTTTTTCTCCGAAGAGTTGTCAGGAGCATTGTTACAACCTCTCGATATACTACAGCATCATCCGCAAAAGCCTCAGTGAACTTCCGATGTTATTCACAAGGTCATTTATGTATATTGTGAATGCAACGGTTCTACGACACTCCCTTGCGGCACACCTGAAATCACTCTTACTTCGGAAGACTTCTCTCCATTGAGAATGACATGCTGCGTTCTGTTATCTAGGAACTCTTCAATCCAATCACACAATATGTCTGATAGTCTATATGCTCTTACTTTGTTCATTAAACGACTGTGGGAAACTATATCGAACGCCTTGGGGAAGTCAAGAAACACGGCATCTACCTGGGAACCTGTGTCTATGGCCCTCTGAGTCTCGTGGACGAATAGCGCGAGCTGGGTTTCACACGATCGTCTTTTTCGAAACCCATGCTGATTCCTACAGAGTAGATTTCTAGTCCCCAGAAAATGTTTATAATTTCGGTTTTGCGATGTGCAGATGGAGTCAGGCTAAGCAAATACTCCTCATCACATCTTTTATGCGACACCCGTTGCCAACGGAGAACGTTGGTTTCTGTCCAGTTACAAAGAAAATAATTTTTCAAGCGGAATTTTAAATCCCCTTTCTATAGAGCGATCTAAAATTGGTAAAAATGCTATATTCGTTTTATTAGTACGTACTGACAGGGACAATAGAAAAGCGAAGAATAGCCAGTACTCGAGCAGCGATTTACGTGCCATCCTGCACTGCACTGTGTACTACAGCCATGCAGCAGAGCTACTCCGTCGTTGCTAGAGGTTTGGTTATTGTTCATGTTTTACCATCTCTGTTATTACCTTTTGATAACACCAGTACTGCACTGGAGTAATCTGAGACCGCTCTATCGAATGGGTACGTAGAACTCCCGTTTCAAAAATCATTTTGTTTGTAAAGAGAGACAGACCGAACCTTTCTGTCGACGCTGGCGTTGCACGAAAGACGTGATGAGCAGTGTTTTTTGGGCTGACTCTAGCTATACATTTATTACACGAAATTACAGATATTTTCTTCAAAACTAGAGAAAATGCGCCAGGTGGCGCTTAGGAGAGACATCCTACATACGTTGTTTTCGTATCGTCGCTACATTCCCTAATGAAACGTCTCAAGAATCTTACGTCTGTACAAGGGAGGTTCTGCTTTCATTTTACATATCTAACTGCATGACGAAACAAGAAATCGATAGAAAATGAACAAAGGATTGACATGAAACTTCTGTTTGTATGATTGTCAGCAATGGGTAGAGAACTTTCAGGTACAAAACTATTCAAACATAACCACGTTTGGGTCGTGCTAATTTGATGAAATACTTGTCTCTCTGTACATAAGAAAAAGAAGCAATTCTGTGAACGTCACTAAATAACGAAACCGCTCAACTTTCGCTTACTTTGCTCCTCATTCTACATCATAAATTAAATTAGCCAGCAGCAAAGAAAAATTTTTTAACGTTACTGTGAATCACTTAAAAGGTAAAGTTAACAGTTTGCAAGCAAGAACTCTCGGGAAGGAGGACGCTGTAAAATCAGTGGCTTTTCCTATAGCACATTTTCTTCGTGTTTTCAACCGTTTTCCTGCAGTACATAAATACTTATAAAATGCGTCAAATATTGGCAAATGCGATTGATTTCCTGCTTAAATTGGTCGTGAAACCTGCATGAACCCGCTACATCGTCGCGTTTCGGCAGCTGTTAAATGATCGCTGTAAATGTTGTATTTCCTTGTCTCTGTTTTTTTTTTACCTTTCTTTCTTTTTCATCAGTCTTTTGACTGGCTTGATGCGCCCGCCAAGAAAACTCCTCTACTGCGCCAGCCTTATATTCTCACAGCAGCACTTGCACCATACTTTCTCAATTATTTGCTGGAAGTATCCCAGTCCATGTCTTACCCTACAGTTTTCACCGTCTACACTCTCTCTAGTACCAGGCAGGTTATTTCCTAACGTCTTAACACATGTTCTATCATCCTGTGCCTTCTTCTTGACAGTTTTTTAAATCTTTGTAAATTTCATAAATAATTAGTGAAACCACGTCTGTAGCACTGTTGTAGATATGGAATGGCGCATAGTGGCTATTACACGTTTGATAGGGGCGTATTGCGAAGAGCTGACCTCTTCTCATGTTGGAAACAGTCTGTACCATAATAAGGTACATATTTTTTCGATGACAGTCACAGAAACTTGTAAATATTCATTAAAGCTTGAAGTTATAACAGCATCTGATTTGTTTACATGCCAGAAAGGAAATGTTAGAAATAGTTGACAAGATCGTGTCTGTCTTCTGACGGGCGTCACAGCGATGATTGTAAAACAGCAAATGTGCCCACTGTTCCCCAGGCTCCCTCTGTGCTTCATTTTCGATGTGTGTTACTTACCTTTAGATATATACACTAAAGAGCCAAACAAACTGGAGTGGGCATGCGTATTCAAATACAGAGATATGTAAACAGACAGATTACGGAGCTGCGATCAGCAAAGCCTGTATAAGACAACAAGTGTCTGGCGCAGTTGTTAGATCAGTTACTGCTGCTACAGTAGCAGGTTTTCAAGATTTAAGTGAGTTTAAACGTGGTGTTATAGTCAGTGCACGAGCGACGGGACAGCATTTCTAAGGTAGCGATGAAGTGGAGATTTTCCCGTACGATCATTTCATGAAGACTGAAGAGAATCGTTCAACGTCGCAGAAGTGCAACCCTTCTGCAAATTGCTGCGGATATCAATGCTCGGCCATCAACAAGTGACAGCGTGCGAACCATTCAACGAAACATCTTCGATATGGGCTATCGGAGCCGAAAATGGTTCAAATGGCTCTGAGCACTATGGGACTTAACATCTGAAGTCATCAGTGCCCCAGAACTTTGAACTACTTAAACCTAACTAACCTAAGGACATCACACACATCCATGTCCGAGGCAGGATTCGAACCTGCGACCGTAGCAGTCGCGCGGTTACGGACTGAAGCGCCTAGAACCGCTCGGCCACCACGGCCAGCTATCGAAGCCGAAGGCCTACTCCTGCACCCTTGATGACTGCACGGCACAAAGCTTTACACCTTGCCTGTTCCCGTCAACACCGACACTGAACTCTTGATGACTGGAAACATGATGCCTGATCGGACGAGTCTCGTTTCAAATTGTATCGAGTGGATGGACGTGTACGGGTATGGACAAAACCTCATGAATCCATGGACCCTGCATATCAGCAGGGGACTGTTCAACATGGTGGAGGCTCTGTAATGGTGTGGGGCATGTGCAGTTAGAGTGATATGGGACCCCTGATACGGCTAGATACGACTCTGACAGGTGACACGTACTTAACCATCCTGTCTGATCCCTGTATCCATTCATGTCCATCGTGCATTGCAACGGACTTGAGCAATTCAAGCAGGACAATGCGACTCCCCATATGTCCATAATTGTTACAGAGTGGCTCCAGGAACACGCTTCTGAGTTTAAACACTAGCCACCAAACTCTCCTGACATGAACATTATTGAGCATATCTGGGATGCCTTGCAACGTGCTGTTCAGAAGAGATCTCCACCCCCTCGTACTCTTACGGATTTATGGACAGCCCTGCAGGATTCATGGTGTCAGTTCCCTCCAGCACTACTTCAGACACGATATTAGGCAGGTTTACCAGTTTCTTTGGGTCTTCAGTGTATCTCTCTCATAGAGCAGCATTTTTCTTTATAAACTTCTATCACTATATTTGGATATGCACGGCACAGAAATTCTGTGGTCAAAAGCCAGGCTTTTGTACGATTACCGCAGCGTAACAGAAAATCTGCAGATTAAAAATTACATGTAATTGGCATATATTTTGTTTCGGGTCATCAGTCTTCCGACTGCTTTGCTGCAGCCGGCCACGAATTACTCTCCTGTGACTACCTTTTCGTATCAGAGTAGCACTAGCAAACCACGTCCTCAATTATTTGCTGGATGTTTTCCAAACTCTGCGCTCATCTACAGTCTTTGCTCTCTACAGCTCCCTGTAGTACAATGGAAGTCATTTTCTAATGTCTTAATAGAAATCTTATCATCCTGTCCCTTCTCCTTGTCAGCGTTCCCCACATATTCCTTTCCTCTCCGATTCTGCGCAGAACCACCTCATTCATTACCGTATCAGTCCACCTAATTTTCAACTTTCTCCTGTAACACCACACTCAAGCGGTTCGATTCTCTTCTGTTCCCACGCCCGGGTTCCCGGGTTCGATTCCCGGCGGGGTCAGGGATTTTCTCTGCCTCGTGATGGCTGGGTGTTGTGTGCTGTCCTTAGGTTAGTTAGGTTTAAGTAGTTCTAAGTTCTAGGGGACTGATGACCGTAGATGTTAAGTCCCATAGTGCTCAGAGCCATTTGAATCTCTTCTGTTCCGGTTTTCCCACTGTCCTTGCTTCACTACCACACAATGCTGTGCTCCAAAGGTAGATCCTTAGGAATTTCTTCCTCAAAGTCAGATCTATGTTTGACGCCAGAAGACTTCTGTTGGGCAGGAGTGCTCTTTTTTCCTGTGCTGGTCTGCTTTTTATGTCCTCCTTGCTTCGTCCGTCGTGGGTTATTTTGCTTCCAAGGTAGCAGAATTCCGGAATTACTTTTCTTAGCAGTATTATTTATCCAGGTCAGAAAGAAGCTCAGCATCTGTCGAAATATCATCTGTATTTCGTTGCAGATCTAGATTTTAGTTGACAGTGGAGCTATCATCAGTGCGTTATGGGCAGTCATGAAGACTCAGCATAGTTATAACGACTCTATTAAATACAACATTGGCATGTACAAGTGAAATGAAATGTCGTGTGACTAGGGCCTCCCGTCGGGTAGACCGTTCGCCGGGTGCAAGTCTTTCGATTTGACGCCACTTCAGCGACTTGCGCGTCGATGGGGATGAAATGATGATGATTAGGACAACACAACACCCAGTCCCTGGGCGGAGTAATTCTCCGACCCAGCCGGGAATCGAACCCGGGCCCTTAAGATTGACATTCTGTAGCGCTGACAAGTTATTATACTGTAAAATGTGTTATTATAACTATGGTGAATCTACAGGGTTAACAAAAAGTCCATTAACATTTGAAAATTCAATATTTCACGAAATAATGTAGGTAGGGAGGTAAAAATAGACACACATGCTTGAAATTACTTTGGGTTCCATAGAAACAAAAACAAAGAGAACAAAATGACATACAGGTGGCGCTTCATATGGTACTAGAGCAATACTTAGCGTAACAACTGACTTTTAGTAAAGACGATGTTCTTTATAACAAATGCTCACTACGTCGGCCGTCAATCGTCAACAATACCTACAATCTAGGGATAATGTTATAAATAGCACTGTACAGCGTATCAAAAGGCATGGTGAGAAATTGGCGTCACATGTTGTCTAATGAGGTCAGACGATCGCGGGAGACTTGCAACTTCAGGTAGCGCCAACCAGTAATAACACGGATTGAGGTCGGGGGGACTGGGAAGCCAAGCCTGAAGCAACTGGCGGCTCAGCACGCGATCCTCGCCACACAATGTGCGCAAGAGATCTTTTACGTGTGTGGCAGTATGGGGTAGAGCGCCATTTTTCATAAGAGTTGTACCTTCCAGCAGGTGTTTATCAACCAGGCTAGGGATAGTACGATTCTGTAACTTACCGGTGTGCCTCGCACCCGTCCTGCTGAGTTTTTATTCACGATTCTCTTGCGACGTCACTGACGAGTTGTTGTCCACCGTCATCTATTCGACGATATTTGCACTCGTTTTTTGTTTCATAAAAATCCCATGTCATTTCATGCATGTGTGTCAAGTTTTACCTCCTACCCACATTATTCCGTGAAGTTATACATTTTCAAATGTTAACAGACCTTGAAAGGTGGCTACACTGAGTCACAGCGCCAGACATTGCGCCAAAGATTATTTATTATTCCGCCGCCTCCACTGGTGCAGTAGTAATTCAGAGGATGTCGAGGGAAGTAGTAGTTCAGAGGGTGTCGAGTGCAGTTGTTCTGTTGGGCGAGAGAGTAGATGCTGTTCGGTTAGTTTAATGTATAGATGGAAGATGTTGCAATTATCACAGTGTATTTTTCGTCAATATATATTGAGGTAAGAAAAAGGTATTACAGATTTCTTTAAAGACAATGCCTCTGGGTCACAGGTACAGTCAACAAGGCATCTGGCTCGTGTTCATGTATTAGACTTGTAATTCTGGTTTCTAGTTTTTCAATTAGTTCATTGTAAATGGTGTTTAAAATATCTTGTCGTATTGAGGAAGAACCGAGCCAGATACATGTATGTTGAGTCACACTACCACATACAGAACAGTTACACTTGTGCTTAGTTGTTTCGTTGCTTTTATAGTTGCAGGGGACTTAATTAATCAATGGTGTTAATAGAAATTTCTTGTCATTCCTTATTTTTATTTTATGCAGTCAGATTACGTGCTAATACTAGTCAGGGCCAACCGGTTACGAGACTTCGTAACCGGTCACACAGCTACTAAAATTATTGCATCATATTCATTTAATTAAGCCCCCATGCAACCTTTGGGTCATTCTGTTCATGACTACCCATAATGCACTGAAATCTATGTCTGCATAAAATATAGATGATATAGTGACTGATGCTGACCTTTTGCTCTGGACTACATCACGTCATGGGGCACGATTATTCCCATGGAATAAAGCCTTATAAATATTATTTGTATTTTTCGAGCATAATTTCCTTTCTGTTATACAACGTAAGTAACTTAATTTGGAATTGGACGCCGTTTTCCGTCGTTCTTCGATTACTGTATCCGTATGCAACACAACTTTTGTCCATTTTAGTTCTAAATGCGAGAGAAATAATCAGTCTAAAGTAGCAAGCCCAAGAACTACGAACAACTGTGAACGCCGCTAGTCAGTATGGCGACCTTCACGGTTTTCCCCGCAAATGTCGCCCCTGAGCACTACGTCCAGTTTGGTATTGAACTCACTGAGCAGCACTCACGGTTTCCAGCAGCGACTATCTTCTCCTCTGCGGGTGTGGTGGGCCGCAGCCTGTTGACCTCCATCGGCTCGTTGTGAAGGGTCCGCGCGGCCAACACGAAGAAGGCCTTGGTGAGCACCCGCCAGTCTTCACCTTTCAGCTGTTCCATCCGGACCTCCGCCTCCAGCGTCGTCTTCCCCGTCCACGTCACGCGCCCTCTCAGCCTGATATCCTGGTCCGGCTGTCGGCAGTATACGGCCACTCAGCTTTTCATACACACAGACACAAATATGAGTGTATGCAGCAGGCAAATATCCCCAGAACACCCTTCCCCAAGGCTGGGGAGCAAGGTGTCAGTCTGCTGGTTACCACACACAGGGGATGCAGGGAAACGAATTAGCGGACATAACAGCCAAGAAACGCTTCATTCTAAATCTGGTGCCCCAGTGTACTGACCCGTTTTATACTACACTGTCCTGTCAAAAGCCTGAATAACCACCTTTCGCAGCACTAACCGCTGCGAGACGTGCAGGAAAAGAGTCATCGAGGTTTTGGAAGGTATCGACAGGGACGTGGAGTTATGCCGACTCCAGAGCTGTGGCCAACTGCGCTAGGTTTCTCGGTTCAGGATCCATGGCGCAAAAACCCGATCGAGTTGTTCCCCACAGATTCTCAATTGGGCTTAAATACATGGAGTTTGGTGGCAAAGAGAGTACGGTAAACTCAGCCTTGTGCTTTTCAAACCACACACTTACACTGTGAGCTGTGTGACACGTTGCATTGTCCTGCTGGTAGGTGCCGTCGTGCCGATGGAAAACAAATTGCATGCACGGGCGGACATGGTCTCCAGCTGTAGATGTTGTGTTGTTTAATATGCCTTTCTGAATGACGAGATCACCCAGGGAATATCACGAAAACACCAAAACTCTCCCGCCTGTCTGCAAAGTGTTTGCTTTCAGGCGTTTCACGCCGTAAGGCCTACACGGCAACGCTCATCTGTCCGATCGAGTATAGAATTTGATTCATCTGAAAAGACCACCTGTTGCCAGTCAGTGGAGCCCAATTGCGATATTCACGTGCTAATTCCAGAATTCGCCCATGATGAACAACAGTCAGCATGGCTGCATGAATAAGGCGCCTGCTACAGCGGCCCATACGCAGCATGTTCGCTGGGTGGTATTGAGAAGGCACTGTTGGTAGTCCCTTGGTTCAACTAGGAGATCAGTTGCTCAACAGTTGCATGAATATCCGCCAGTACACATCTCCGCAGGCGTCGTTCACCGCTGTCATCTATCGCCCACTGGGCACACAGTTTTCTCGGCGCCGGTAATGGATAGCGCCATTTTTCCAAGCAGAGTATACTTTAACCATGGCGCCAGTTTACAGACTTAGCCGTGTCGGAAAAGCTTCCACTCTTGGCCCGAAAGCCAATGATCATGCCCTTCTGGTTGTCAGATAAATCACTCCTTTTCCGCATTACGACAAGTGCACTGTTTTACGCGTCCCACCCCCTCACCCCACCAACTCTTTATATACCCTCCACTGCTAGTGCTGCCGCCGGCAGTCTGTGAGTGGTTATTGCACGTTGACGTCGAACATTCGCGTTGGTCGTACCTTCTCCCATCCACAGAGGCGACATGACGTACTTCTCACTCCCTTTCAGATAGGGCACAGTCGGACGAAGCATAACTTTCTGCTCTGACGGGAGGACCACCCAGTGTGTGGTGCTTGTGGTGTACACTACATTTTAAATGAAAGTATTTCATATTCAGACAAGAGATTAGAAGTTGAATATAACTGCTGATTTATCCTCTATTTTAGCGGACAATGAGACGATTATAACAAAACATTTTTAACATATTTTGAGGTATGTGGCATATGGGTGAAAGTTTTAATATTTATCTGTGTGTAAGTGATAAGCCAGACACACTTTCCTCAATTTTTTAAATTTTTGTCCTACTGCTATGTTAGGTTTTTAATAGCACATTTTAACATTGACGAAGCTGAAAATTTTACCTTCTTCATGACCGGTTACGACTGCGTAGGTGAAAGTGGAGGTGAGAGAGTGATTGTGATTACATGAAAGTATACTTCATGCACTTTTGGTTTTAACTCATTTAACCACATTCGTCTCGGACTATTTCAGCAAGGGTGCTAACAAATTCGCTGCTGATTACTCTAAATCCACAAAACACTCACTAACACACACACACAGACAGACACACACACATAAATTTCGAGCTAGTGTATAGTGATAGACCAGTAATAGCAGTTTTCAGTTTGACCATCATAAATGTGCAAGTAGATGCCCCTCTTAGATTGATTTTAAGATAGTGGAAAATAGAAAATGAATATCCTGAAGCATTGGTGTCAAACTAATGAAGTTTTTTTCAAATATTACACACTTTACATATTGCATATCATCCCACATATATGGCGCAACTTACGGACAGTATCTATGTAGAACAATTTCAATGATCTCTCAGGTTTTCCCGGTGCACAACAGTAAACACTTTCAGTATATTTCAGTACGCAGTCTGTCGTCGTGCACGGGGACAATCATAGAACTAACGAGTGTGGTCTTGGCCGGTAGGGTTTCCTACTAATTCTGTACTTGGTAGAATTGGCCATAGGACGATGCTGTTATGCTGACCGGACCGAACGCTATCTTATCATGTCCAACAGATATTCTGTGGGGGATAGGTCCAGCGATTGTGCTAAAAAAAGTCTTGCAATTGACTAACACGACACGTGTGCAACAGGTGTGTATAGTACTGTTCGGTGATCACATTCCTCTGACGTTGCGGGAGCCGTAAGCAATAGGGTCGGTTATGTTACGAAAGTTTCTTGATTGTGAACAAACGCCAGAAGGAGCATCCACGGTCATTTTAATCTGTGGCTGTCCATACCAAGACATCCAGCGTTGATTCAGCACCCTGCTGCCTGATACACTACAGTAATCCTCCCCTACCATATCGACGCCACACAGCCACCACACAGACAAACGATCATCTTTGTTAGCAAGAAAAAATCTGCTCCCGGAAATAAACACAGAATGGTACCGTTCACCTCTCCTATTCAAAATTAGTTACTAGCTAGACAGCAATCGGAAAAATGCATTAAATTACGTAGTGCGTATTCGTAGTTTAGATGTGCTGCCACAGAACAAGTGATAAGGACTAACTGAATACGTACTATGCACCCTAAGACCAATAACATGAAGTCAGAAACGTGCAGACGACGATGCAAGAGATTTTTATCTATAAAGCGTGGATTCCCAAACAGTTATCTATGTGGGTGTAAGTAAGATATCTACGAAAATGTGATGTAACTGGATACATAAAAAATCTGTTCACTAAGCGGCGGCAGGAGAACCCACACATATAAAACTTAACGGAAATTTGCAAAGCTTCGGAGCCCGTGGATCGCTCTTCTGATAGAAGAGTTGAAGGGGGAAGTAAGACGGATGAAGGAAAGCACTGGCGAAGTCTAGGAAATAGAGAGAGTTTGGAAAAGAATTAGTAGGAAACCCTACCGGCCAAGACCACCAAAAGTTTGGCTCAGAACTGTGGATCAGGAGAGAGATAGCGGACGGGATGAGAAGGAAAAACTGATTGTTGGAGACAGCACTGGACGAGATTTGAAAGCCTGAGAGCTTAGAAGTGTAAGACAGGGAAATAAGCAAACAAAGATTATTGACAAAACATCGTGCGATAGTTAGTAAGAGCGGAAAGCTGAGGCGGCGAGAACCAAGCATGCTCTACAACAGGGATCTCCAAACTTTTTAGTCAGCGGGCCACATTGACTCCTCCACGAAGTCATAAGGGCCAAGATCTACCTAGAGGGATTAAAGCACCCTAGCACTCCATGATCACCGTAATGTAAGGCTAAAGGAAAGATGAAATCGCAAAAATCTAAGGTTGTGGGAATAGCTAGCACTGAAACGAACTACGATTTTTATTCAATTAGATAATTTTGATTGGTGAACGTTGTTGTTGTTGTTGTGGTCTTCAGTCCTGAGACTGGTTTGATGCAGCTCTCCATGCTACTCTATCCTGTGCAAGCTTCTTCATCTCCCAGTACTTACTGCAACCTACATCCTTCTGAATCTGCTTAGTGTATTCATCTCTTGGTCTCCCTCTACGATTTTTACCCTCCACGCTGCCCTCCAATACTAAATTCGTGATCCCTTGATGCCTCAGAACATGTCCTACCAACCGATCCCTTCTTCTGGTCAAGTTGTGCCACGAACTTCTCTTCTCCCCAATCCTATTCAATACTTCCTCATTAGTTATGTGATCTACCCATCTAATCTTCAGCATTCTTCTGTAGCACCACATTTCGAAAGCTTCTATTCTCTTCTTGTCCAAACTATTTATCGTCCATGTTTCACTTCCATACATGGCTACACTCCATACGAATACTTTCAGAAATGACTTCCTGACACTTAAATCAATACTGGATGTTAACAAATTCCTCTTCTTCAGAAACGCTTTCCTTGCCATTGCCAGCCTACATTTTATATCCTCTCTACTTCGACCATCATCAGTTATTTTGCTCCCCAAATAGCAAAACTCCTTTACTACTTTAAGTGTCTCATTTCCTAATCTAATACCCTCAACATCACCCGATTTAATTCTACTACATTCCATTATCCTTGTTTTGCTTTTGTTGATGTTCATCTTATATCCTCCTTTCAAGACACTGTCCATTCCATTCAACTGCTCTTCCAAGTCCTTTGCTGTCTCTGACAGAATTACAATGTCATCGGCGAACCTCAAAGTTTTTATTTCTTCTCCATGAATTTTAATACCTACTCCGAATTTTTCTTTTGTTTCCTTTACTGCTTGCTCAATATACAGATTGAACAACATCGGGGAGAGGCTACAACCCTGTCTTACTCCCTTCCCAACCACTGCTTCCCTTTCATGTCCCTCAACTGCCATCTGGTTTCTGTACAAATTGTAAATAGCCTTTCACTCCCTGTATTTTACCCCTGCCACCTTTAGAATTTGAAAGAGAGTATTCCAGTCAACATTGTCAAAAGCTTTCTCTAAGTCTACAAATGCTAGAAACGTAGGTTTGCCTTTCCTTAATCTTTCTTCTAAGATAAGTCCTAAGGTCAGTATTGCCTCACGTGTTCCAGTGTTTCTACGGAATCCAAACTGATCTTCCCCGAGGTTGGCTTCTACTAGTTTTTCCATTCGTCTGTAAAGAATTCGTGTTAGTATTTTGCAGCTGTGACTTATTAAGCTGATAGTTCGGTAATTTTCACATCTGTCAACACCTGCTTTCTTTGGGATTGGAATTATTATATTCTTCTTGAAGTCTGAGGGTATTTCGCCTGTTTCATACATCTTGCTCACCAGATGGTAGAGTTTTGTCAGGACTGGCTCTCCCACTGCCGTCAGTAGTTCCAATGGAATATTGTCTACTCCGGGGGCCTTGTTTCGACTCAGGTCTTTCAGTGCTCTGTCAAACTCTTCACGCAGTATCATATCTCCCATTTCATCTTCATCTACATCCTCTTCCATTTCCATAATATTGTCCTCAAGTACATCGCCCTTGTATAGACCCTCTATATACTCCTTCCACCTTTCTGCTTTCCCTTCTTTGCTTAGAACTGGGTTTCCATCTGAGCTCTTGATATTCATACAAGTCGTTCTCTTATCTCCAAAGGTCTCTTTAATTTTCCTGTAGGCGGTATCTATCTTACCCCTAGTGAGATAGGCCTCTACATCCTTACATTTGTCCTCTAGCCATCCCTGCTTAGCCATTTTGCACTTCCTGTCGATCTCATTTTTGAGACGTTTGTATTCCTTTTTGCCTGTTTCACTTACTGCATTTTTATATTTTCTCCTTTCATCAATTAAATTCAATATTTCTTCTGTTACCCAAGGATTTCTACTAGCCCTCGTCTTTTTACCTACTTGATCCTCTGCTGCCTTCACTACTTCATCCCTCAAAGCTACCCATTCTTCTTCTACTGTATTTATTTCCCCCATTCCTGTCAATTGCTCCCTTATGCTCTCCCTGAATCTCTGTACAACCTCTGGTTCTTTTAGTTTATCCAGGTCCCATCTCCTTAAATTCCCACCCTTTTGCAGTTTCTTCAGTTTTAATCTACAGGTCATAACCAATAGATTGTGGTCAGAGTCCACATCTGCCCCTGGAAATGTCTTACAATTTAAA
The DNA here is from genome assembly GCF_021461385.2 of Schistocerca piceifrons. Lineage (NCBI taxonomy): Eukaryota > Metazoa > Arthropoda > Insecta > Orthoptera > Acrididae > Schistocerca > Schistocerca piceifrons. The sequence goes on from NC_060139.1 coordinate 590,416,479, forward strand.
ACCTGGTTCCTAAAGCTCTGTCTTACCATTATATAATCTATCTGATACCTTTTAGTATCTCCAGGGTTCTTCCATGTATATAACCTTCTTTCATGATTCTTAAACCAAGTGTTAGTTATGATTATGCTGTGCTCTGTGCAAAATTCTACCAGGCGGCTTCCTCTTTCATTTCTGTCCCCCAATCCATATTCACCTACTATGTTTCCTTCTCTCCCTTTTCCTACACTCGAATTCCAGTCACCCATGACTATTAAATTTTCGTCTCCCTTCACAATCTGAATAATTTCTTTTATTTCATCATACATTTCTTCAATTTCTTCGTCATCTGCAGAGCTAGTTGGCATATAAACTTGTACTACTGTAGTAGGTGTGGGCTTCGTATCTATCTTGGCCACAATAATGCGTTCACTATGCTGTTTGTAGTAGCTTACCCGCATTCCTATTTTCCTATTCATTATTAAACCTACTCCTGCATTACCCCTATTTGATTTTGTGTTTATAACCCTGTAGTCACCTGACCAGAAGTCTTGTTCCTCCTGCCACCGAACTTCACTAATTCCCACTATATCTAACTTCAACCTATCCATTTCCCTTTTTAAATTTTCTAACCTACCTGTCCGATTAAGGGATCTGACATTCCACGCTCCGATCCGTAGAACGCCAGTTTTCTTTCTCCTGATAACGACATCCTCTTGAGTAGTCCCCGCCCGGTGATCCGAATGGGGGACTATTTTACCTCTGGAATATTTTACCCAAGAGGACGCCATCATCATGTAATCATACAGTAAAGCTGCATGCCCTCGGGAAAAATTACGGCTGTAGTTTCCCCTTGCTTTCAGCCGTTCGCAGTACCAGCACAGCAAGGCCGTTTTGGTTATTGTTACAAGGCCACATCAGTCAATCATCCAGACTGTTGCCCTTGCAACTACTGAAAAGGCTGCTGCCCCTCTTCAGGAACCACACGTTTGTCTGGCCTCTCAACAGGTACCCCTCCGTTGTGGTTGCACCTACGGTACGGCTATCTGTATCGCTGAGGCACGCAAGCCTCCCCACCAACGGCAAGGTCCATGGTTCAGGGGGGGGGGGGGGTTGGTGAACGTACCTGACCTATATTCTGGTGTATTTTATTCTGGTGAATTTCACCGACAAAAAAGTATGTCACTGCACATTCTTCACGAAAGCATCCTGCAAAGTTATCGAAATCTCAAAATCATTGTTAGCAACACTATTACTGCAAGACTTAACAGAGGTAGAGTACGTCAACACGTTGTTATTTCAATCGGCGCAACAATAAGTTTAGTTATGTAGTCTTGTAACGAGTAGCAGAGCCAGAGCATATATTTGATAGTTCTGTTGCGTGATTGTGTCTATGTTACGAGTGTCTCACGGGTTTTTAACTGTTTTATGCGCCGTACTAGTAGGTGAGACGACGAAGTGTGGGACAATTCAAAGTTTGAATTCGAAGAGACAAGGAAAATTTGAAAATCGAAATACATATAGCACGACTTGAGTATTTTTTCACTGTATTTTTTAGTGGAACTGCAGTGTAACTGTGAGTATTTAATTTAGTAATTAAAGTGCCTTAGAAATAAATTCATTGCATTTTGTTTAGGCACACTACTCCCTAGTTTTATTAGTATTAAATAGCACAATTCTATTTTCAGGTTACAATCTTTTGTGAAGTTCTGTACAAATATGGAAAAGAAACGAAAGGTTGACAGTGAATGTAGAATTTTTAAAAAGCAGGGGGCGTGTCAATATTTCGTGGTGGAGTCAAGCAACAAACCAATGTGTATTATTTGCAATGAAGCAATATCAGTCTTGAAAGAATACAATATAAAACGTCATTATGAGACTAAGCTCTCTCAGAATTACTCCAAGTTTACAGGATGCGATCGATTAGAAATGTATGAGTCTCTGAAACGCCAGCTAAAAACCCAGCAGTCGCTGTTTAAGAAAGTAAATGCTGAACAACATGCAGCAACTCGTGCTAGTTTTCGTGTGGCTCATTTAGTAGCGAAACAGTGTAAGCCATTTACCGACTGCGAATTAATTAAGAACTGCATTATTGCAACAGCAGAAGAATTGTGTCCAGAAAAAGTTAATTTATTTAAAAACATAAGTTTGTCGGCAAACACTGTGGCTCGAAGAATAGATGACATTGCACAAAATATATCATCACAACTGCGTGACAAAAATCAAGACTTGGACTGGTTCTCTTTGGCCGTGGATGAGTCAAGAGATGTATCAGATACTGCTCAAAAGTACTACTTTTTATTCGAGGGATTGACAAAAATTATGAAGTGTATGAAGAGCTCCTTGATGTTACAGTATTCACGGGACGACCACTGGCGAAGATATTTTTAAAGGAGTTGAAAGGGCAGTTCAGAAAAACAATCTTGAGTGGAAGAAATTAAAATGTATTACAACTGATGGTGGCAAAAACATGTGTGGGGAAAAATAAAGGTGATGTTGCTCTCCTTTCTAAGGCCGTAGAAAAACCATCAGTAGTGCATTGTATTATTCACCAACAGTCTTTGTGGGGAAAACATTTAGATATGTCGGAAGTTTTAAAGCCAGTTATTTCAGTTGTTAATTATATCAGATCCCATGCACTTGGTCATCGCCATCGCCAGTGTCTTGAAGATATTGAGGAAAGCGACTTGCCATATTATACTGCAGTGCGCTGGCTTAGCTGCGCTAAAGTTCTGACCCGTTTTTTTGAACTCCGAACAGTAACTGAATTTTTTTTAAACGAAAGGAATCGTCCTCTGGCCGAGTTACGGAATGGTGAGTGGTTATGGAAGCTAGCATTTTATACAGATTTAACTAAACATATGAATGACTTTAATTTAAAATTGCAAGGTGAAAACCAGCTTTTGCCTGATTTATACACGCATGTTTAGTTCTTTCGACGAAAGATTCCTTTGTTTCAATCTCAGTTGAACAAAGTATGCTTCACGCATTTTAATACATGCCAAACATTCAGTCAGCAAACTGAGATTCCGTTTCCTGTAAGTTTCGCAATTGAAGCTTTGGGCGCTTTAAAACTTAATTTTGAATCACGTTTTTCAGATATCGATGAAAATTCAAACGATATCAAGATATTTTTGACGTCAATATAGAAGCGTTACCCACAGAACTACAGTTTGAAATTATTGATTTGCAATGTAGTGACTTTTTTAAAGAAAAACATTCAAAGTCAACAATACTGGAATTTTATAAGTGTCTTCCATCCACACAGTTTCCAAATTTACATAAATTTTCCCGTGGCTTTTTTTCCGCTTTTAGCACTACTTATTTGTGTGAAAAAACTTTCTCCAAAATGAAACATGCAAAAAGTATTTAAAGATCAAAATTAAGTGATGAGCATTTGAAGTCGCTGACGATAAACTTGATCCACAACTGGAGGTAATTATGAAAGGAAAGTTACAGCTACATAAAAGTCACTAATTATTATCACTAACAGGGGAACCTCCCCATCGCACCCCCCTCAGAGTTAGTTATAAGTTGGCACAGTGGATAGGCCTTGAAAAACTGAACACAGATTAATCGATAAAACAGGAAGAAGTTGTGTGGAACTATGAAAAAATAAGCAAAATATACAAACTGAGTAGTGCACGCGAAGATAGGCAACATCATGGACATTCAGAGATAAGGAGCGCCGTGGTCTCGTGGTTAGCGTGAGCAGCTGCGGAACGGGAGGTCTCTGGTTCAAGTATTCTTTCGAGCAAGAAGTTTAATTTTTTATTTTCAGACAATTATCAAAGTTCAGGCACTGACACATAATCAACTTCGCTCTCCAAAATTCCAGGACCAGATTTGCTTGGACATATGCAGGATTTGACGGTCTACACACGGAAAAATTTGAAAACGTAAAAAACATATGTTTTGACAGAGCACAGGGAAAAGTGTGCGAGTGTGAGACTTTTGGATTCATTTGTTGCAGTTTATGTGACAAACTCTTATGTTTTCATCACTTTTTTGGGAGTAATTATCACATCCACAAGAAAACCTAAATCGGGCAACGTAGAAGAATCTTTTTACCCATTCGCCAAGTGTACAAGTTAGGTGGGTCGACGACATATTCCTGTCAACATGCCGTCAGCAGTGTCGTATAGAATATATCAGACATGTTTTCCTGTGGAGGAATCGGTTGACCTATGACCTTGTGATCAAAAGTTTTCGGTTCCCATTGGAGAGGCACGTCCTTTCGTCTACTAATCGCACGGTTTTGCGGTGCGGCCGCAAAACACAGACACTAAACTTATTACAGTGAACAGAGACGTCAATGAACGAATGGATAGCTCATAACTTTGCTAAAATAAAGAAAAATTTTTAGCTTGAGGGGAGACTTGTATCAAGGACCTCTCGCTCCGCAGCTGCTCACGCTCAGCACTGGACCACGGCGCTCCTAGTCTCAGAATGTCCATGATGTTGCCTATCTTCGCGTGCACTACTCAGTTTGTACATTTTGCTTATTTTTTCATAGTTCCACACAACTTCTTCCTGTTTTCTCGCTTGATCTGTGTTCGGTTTTTCAAGGCCTATCCACTGTGCCAACTTATAACTAAATCTGAGGGGGGTGCGATGGGGAGGTTCCCTTGTAAGATGTTAAATTTCTTTACGTGAATACTCTTACCGCTGTGAGTTTTCAAGATACAAATTAATTACAGTTATTTTTATACGTCAGTTACAACTAAAATATCCAATATCATTATGTACACCAGGTATTGCATTTTCTTTAAATTGCCTTTAAATAAAAATATTTTATACGATTTACTTGCTATGTGTATTTTACAACGTAATCAAAAGAAAGTGAAACCTCGCTTAATAAGCATCTTCCGTAATGATTGATTGCTAAGGCTAGTCGCCGAAGTGGCGTCCGTTTGAAAGACTTGCACCAGACTCGTGAGTAGAATAAAATGCAAAGAATTATATTACTTAAAATGTTTTCGCCAAACTAGTCTGTTAACCGTTCTTTTTTTTCACTATAGCACGTAGAATGGTCTGTCTGTTTATTCTTGATAGCCACAAGTTTAACCATGACCTTCCGCTTTGTAAAGATAGAGCTCCGACAATGTCGCGGTGTATTGGTCGCGATAGGCCTCGAAACTCAGTTGTTGGCAGTATACGTACCACCTCAAATATTTGGCGGGCCGGATACCGGGGATGTCCAGCCAGCTAACGCGGGCCGGTTAGCGGCCCTCGCGGGCCGGTTTCGGCCCGCGGGCCGTAGTTTGGAGACCCCTGCTCTACAACATAAAAGTCGTGATTTCAGTGCCTATTTCATCAACTCTGATTCTTCCCACAGACACTAGCCTCTAAGAAGACCGCAGGTGAGAACCGGGATGATAACATGTCCTTGGTTCTTACCATCCACCTGGCCTCAATTTACGTTAATTTCTTCGGTCTCAGCGTTTCTTGTCAGTAATTATTCCTTTTGGTTTTCTATGTCTTTCATTTTCGACTTGTCTATTTTTCTCCGACCCCCCCCCCTCCCACCTCTACCACATACATCTCTGTTTCGCTTATTATCTTATCTTCCACAACTAAGTTCTCAGACTTTCAAATCAATCTCAAACAATCGATCTTTCCTTCTCATCCCGTCCGGTAAGTCTCCCCTGACCCGGGCTTCCGGGTGTCTTATCCAAACTTTTCCTATTTCCCAAATGTCGCCAGTCCTTTTCGTTTCCCTTCAACCCTTTTGCCAAAAGGAGGAGCCACTGGCTCCAAAAGCTTCCAGATTTCTTTAACCTTTATATGTGTGTGTTCTCATGCTGCCGCTTAGTGAGCAGATATTTTTATCTATCGTGCTACAGAATAAGCAAAATATCTGTTTAATGCACAGTGCTCTCTCGTTATATTAGGATTTTACTCGAAGCTTTAGCATCAAGTACATAATTAGGATTCATATATAAGCTAGTGTTAGCTAAAGAAATGGTACATGATAGCAAGAAGTGAACAGGTGTTACATTATGAGATAAGACATTTAACGAATGACAAATAATTGTAGAGCAAAATACACTTGATACAAATATATTGCTACATGTACAGTGGGACACATTCCAGAAGCTTAAGATATGTACGACATTCAGTTGTAATCCAACAGCGATTAATGTGTGATAAGCAGTTAATTAGAGTATCCAAATTTTCGTCTAACCGTATCGAATCTGGTGTGACACACACCTGTACAAGCGCTGCTATATACGTAGTGGTAGGAATGGAAAGAAATTAAAACCGTAAGACTACTCGCCAAGTGTTGAACTATTTTCCGCTCCTGGTATACTTAACGGACTGGGTCGCTGGCTATTAGGATATCTTCGTTCATGAGCACTCAAGGGTACTATTCTCTTTACGTTACGATTATCGAACAAAATGGTTCAAATGGCTCTGAGCACTATGGGACTTAACTGCTGTGGTCATCAATCCCATAGAACTTAGAACTACTTAAACCTAACTAACCTAAGGCCATCACACACATCCATGCCCGAGGCAGGATTCGAACCTGCGACCATAGCGGTCACGCGGTTCCAAAGTGTAGCGCCTAGAACCGCTCGGCCACTCCGGCGGGCGATTATCGAACACTTAAGGATTGAATCTGTCATATATTTACATGTACACAGGCTGGACAAAAACATGGAAACACCAAAAATAAAACACATTACCATGCCTAACACTGTGTAGGAAACCCGTTGGCGCTCGAAACAGTTTCCAGTCGTCTCGGAACCGATAAATGCAGGTCCTGTAAGGTTTTCACGGGGAAACTAAAACCGCTCTTCCTGCAAAATAGTGACGAATTCAGGTAACTATGATGGAAGTGGACAGCTATGAGCCGGCCGCTGTGGCCGAGCGGTTCTAGGCGCTTCAGTCCGGAACCGCGCTACGGTCGCAGGTTCGAATCCTGCCTCGGACATGGATGTGTGTGATGTCCTTAGGTTAGTCTGGTTTAAGTAGTACTAAGTCTAGGAGACTGATGACCTCAGATGTTAATTCCGATAGTGCTTAGAGTCATTTGAGCCATTTTTGATAGCTATCACACACACTTCTCTCCAAAACAGACCACTAAGGTTCAATAATGTTAAGATCTGGTAACTGTGGTGGCCTTGGGTGATGCGACAATTCGTCCTTGTGTTCACAAAACTAGTTCTGGATTATGCGAGCTGAGTGAGCAGCTACCCTGTCGTCTAGGAACATAATGTCACCACTGAGGAACAAACACTGTACTGTGACATGGATCTGATCAACCAAAATGGTCACATAACCAATGATAGTAATGCGACCTTGCAGAGTAACCATGGGACCCATGGAATACCACGATATGGCTGCCCAAATCATCATCGAGTCGCTACCAAGTTTCACTCTCGGTGCGTAAACTCGGCCAGAAGTCGGAAACAGTGTGAAACGAGATTCATCCAACCACATTACTTACTTTCAAGCTCCAGGTTTTATAACTTCGGCACCCCGTTTTCCTGTTGTTGGCATTTGCATCAATGATGAGTCGTCTGGAATTCCAGGACGCCCTGCAGTTCCCTGCTTATGGACCTCCGTTCATGTTGTTTTGGTGCTGACAGTGTTCGTAAATGCGACATTCAGTACAGCAGTGACTTTTGCAGCTATCATCTTTCTATTTTTCGTCTCAATCCTCTTCAATAACCGTCTGTCACGATCATTCAACACACACTTTTGTTCGCGCTGTGACTTAGCGGATGCTGTTTTCCCGCTTTCCCTGTATGCGACATAAACCTTCAACAAGGTGCCACTTGAAACTACGTTGGTAACAGAAGCACGCACGATACGTGCATCAACAATTTGCCCGCGTTCGGATTCGCTTATCTCCGATATAACGCACTCACGACTGACTGAAACTTGCAACATATTGATGACACTGCTTAGGTGCCATTCGTTTTCAAGCACACCGGCGCAACTTGCAGGCTTGGCTAGCATCTACACTCCTGGAAATTGAAATAAGAACACCGTGAATTCATTGTCCCAGGAAGGGGAAACTTTATTGACACATTCCTGGGGTCAGATACATCACATGATCACACTGACAGAACCACAGGCACATAGACCCAGGCAACAGAGCATGCACAATGTCGGCACTAGTACAGTGTATATCCACCTTTCGCAGCAATGCAGGCTGCTATTCTCCCATGGAGACGATCGTAGAGATGCTGGATGTAGTCCTGTGGAACGGCTTGCCATGCCATTTCCACCTGGCGCCTCAGTTGGACCAGCGTCCGTGCTGGGCGTGCAGACCGCGTGAGACGACGCTTCATCCAGTCCCAAACATGCTCAATGGGGGACAGATCCGGAGATCTTGCTGGCCAGGGTAGTTGACTTACACCTTCTAGAGCACGTTGGGTGGCACGGGATACATGCGGACGTGCATTGTCCTGTTGGAACAGCAAGTTCCCTTGCCGGTCTAGGAATGGTAGAACGATGGGTTCGATGACGGTTTGGATGTACCGTGCACTATTCAGTGTCCCCTCGACGATCACCAGTGGTGTACGGCCAGTGTAGGAGATCGCTCCCCACACCATGATGCCGGGTGTTGGCCCTGTGTGCTTCGGTCGTATGCAGTCCTGATTGTGGCGCTCACCTGCACGGCGCCAAACACGCATACGACCATCATTGGCACCAAGGCAGAAGCGACTCTCATCGCTGAAGACGACACGTCTCCATTCGTCCCTCCATTCACGCCTGTCGCGACACCACTGGAGGCGGGCTGCACGATGTTGGGGCGTGAGCGGAAGACGGCCTAACGGTGTGCGGGACCGTAGCCCAGCTTCATGGAGACGGTTGCGAATGGTCCTCGCCGATACCCCAGGAGCAACAGTGTCCCTAATTTGCTGGGAAGTGGCGGTGCGGTCCCCTACGGCACTGCGTAGGATCCCACGGTCTTGGCGTGCATCCGTGCGTCGCTGCGGTCCGGTCCCAGGTCGACGGGCACGTGCACCTTCCGCCGACCACTGGCGACAACATCGATGTACTGTGGAGACCTCACGCCCCACGTGTTGAGCAATTCGGCGGTACGTCCACCCGGCCTCCCGCATGCCCACTATACGCCCTCGCTCAAAGTCCGTCAACTGCACATACGGTTCACGTCCACGCTGTCGCGGCATGCTACCAGTGTTAAAGACTGCGATGGAGCTCCGTATGCCACGGCAAACTGGCTGACACTGACGGTGGCGGTGCACAAATGCTGCGCAGCTAGCGCCATTCGACGGCCAACACCGCGGTTCCTGGTGTGTCCGCTGTGCCGTGCGTGTGATCATTGCTTGTACAGCCCTCTCGCAGTGTCCGGAGCAAGTATGATGGGTCTAACACACCGGTGTCAATGTGTTCTTTTTTCCATTTCCAGGAGTGTACATTTATGTTACCCACGCATTTCTCGCCATATTTACATATTTTTGCCAACCCTTGTACTTCCGTCGAGACATTTTTTCTATCCGGTAACTGAAAGTGCAGGCTCGGAGATCAGGGAATTGTGAAATATATTCGCCTTTCACATAATAATAAACCAATTTTGTTTGTTTCATAAATAACTACCTATTACAATTTACACTACTGGCCATTAAAATTGCTACACCAAGAAGAAATGCAGATGATAAACGTGTATTCATTGGACAAATATATTATACTAGAACTGACATGTGATTACATTTTCACGCAATTTGGGTGCATAGATCCTGAGAAATCAGTACCCAGAATAACCACCTCTGGCCGTAATAACGGCCTTGATACGGCTGGGCATTGAGTCAAACAGAGCTTGGATGGCGTGTACAGGTACAGCTGCCCATGCAGCTTCAACACGATACCACAGTTCATCAAGAGTAGTGACTGGCGCATTGTGACGAGCCAGTTGCTCGGCCATCATTGACCAGACGTTTTCAATTGGTAAGAGATCTGGAGAATGTGCTGGCCAGGGCAGCAGTCGAACATTTTCTGTATCCAGAAAGGCCCGTACAGGACCTGAAACATGCGGTCGTGCATTATCCTGCTGAAATGTAGGGTTTCGCAGGGATCGAATGAAGGGTAGAGCCACGGGTCGTAACATATCTGAAATGTAACGTCCACTCTTCAAAGTGCCGTCAATGCGAACAAGAGGGTGACCGAGACGTGTAACCAATGGCACCCCATACCATCATGCCAGGTGATACGCCAGCACGACGATGACGAATACACGCTTCCAATGTGCGTTCACCGTGATGTCGCCAAACACGAATGCGACCATCATGATGCTGTACACAGAACCTGGATTCATCCGAAAAAAGACGTTTTGCCATTCGTGCACCCAGGTTCGTCGTTGAGTACACCATCGTAGGCGCTCCTGTCTGAGATGCAGCGTCAAGGGTAAACGCAACCATGGTCTCCAAGCTGATAGTCCATGCTGCTGCAAACGTCGCCCAACTGTTCGTGCAGATGGTTGTTGTCTTGCAAACGTCCCCATCTGTTGACTCAGGGATCGAGACGTGGCTGCCCGATCCGTTACAGCCATGCGGATAAGATGCCTGTCATCTCGACTGCTAGTGATACGAGGCCGTTGGGATCCAGCACAGCGTTCAGTACTACCCTCCTGAACCCGCTGATTCCATATTCTGCTAACAGTCATTGGATCTCGACCGACGCGAGCAGCAGTGTTGCGATACGATAAACCGCAATCGCGATAGGCTACAATCCAACCTTTATCAAAGACGGAAACGTGATGGTACGCATTTCTCCTCCTTACACGAGGCATCACAACAACGTTTCACCAGGCAACGCCAGTCATCTGCTGTTTGTGTATGAGAAATCGGTTGGAAACTTTCCTCATGTCAGCACGTTTTAGGTGTCGCCACCGGCGCCAACCTTGTGTGAATGCTCTGAAAAGCTAATCATTTGTATATCACAGCATCTTCTTCCTGTCGGTTAAATTTCGCGTATGTAGCAGGTCATCTTCATGGCGTAGAAATTTTAATGGGCAAATGGCTCTGAGCACTATGGGACTTAACAGCTGTGGTCATCAGTCCCCTAGAACTTAGAACTACTTAAACCTAACTAACCTAAGGACATCACACACATCCATGCCCGAGGCAGGATTCGAACCTGCGACCGTAGCAGTCGCGCGGTTCCGGACTGCGCGCCTAGAACCGCGAGACCACCGCGGCCGGCTTTAATGGGCAGTAGTGTAAATTCCCTTGTCGTATTTTTCTGTCTGTATGTAAACGCTAATCTGAGAAACTGTTGTAGGGACTTTGATAAAGTTTTCACTAACAGTTAAACTAATTTAAGAGAAGGTTTGCGTACGTAATTCACAAATATTGAGTGAAAACTACGTGAACTATAATGGATTAAAGTCCCCATCGCGATCTTCTGTCTGTATGGAAGGCTAATCTGAGGAACCCCTGTAAGGAGTTTCATACCGTTTTCACTAACAGATAAACTGATTCATGAGGAAGTTTTGTATGTAAAATGTATTACCACTACGTCTGGCAAGCTATTCGGTAACAGATACTTAGGGCTGCCCATTCGAAACCGGGGCGAGTCGCTAGCACAGAATGTATTTCTGAAAAAGAAAACGCTTTACAGTGTTTGTGGAAGTTGCCAAGGAAGTACTGATGGTTATAGTTACCAGTGTGGGCTGTAATTAATGTACGGCAGTGAAGCTTGGTGGATATTCTGATGCATTAATACGAAATCTATTAAAGCTGGAAAAAAATTAGTTCCAATTTTGGCTACCGGGTGCAAATCTGGCTCTGTGAATGCAAGATAGACGTCTAGATATGTTTCCATATGTAACGGATTAGGAACGGGACGCAGTTCCAATGGAATTGGAGAAATGTTTTCTTGTATACTGGCCTTCAGATCAAGCAAAGAACGAACGTGTCTGTGGAAAACGCGTTCTTTTAGATATCTCAGAGCCAAACGTCACATGGATTCAGATCAGATGATCTTGCAAGCCATGCACCTGGAAAACCTATGGAGATAACACGTTCGTGAAAGGCTGCATTAAGCAGATCATTCACTGGACGAGCGACGTGAGGTGTTACCCCATCTTACGTGAAAACAGTAGTTTCCACACTGATGCGCTCTTCCAAAGCGGGAATCATTTGCTGCACTAAGAAGAGAAGTATGTAAGGTGAAACGGCTGAACACACAGTGCACTGAACACTCCTAACGAAGCGCCTCCATAGCCGACAACTCATGCATGTGCCAATGTTAATACCACGACGTCGACAACTACGACGGGAATGGGCACGTCACCATCGGCACTGGACGTTGGCGCAGCGGCAGAACGTTGCGTGGTCTGATGAATCCCGATACCTTCTTCGTCGTAGCCATGGAAGGACGCAAATCCGTCATCTTCTAGGAGATGAGCTCCTTGGCACCCGTACGGTGACAAGCTCGCGGCAGCTCCTTTTATGCTCTGGGGAACATTCTAGTGGACATTCATAGGTTCGGTGAAGCTTGTGCAAGATACCATGACGGCCAAGGAGTATGGTACACTGGTTGAGGACCATGTACGCCCCTCCATGACGATCATATTTCCTGACGGCAATGGCATTTTTCAAAAAGATAATGCGGCATGTCACAAGGCCAGGAGTGTGGTGAAGCGGTTCGAGGAACACAATGGCGAGTTCCAATTGATGTTCTGGACCCCCAACTCGACAGATCTGAGCCCGATCGAACACATCTGGGATGTGATTGAACGTTGAAAGGTGGCTACACTGAGCCACAGCGCCAGAGAGTTTTGTTTCGCCGCCTCCACTGGCAGTGATTATTGAGAAGTAGCGGAGGGCAGTGCTTGTTGAGAACTCGTAGTAGGCAGTGCTTGCTGAGATGTCGTAGTGAAGAGTGCTTGTCGAGATGTGGCAGTAGTCAGTTCTTGTTGAGATGTGGTAGTAGCGAGTCGGTGTGGAGATATTGTAATGATTAGAGTGTTTTTCATCAATATATATGAAGGTAAAAGAAAAAAAAAAATTCCTTTTCTTTTTATTATCTCAATGTCTTAAATAATGCGTCATTACAGGTTCAGTCAACAAAGCATCTGGCTTGTGTTCTTGTATTAGAGTGTAATTCTGGAATTCTTGCGCAATTACAGTATTTCTAATTTCTTTTAATGACTTCAGTATAAATGGTATTTGAAATTTCTTGTCTTATTGAAGAAGAACCGTGCCAGACGTGTACGTTGAGTCATACTTCCACACACAGAACAGTTATACTTGTGCTTTGGTTTCGTAGGTTTTATAGTTGCTGGGGACTTAATTAATTAATTGTGTTAACGAAAATTTTCTTTCATTCTTTGTTGTTATTCTATGCAGTCAGATTGCGTACAAATACTAGTCAGGGCCAACCGTTTACGAGACTGCGTAATCGGACTTACAGCTACGAAAAATTAAAAATATTTGCATTCTTTATATTTAATTAAGCCCCCATGCACGTGGCGACCGCTGCTTCGGATCGTCCCTTGGAATTCTTCTGATTGTAAAAATAGTGGACAGTAGTATTGTTGTAGTAATTTGTAGTTTAGTAATTGTAGTCTATTTTGCATGTGTAGATTTGGTAATTGTCATTCTTCTAATGCTATTTCAGAATTTAATTTTGCTGTCTTGTATACGCGTTTGACAATTTAGTGCAATTATTTCAATTGTTCGTTAATCGTGTTTGAGGGAAACATTTCGTGTGAATGGTATTGTTGGAGATAAGGAGGCATTGTGTGTAATTTTCGTACAGTGACGAGTTTTGTATGTTTTGTAAATGATTACGCGATTGATGAAAAAGGCAAAAATGATGGATAGTCAGAATGACGAAATTGTTGACATGGCGAACTCGCCAACACAGGGGAACAGTATCATGAATAATGAAGTGGAAAACAATTTAATAAGTCGGGAAGATAGTCGGGAACCATTTCAAAATTTTTCTCAATCAGAAAATTCACAGAATATGAGATCAACGATAGAAGATTCTGAAATAGTATCGAACACAGATAGCTTTATGGCTATGCAGAAGGAAGTTAGTTTTGCGGGAAATGTTAGGGGTGAAAAGAATTTCGAACCGGCTAATATGGAGCAGTTGATGGGTGCTATATTACATTTGGGATCACAGATGGGAACTTTACGATCTGAATTAAAAACAGATATGGGAACTTTGGCAACACGGTTAGACTCACAAATAGGAACAATTAAAACAGAGATGGAAACAATGGAAACACGATTAGGTTCACGAATAGGGACGTGTTTCAAAAATATGAAAGATGAATTAAAGAAAGAAATCAGAGAAGAAGTACAACCAATTTTGAATGCTCACAATAATAGATTAATTGCAGTAGAAATCAGACAAAAGGAACAGGATAGAGAACAGGAGGAAAGAGATCGCGTGATAGTACAGAAATTTTCAGAGTTAAAATTTACAACACGCACACGATAAGGAAGAAATATTTGAGAGAATCGAGGAATCCGTACCAAATGACAGAATAAATAACCTAACACAACAACATGAACAGTTACCTACCAAATGTGTTAATACTGAAACCCGAGTCGCGACACTTACGGAAGACGTAAATAAACAGAAAGAAAAAATAGGTGACTTATCGGAAAGAGTTGAGGAGATTTCAGATAAACTGACAAGTCTTAGTTTAAGTGGGGACAGAGATTCAGATGATACAGCACCATTGCCATTTGCAGAAACCGAAGAGTATCAGAACATAAATAAACATGTTGAAAATCAGGGAAAATTTAATGAGCGCGTTAAAAGGGAAGTTGAGGCATTACGAAAGCAAGTCAAACAAATTGAAGGCGAAATCGGAGGAAAAGACAGCAAAGGAAATTTAGAATCACAGATACTAAAGGGGTTTGAAGAAAGTAATTTGTTTCGTGCACGGGATGCAACAAGAGAGCGCCAGGCGCGTGAATTTAACAATAATCAACATTGGGACTGGGACAGACGCGGTAGGTCTTTGTCGCCACGAGGTGAAAACTTTGACTATAAACACTTTTTGACTGTTCGGAAATTTAAGATCTTCCGCAATTCTAAGAATGACATACATCCATGTGCATGGTTAGATCAATTTATGTACGCACTTCCACCAAATTGGCCACTAAGTCACAAACTGGAATTTATGTGTGAATATTTAGAAAACGAACCGGCGACGCGGATGCGCGCACTCATTACAGATTGTAATAATCTGAATGATTTTTATCATGCATTTCTATCGGCATATTGGTCCGAAAACACACAAGACAGAGTCAAACATAGTCTGATTATGCAGTGTAATTTTAAACAGTCTGAGTTCCGCACGCCAGCAGAATATTTTGAAGACATGATTCAAAAGAATCAGTTCCTGTCCAACCCTTATAGCCCGACTGAATTAATTCGCATTTGTTTAACTAAGCTGCCACAATCCATAAGACAAATTGCTTTAGCCGAAAGATGTAAAGACGACATTGAGACTTTTAAGACTTTGTTGCAAGAACTTGAGTATGACAACGACGACGGGACTTCTTGTAACTTTTTCAGTAACAGTATTTACAATAGATTTTCAGAGAAAAGAGATAGTGATCGGAACGGGCGTTATATGGGTAATTTTGAGAATGACAGACGTAACAGACAGGACAATAGATACCAGCCTTATGACAATAACAGACGTTCTAACAGAAATTACACAGACAATTATAATAGCGGTAATTCGTATCGGAATGATCAATCATACGGAAACAGTAATCGGTATCATCAAGACAGAAATTATGCATACAGTAATAGAAATTCTTACTACAGAAATAACCAGGGTAGTAGATACAACAATAATTTCAGAAGTGGCAGTCGAAATTACACAAGAAGTAGTCATGCAGACAGACAGGAAAATAGAAATTTTAATAAAAGACACAACCAAGAATTTGCATCTAACAGACAGGAGGGACCTAATTGGCATCCTCCACGTGACAGAACTTCAGAAAGACAAGTGCAAATCGTAGAAATTGATCCGCGAAATGACGCGAATACTCAAAGACGTGACGCAAACAATCGACAATGACTTGTAGCTTCGGCTTCTGGCAGCAATATAGACGGTTCAGAAAGTAATGACACTACGACTTTACACTACGTACGCCTGGAAGACATGAGAGACATTTTGCTAGACGAAAAGGAAAATAATGTAGACGCATTTTTACATCCTGTTATTGAAGTATGTTTGGGTAAGAATAAGTTCACTGCAGTTTTAGATTCTGGGAGCCCACTGAATGTCATTAGTGAATCAGTTTTTCGTATATGTGTAAGAACTATTGCCTGTCCTGTGTTACCTGTTTCTAAAACTACAATTCGAGGCGCTATTTCTGGAAAAAGTGTGGAAGTTAAACAACAGACCAACTTAAATTTCATTTGTCAAGGATACGAATTTTCTGCTAATTTTATTATTGTTCCATTACTCAGTACACAAATTATATTAGGTATGGAGTTTCTTAACGCACATAAGGCAATTTTGAACTTTAAAGAAGGAAGTGTGAATTTGACTGTTGCCGGAATGCCGAAATGTTTGAAATTTTTCGAGTGTTTAACTAGATGTGAATCAGATGCAAAATGTTTAAGGTTTCTTACTTCTGATGTTTTCGTTGAGCATTATGACGACGGTGTGTTTATTCATGACAATGACAATAGATACAGAGACGCGATGGATGATATAATTAATAGCGAAGAATTAATTAATGAAAAGGTTTAGAAAGCTGAAGTGCCAGATGACGTTGCAAGAGAAGAGCTGCACCACATTTTGACTTCACATGCTACAGTATTTAGTCATCACACAGGAACTATACAAGGCTTACAATATTTATTTAAAGTAAAAGAACACACACCATTTCGGGGGAAAACGTACGCTATTCCTTTGGCTTACAGAGATAAGGTTAAGAGTGAACTTCAATACATGATAGATCAAGGCATTATTGAGCCAGCAGTCAGTCCTTATACCAGCCCATTACACGTTGTTCTTAAAAAGGATGGGTCAATTCGTTTGGTTCTGGATTCCAGACAGATAAATAATATCATCATTCCTGAAACTGACCGCCCACAAAATTTAGATGAACTTCTTCAACATTTCCATGGAATTAAAGTTTTATCCACGATTGATATGCGCGCAAATTTTTGGCAAATAGAACTCCACCCTGATTGTAGAAAATATACTGCCTTTTTAGCCTTTGGTAACTGTTACCAGTTTCGGAAATTACCGTTTGGACTTACTGTATCTTCAGCAGCATTCATTCGTAGCTTAAACGAAATTTTACCTGTTTATCTTCGTGACAATATTACTTCATATGTTGACGATATTCTTATTGCTAAACGTTCTTGGAGTGAGCATAACAAAATTTTGGATTCATTATTACGTATCTTTGCAAGAGTTGGCATTACAGTGAACTTGGAAAAATCTGAATTTGGTCGTTCTCAGGTGAAATTTCTCGGTCACATTATTTCTACAGAAGGTATTCTCCCTGATCCAGAGAAATTAGACGCTATTCGTAATTATGCTGTACCTACCACAAAACGTGATGTTCGTAGTTTCCTTGGTGTCTGTAATTTTCTTAGACGCTTTGATAGATTGGACAATTTGGCTACACCTCGTTTATGTGAACTATCTGGAAAGAATTCTAATTGGTGTTGGGATGAGGAAGCTCAGTAAGAATTTGAACAGCTTCGTGATCCTTTAGTTGCTGCTCCACTTCTTTCACATCCGGATTTATCTAAAGATTTTTGTTTGGCGACGGACTCATCATACAAAGGCCTAGGTGCACATTTATTTCAAGAGATAGAAGAAAACGGCGTTGTAGTACAGAAAACTACTGCATTTGGAAGTCGTGTTCTCTCTAAATCAGAAAAGAATTATTCGATTATGGAACTTGAAGCTTTGGCTATTGTTTGGGCTTTCACAAAATTTCGCACATTTTTGTATGGCAGACATACTAAGGTTTACACCGATCATCGAGCTCTGGAATTTCTTATGTCAACAAAATTAACTCATGGCAGATTGTCACGATGGGCGTTGTACCTACAGGAATTTGACTTTAGTATTGTTTACATACAGGGTTCTTCAAATATTGTTGCTGATGTTTTATCACGTGCACCTATGGGTTTGAAACAGTGCTGAAGAGGACTGCAAGGAAAACAATTATTGTTTGATGTATATTCAAGGTGTTGCGTTTGAGAACTTTATTTCGTCTTCGCTCCAGGACATCGCTAAGGAGCAAAATAAGGATCCAGTCTGGAAGGACATTAAGGAGAAGTGGAGGAGAAAGGAAGGCGTAGCGATTAGACAGCATTATTTAGTTCGTAATGACATTCTTTTTAAACGAAAATCGGTCGACAACTCTGTTTGGTTAGTTTGTATTCCTGATGAGTGGGTTAATAAGCTGATTTGGTATACACATTTGAGTTATGCACACTTTGGTCCCAGAAAATGCTTTCATAAATTACGAGAAAATTGCTACTTCAGTAATATGGAAAAACGTATTCGATCTGTTCTGGCCAAATGCAAATTATGTCAAAAGGCTAAGCCGCCAACAATTTCTCACAGAGCACCGTTGTTTCCTATCATTCCAGCGAAATTAAAGGACATGGCTGCAGTCGATTTGTTCGGTCCAGTGGTTCGTTCTACTAATGGTTTTGCGTACATTTTCGTAGCAGTGGAGTTGACATCAAAATATGTGTGTTTTACACCTTTACGCAAAGCAACAGCTCGTTCAATATCTAATGCTTTCATTAACCATTTTCTTAAAGAAGTTGGTCATGTTGATAAGGTTATATCAGATAATGGATCACAGTTTTGTTCTAAAAATTGGCTTCGTACTCTACGGCGTCGTAAGATTAAACCAATTTTCATTTCACTTTTTTACCCTCAATCTAACGCTTCAGAGAGATGGATGAAGGAAATCAATAAATTGTGTCGACTCTATTGTCATCAGAATCACAGAACTTGGGATCAGTATCTTCATATTTTTCAAAACATTCTGAATGAACTCCCTAATGATTCAACTTCTTTACCGCCTATACTGATATTAAAAAAGAAAGCACCGACAAATCGCATATCTGAAATCGTTCCTTTTCCGCCTTCACGGAAACTGCGGCATTCTGAAGTTGTGAACATGGCTCTGCAAAATATTGCATCTGCGGCTGCTAGAAGAGAGAAATCAGCGTAGCGTCCTGGTCGTTTAAAAACTTTTTCAGTTGGCCAAAAGGTGTTAATTAAGTCTCATCGTTTGTCTCACAAAGGAAAAGGCTTGTGTCGCAAATTTTTTCTGCTTTATAACGGTCCATATAGAATTCGCAAAATTATTCATGATAACACTGTTGAAGTAGAAACTCTTAAATCACGACGCTCTAAGGGAATATATCATATATCAAATGTTAAAATTTTTGTGGAATGACATACTTTCGAGAAACCAACAGCTACATGTAAAAATGCAGAGAATACAAGGATACCGCGCTGTGTTTTGGCGGCGGCATATACTCAAAGCAACAGTCAAGTCTGCGCGCCGCACCAGGCAGTCGTTGACCGCAAACAATTGCTTCCTACGTCACGCGCCTACAGCTGATCGAGCGCTCAGTGCGAATGCACTGACAGCCGTAAACAAATACACAGTCTAATTTCTCCGATTAAATTCAGTATAAAGCTATAGTGACTTGATGAATTATGTTATTAACGTTCAGTATTTTTCAGGATACGGTTGTATAAAATATTTAAGAACTTCAGGTAAATTCTGTGTGTCTCCGACGTTAAGAGGACTTGCTATCGAGAAAATTTCAGAAAGAATGTAATTTCCAAGAAGAAACTACTAAACTAAAAAGGTAACTATTAATTGAGTTTATTTTTTCAGGTGACATATTTCCACTTAGGTACGTACTTTAGACGTTATTTGCTGCTCGCAATTACGTGATTCATACTTTGTGCTAATTTCATGTTCTATGAATTTACTTGTGAAGCGACGTGCTTGCGTACATTTGCTGAATTTGACAATGTTTTATTAATGAACAGGGTTGTTACTTGTATATATTATGCATCGCTTGGCTGCATTGCTTTTTCACTGATGTCATATTTTTTTATTATGTGTCTGCTGTGCTTATTTATTTAAATTATAATTGTCACCTGATTAGTTGTGCTGATATGTATGTAATTTATACTTTGTGATTTATCTGCTTGCGCCTTCATGTTTACTTATTAAGATGACATATGAACATTTATTTGCTTATGCTGATATGATGCTAATGACCTGTTTATTACGTAAGATATATGTTTACTGCTATGCGTATGGATTGCATATTTATACATTTCTGTTTGTCGTCACAACTACTCTTTAATTTGGTATATAGAAATGCTGATATACTGTGTACAAACATAGAGTTTAGGTCACACTATTGTATTAATTATAGATTGTTCGCTTGGCAGAGTCTCGTTGTAAGGATTGTACTGCATCCACTTGTTGACATTCTGTTCTCTACTGGTATATTTACTCGCTATTTCTTGTTTTGCTTACGCTCAGTGCCTTATATTTTAAGATAAGAAAATGAACTGCTATAATTCGACGAACGACATTAGTACAAGAAACTTCATAGAAGTCAGATGAGCTGGAGGTTTTATGAAAGCTGTATAAATGTATGCTAATAGGAAAGAAGCTAACGACATGACATACTAAAACTAATTTTAGATCATTGACAGTTATTACACTGCATTTTTCGTGAGCAATTGAAATAGGAAGTGACACTTGACACAAGAACTACTCCACATGTTTGCTTCTGTTTGCCATTATTCTTGAAGTGGTGTACACACTGTGAAATATTATGATCATTCACACTCCGTAATCGTACTTAATTACTGAGAGTTATTCGAACTAAGTCTGTTAGAGGTCATGTATGCATTTCTTTTGTTTATAATTCATAATGAGTAGAAGATTTGGGTCAGATGGATTACACAGAGGTTGTGTGTTGACAGTGTGTCTTCGGATTGTATGGGATGATGAGGTTTGCGTTAGGATTTTATCTGTACTTGTTCGAGGAGACTGACTAGAGGAAAGAGTTGTTATGGAAGTGAAATGATATTGGCGATAAGGTTTGTATGTGTCGACGTATTGAAGAGGTATTATTGAGGTATTGAGATTATATGAAGTTGATGATTATTGGAGTTTTTGTGGACAAGAAGTAAGGTAAATGATATTGATGATAAGATTTATATGTATCGACGAAAGAGGTATTATTGAAGTATTGAGATTATGTGATGCTGATGATTATTGGAGTTTTGGTGGATAAGAGGTAAAGTAAGTGAGGTGCATATTTTTTTTTTGTTGGTCTATATGGAACAAGGAGGATGAAGATAGCAGACTAGAACACTCAAGTAGAAGGAAGATTGTCTACGCACACTTTGTTAAATCAATAAGAAGTACTTTTTTTTTTTTTTTTTTTTTTTTTTTTTTTTTTTTTTTTTTTGAGAGAGGAAGTGATTGCATATCTTGGCTCACTGACAGTTGTTCAGTAACCGTACATTTTGATCTGGCTTGGCAAACATTGGTCTTGACATGATGACTATGACGTTGACTTAACTATTATTGACTGTTATACATTGCTGCCACTACTACTTGATACACATGATGAACATCAAATTTTGACAGAATTGCATTTACACTGTTAACACTATTCAATTACACAGTAGTACTTAATGTGGATGTAAGATGAGTGAGTGTGTTTTGTGTGTTTTCCTTTCCTAATTCTACCCACCTATCTCCTAAATATTATTTTATTTGTCTGTAGTGGCTTGCACTGACACCCATAAATATTATAGGTTTAATGATATTTGAGTATTTGTAACAGTTCATATGACAATTATCTGATATCATTTGTGTGTTTATTAGAATTTGTATGTTTAGTGTAAGAGCATTGAGAATAATTTTGTAAAAGCATTTGTATGTGCATTCAAACTATTGTTCATGCCTGAACTGTGTGATTAGTGATAGTGAATATTATGGACTGTTACCTGCACTTTTTCAACATAATGGGTGCCACTTAGAAATGATTAATTTCTGCTGATGAACTGTGTGATTAGGATAGTGAATATTATGGACTGTTACTTGTACTTTTTCTACATGATTGGTGCCACTAGGACATGTTTAATTTCTGCTTATAAACTCTGATGAACAGTGTGATCAGTGATAGTGAATATTATGGACTGCTCTCTGCACCTGCTCAACATTGCTGGGTGCCACAGATGGAACTGCTTCTACTGAAATGATGTCACTTGTTGGTGTCTGCACCTGTTCAACATTACTGGGTGCCACTAATGGAACTGCTTCTACTGAAATGATGCTACTCCTTGCTGTCTGCACCTGTTCAACATTACTGGGTGCCACAGATGGAACTGCTTCTACTGAAATAATGTAACTTGTTGCTGTCTGCACCTGCTCAACATTGCTGGGTGCCACAGACGGAACTGCTTCTACTGAAATAATGTCACTTGTTGCTGTCTGCACCTGCTCAACATTACTGGGTGCCACTGATGGACTGCTTCTACTGAAATGATGTTGCTTCTTGCTGTCTGCACCTGTTCAACATTACTGGTTGCCACAGATGGAACTGCTTCTACTGAAATAATGTCACTTGTTGCTGTCTGCACCTGCTCAACATTGCTGGGTGCCACAGATGGAACTGCTTCTACTGAAATAATGTCACTTGTTGCTGTCTGCACCTGCTCAACATTACTGGGTGCCACTGATGGACTGCTTCTACTGAAATGATGTTGCTTCTTGCTGTCTGCACCTGTTCAACATTACTGGGTGCCACAGATGGAACTGTTTTTACTAAAATGATGTCACTTGTTGGTGTTTGCACCTGTTGACCATTGCTGGGTGCTGCTGCTGGAACTATCAACTATTTGTTTTTTTTTTGTTTTTTGAATAATTAGAAGTATTTTATGTGAACATTTGTATAAACTGGTTTTTGTGTATTGTGTAAACTATTATGTAAAGCCACATGTATGAAAGAATTTGTATTGCTTACTGTATTTCATATATTAGGTTATTGAAAGGTCAGTGCAAAGCCAAAATTTAATCTAATTACATGATATTTACGTATTAATATTATATTTTATTTTTGTCTGTATATTTTTTTGACGAATTTGGTGGTATTTTCACCACCAATGCTGGCAAAAATACCATCAAATTCTAGCCCGTGGAGGAAGGGCATATGAAAGGTGGCTACACTGAGCCACAGCGCCAGAGAGTTTTGTTTCGCCGCCTCCACTGGCAGTGATTATTGAGAAGTAGCGGAGGGCAATGCTTGTTGAGAACTCGTAGTAGGCAGTGCTTGCTGAGATGTCGTAGTGAAGAGTGCTTGTCGAGATGTGGCAGTAGTCAGTGCTTGTTGAGATGTGGTAGTAGCGAGTCGGTGTGGAGATATTGTAATGATTAGAGTGTTTTTCATCAATATATATGAAGGTAAAAGAAAAAAAATTTTTCCTTTTCTTTTTATTATCTCAATGTCTTAAATAATGCGTCATTACAGGTTCAGTCAACAAAGCATCTGGCTTGTGTTCTTGTATTAGAGTGTAATTCTGGTTTTCTTGCGCAATTACAGTATTTCTAATTTCTTTTAATGACTTCAGTATAAATGGTATTTGAAATTTCTTGTCTTATTGAAGAAGAACCGTGCCAGATGTGTACGTTGAGTCATACTTCCACACACAGAACAGTTATACTTGTGCTTTGGTTTCGTAGGTTTTATAGTTGCTGGGGACTTAATTAATTAATTAATTGTGTTAACGAAAATTTTCTTTCATTCTTTGTTGTTATTCTATGCAGTCAGATTGCGTACAAATACTAGTCAGGGCCAACCGTTTACGAGACTGCGTAATCGGACTTACAGCTACGAAAAATTAAAAATATTTGCATTCTTTATATTTAATTAAGCCCCCATGCAACGTGGCGTGACTTATGTGTGCAGATGCGGTTCCAGTTCCCTCCAGCAACCTACCAAGGACTCATTGTTTCCATGCCAGGAAGCGTCGCTACTGTAATCCGTGCAAAACGTGGTACAGAGAGGCCGAGCGGAAATAACTCTGCAGGACGTCAGGATAGCAGTTGCGTACCTGTGGAGCGCCTCTGACGCTAAGAAAACATTGTCAAAATTCCGTTATTTATTAACAGTGTTTACAGTTATCTTGTTCCACACCGGCGCTATAGCCGATGCCTCATTCAGCTGCGTGTTACGTTCTCGCTTACGGCTGCCGAGTCAGCTCCTCGTCTGCAGGCCCAGGCGACGATCGAGTGATCTCGCGCTGCGACGCGCTGCCGGCGCTGCTATGGTCCAGCACGAATGGTCTCGTGCTAGCTACTAGAGTGTGCTCAGTTCCACTCCGAATTCTGTGTTGACCCTTGGTGACCCATAAACGATGTGGTGTTGCTGGAAGTCGTGTGGTCAGTCGATTTCCTCCCTACCAGCCATGTAGGTTTCATCACCCGGAGGCGCCTTAGTGCTGAACAGGTACGTGGAGCCCTCGAGACCGTGCTGCCGGTTTCTGCGATGAAGTTCGTTGCTGTAAGCAATCCTCGATGTGGTGTTGTCGGAAGACAGTCAGCTTCTCCATCAGCAATGGTAGGTGGGGAGAAGGTCATCAGGTGAAGACCGTCATCTCAGATACATCTTCGGCTGGTTCGTAAACTGTTCTGGAATATCTAGGATATTGATTCGCCACAGTATCGTAAACATGAAATAGAGTGCTATTGCTATGAATTCCATCGATCCGAATGATCAACACGAGTTTTTAAGAGGAGTTAACGTGAGTCTATGACGCGACGCTCGGTTCGTAGAGACCACATGTGTTCTTCTTATTCTGCCATATTCGCTTAACAGGCTCTTAATTGCCGTGTAGGTTCGCTGATGCTCATTTTCGAGCTAACAAATCTGCTTGTCACGTTTCCGATGTCTTTCTGTCCTGTGCTACAACCTCTGACAATAAACTTAGGTGAATAGTCCTGCAACTTTAACGTAGATGAACTATGAACTACAGTTACCTTACTGTCCTCCGAAATAGTCAACTATGCGCCGCTGATCTCTGTGACATATGTCCTGAAAACTATGCACGGAGTTCAAAAGCTGCGTCGCATTACGTTGGATGTCAGGAATATCGTCAAATCTTTTTCCTTTCAAAGCGAGTTTGAGTCGAGGGAATAGTAATAAGTCTGTAGGATTGATATCCGGTGAGTATGGCGGACGTTCAAGTTGCACCACCCTCTTTTTTTGCCAGAACTGTTTGACGATATTGGCCGTGTGTGGGCGATGGTTGTCGTGAAAAAAAAGGAAGGAACAGGAACCTTGTTATGCGTGCTGGGGGGAGGGGGGGGGTTGCATGAAACGGGTCAAAGTTACAACGCACCGTGTAGCGTTCAACGTCGTTCCCTCAGGTAGAAATGTAGAAATTCCTTGTGGATAATACCTTGACTAGTATCGAAAAAGATGATGAGCATCTTTTTGATTCGTGAGTTTTCGGCTCTGACCTTTTTCCGACGAGGTGATGTCGGAGAACGCCATTCTATGCTTTGCCGTTTAGTTTCAGGGTCGTACTGGAGACACCAGGTTTCATCCTTAGTGACAATACGGTTCAAGAAATTGGATGTCGCATCCAACGTTTCGACAAAATGCTGTGAAGCCTCTAAACGTGCCTGCTTCTAATCGTCAGTCAAGTGATGTGGCACAAGCCGACAATACGTTTTCCTCCTCCCTAACTCCTGGGTAAGAATTTTTCGCACGGATTCACGGTTCACTGCAGTTCATTCGCTATCATTCGCGCAATTAATCGACAGTCGTTCTTGATTAATGTCCATACTTTCTCAATATTTTCGTCACTGACGCGGTCGCCGTTCGTCCGCTACGGGGATTGTCAGAAACATTTTCCCGGCCTCCTGGAAAACAGGCGAACCACTCGTACACACACTTCATGGACAGTACCAGCACTGTATGCGTTTCTTTCAGTCTCTTTCTAAGCTTAAAACAAAACTTTAAATTGATGCTTTGCTTGTTCATTGCCCTATTCTCAGTTCAGAACCAACGCATTGAACAAGCATTTCGTCCAACGGGTCTAACACGGAACACACACGATGCTCAACTGGACCACGGTGGGGGCAGGTTGCCCACTCCGGTCCATAGGCAGTTACGGCGTTGTGAGTCGTTAGTGTTGCCCGATCGACCGTTCTGCCTTCATTCACCGAACTTGTCAGAGGTTGTATTTTCTGTTGAGCCCGCCCTCTCCCCTCAGCATGGTGTTGTAACGTGCTGAAGCCTGACCCACTTGCAACATATTGTTTATTTCCTGGTTCTGTCTCCACCTCTGGCGTGACCGCACTTTCCTTGTAGCAAGATGAATGAGTTTCAATAAAATTTTCTAATTTTTCAACCCCTTACTATTCTGTGCCATAACAGCAATTAGGTGGGTGGACATACTGTTCCGGCTCATCAATGTATTATTTAGTGGATTTATTGTGTTTGATGATTAACTGGAGTCAGCTTTTAATGAACGTAACCAATAAAGAAAGCATATGCAGCTGAAAATATTGCTGTAGTATCTGCATTTGTACCACCGTTGTGCATGCTGTTGATAGTGTGAAAATTTGTGACAAAAGTACATTGGTAACTACATTTCTGTTATACAATAGTCCGAAATACACTCATTATTCCTTACAGATGTCTTATTGTTGTGTGCCGTTCTGTAAGAACGAGAAAGTAAAAGGTAGTGGTATAAGTTACCATGAATGTCCAATTGGTAATGACCTAAGAAATGCGTGGTTATGAGTGATTCCTCGAGACTACTTCACGCCAAATACGCTGTTAATTTGATCAATAGTTTGTAGTTGACATTTCACCGAAGCAGACCATAAATCTGGTTCCAAGAGAAAGATTCTGAGAACAGGTAATATTTGCAGCAGATTTCCAAATTATCCTCTACTTAAAATTCCAGTAGCAATATTATCTTGGCTACGAACTGAAAAGCAGCCTCCAAATAATCAGGTGTGTCGTAAATGTAAAAGAAGCGCAAGCTCTGCACAAGAAATCAGTACTATTATTCTATTAAATTCATTCACTGAAGTTGCAGTTCAAACAAAAGATGACGTGCTTTCCAATCTAAAAGCCTTGGAAAAAGAACTAAGATCACAAAAATTAAAACATGAAGAATAAGCAAAAAATATAGACCCAGGAACGTAACATTCACGTCCTGTCAAAACGACTTGCACAGTATGAAAATAACACATATCATGAAAACCTGGAATAATTAACATAGGAAGAAAGCAACAAGTCTACAATAGAATTCTTACTGGAGCAAATAAAAATGTTAGTAAAAAAAATCGTCTCATTGGAGTAGGGAAGCAATGAAACAGTACTTCATTTGGCAATGCTGCTCTCCCAAAAGCTACAAATATGCCAGAGATTTTATGCTGAAATTACCCAGTAGTCATATTCCTTCTCGTTTTGTTGGTGATATATCGTAAGAAACAGTAGTTACGCCTTTGGTAAAGTCAAGATTGGAAGCAGGAAGAGGCGGAGCTTAGTAACTGATGTCAATTAAGCAACAACTCCAGTGTGCCAGATAAAATGCAGACTCGGGAGCTTGAGAATGGTAGCTAGTCACAACAATGTGTGCAAAGAAAATTACCAATTCTAGTCGATCGTTTGTTGAGCTTCATATAAGCAAATTTTCAACCAAGTTCAGGTTGCCAGCAGCGTATTTCTTCACTAAGCAGCTGTTTAGTGCACAGCTGCATAAGCTTACATTGCCTGTGATTCACGAAATAGAACAATGTGGGTTTTTTGTGCTACGCTTGGTAACAGATGATCGCAAAATAAACGTCACAACGATGAAAAGGTTGTGTGGAAGTACCTACAATCATGTCCCCTAAAGTGCCACGTCCAGAAAAATGTGAACGGCCGCTCTTTCTAGCTTTCGACCAGTATCACTTTTCAAAGAGTCTGAGGTCTCTCTTGCTAGACAGAAGTATGTTTGATAGTGAGGTAATGATTTCTGGGAAATGCATAAAACAGCTGTACCAACTACAAGCTTCTGAAATTATAAACCTGTCAGTTTTCTTTCTAGAAAACTTCGAGAAAATGAATGTTAAGCGTGTGAAGCAGGTATTTTCACCAAAATTAATTGCTACACTAAAGCTTCAGGTTCCTATTCAGAAGAAGGATTTGGATTTTACTTCTTCAGGAACTATAATAAAATATGGAGTATGTGTAAAAAGGCACACACTTCATTATGTCAGCACTACATCACACCATACACGTACTCCCAATGATGACAGGACCCAGAAGTTGACGACGAAGTGGCTACAGAGTCAGTTTTTGGGGTATCCAGACTCCTTTAAAAACGAAAGCCCTACATCTGAGAAGCAATTCCTAAGCAATGAAACTTACGAAACCATTAAACTTACAACCATCTCGACAGTCGAATGCACAAAATATTTGCTAAATAGAGGATTTCACTTTGTCTTCAGTCGCAGTTTTAACAATGACTGTGCAGAAATGTTCTTTAGTGGAATGCTATTAACAGCCGGCGGTAACGACATGCTGGATTGCGGAACAGTGACCTTTAGCATGAATAGAATTTTGAAAACTAGTTTATTAATGGTACCTTCATGTACCAACACAGATATGAACAGAACAGCATTGTGGGAAACTTCGCAAACAACACCAAATTCACCACACAGCGAAGGTGAAAACAATTGCCTGCTGATACTGTCAACATAAAGTACTAGCTGCTACTCTCGAAATACAACGTAAGTTGTTTTGTGTTTAATAGTTATTGCCTTATGCACCTACCAGTATTAAAATAATCTAATATTACCTAGTTAGAAAAGTAAAATTTAAATTTTCTCTAAACCGCTTTCAATAATAATTAAAACTCAATATAGTTTAAGTTTGAAAATTTAAACTAAGAGTGCTTATAGTTTTCAGAAACACAGCTTAATTCTGTTAAACGTTCATTATTGGCCTATGTCGTTGGATATGTCGTAATGAAAGTACTAAAGAAAATATCCTGTTTGACATGCAAACATCTGATTCTACCAGTTCGTATAAATTTCCATTAATGGATTTGATATATTCCCGTGACATCACAGGAAATAGCATGAGTTATAAGTCAGTTATGATTGCCATATCTAGCAGGCACCTCGTCGGTAAAGTCTGAGATGGGGATGTAGAAATGACTTTAAAAATTTATTTAATATAATTATTTTTTATTTAGGCCACTGTTACTTGGAACTGGTTGTGGCAGAAGTAGTTGGTACAACATATTTTTCGGAAGAATTACCCTTTTCCAACATCTCATTTTTCCCTTTTACGTATTTATAAAACTTCATGCAAGTCAGTTTGTAGCTAAACTGACACTGTAAGACTGATTCCACAGTCCCAGGCAGCAGTCGATTTCTTTCATTAGTCAACTGGTCCGGCATCAGCGAAAACGCTCTTTCCACAGTACCGTTTTGTGCGGGAATAGAGAACAAATACTCGCATAATTTTAGCAGCCGGCATTTGCGTTCAGGATTTTTCGGTTTCCTTAAAAAAGTAAATCCACATTTCTTCCACAGAGTGTTTACACTTCCAGTCTTCCGAGACACGCTTAATTTCTAGAAAGCTCATCATATATATATATATATATATTCCTGAAACAATAGTTGCCCGAAATCTTCACACATTTCTAGTCAGGTTATAACAGTGTTTTCAATCAACACGCAGTCTGCGGTTTCAGAAAGCATCATCCAACCAAATACTTGATATTTATTAAAAGAAAAAGCCCATTTCTCCAAGTAATCAAATTTTGTGTTATAGAAAGATACTACCTCTTCCTCAAATTTCGAAATGAAATTGATTATTTCTTGGTTAGGGTTCTCATTCTGTAATTTGTTTAAATCCATCTTGGTTTGCATACCAATAAAATTGGCAGTCTTCCTTTCATTCAGGCATCTTTGAGTGTCAATTATTTCTTAGTTCAGCTATGGAGACTTTATCTTTCTCCGCGCTTTTAATATTTTTCAAACAGAGCCAAGCTTGTCTGCAGAAATATAAAGTAAATTTCACTGATCGGAATACTGAAAAAATCTGAAATTACTTTAGGTGGCCGTCTTCGGAGTCACAAAATTGTTTTAATTGAATTCAGAGCTTAATAATTCTTTCATCTGAGGGCACTGACGACAGCCACCTTGTATTTGAGTGAGATAGAAGAGTCCGATGACTGACATCAACGCATAAGCCTCTTTCAGCTTCTCTGTCATCGTGTACATTGAAAAATATTTAAATATTTTCATGACGATTGTTTCATTGTAGACAGTTACTCCAGCAGCGCTTTATATACGAATAGCATTGTGGAGAATATGGGCAGGGCATCCAGTTCGTTCTACATGTTTTCCTGGTTCTTCTTAAATTTGATGTAACACAATCCACTGGCCGCGTCGATGAAGCCCTCCGGAGTTATTGGTATTGCCTCTACAAAAAGCGATTTATTCATTTAATGGAAACTGCAGTTGTCTTAAAGTGTTTAGACAAAACTTCCCAATTGTCTCCCATGTTTCGTTACTCAGCGAATCAACCTCCAACAGCTTTTGTTGGATTCCGTCAGTTTCAGTTAAGTACTGAACAACTCGAGGAAACATCTTTCCAGACTTGTGGTTCGATGCATCGGTGCATACGCCGTAAAATGAAACTTCTTGCAATTGTTTTATGTATTTGGACACAGAGTGTAGTGTGAGAATATTTTTAACATGCGCTGTAACTTTGGTGCTGGCTGTAGACTGCTTAGCGGCGACTTGGGAGTCAGCATACACTGCGGCCTTCGGTTTTACGGTACAGTCAAGAGAGCGGAAGAACTGATGATTTTTGACAACTTTATAAGGTGTTGTTAGTTCTGCAGCAACAACGAGCTTTTCTTCCTGAGCACTTTCTTCAATCATTAATGCAGAAATAGGCTTTGATGTCGATGCCACCGCGAACCTATTCGTATGATCCTTCGTAGAAATGTGATGCATCACATCTGCCTTACCGCCATGAGTTAGTGAGATGAAACAGCCACAAATCTCACACGACGCTTCCTAATCCGTGCGTCCTTTCTTGAAAAAAGACCATTCTTTTGTATAATCACCAGGAAAGCGTCACTTTCTCTTTCCATCCTTGGGTATTTTCATAAGATTTGATAAGATAAGTTTATTAGACGGAAAACAGTCAACAGCAATACTTTAGTCATCGAATTACACGTCGCTACACACATCACGAAGCGCAAAATGGCTAAGCAGGGATGGCTAGAGGACAAATGTAAGGATGTAGAGGCTTATCTCACTAGGGGAAAGATAGATACTGCCTACAGGAAAATTAAAGAGACCTTTGGAGAAAAGAGAACCACTTGTATGAATATCAAGAGCTCAGATGGAAACCCAGTTCTAAGCAAAGAAGGGAAAGCAGAAAGGTGGAAGGAGTATACAGAGGATCTATACAAGGGCGATGTACTTGAGGACAATATTATGGAAATGGAAGAGGATGTAGATAAAGATGAAATGGGAGATGTGATACTACGTGAAGAGTTTGACAGATCACTGAAAGACCTGACTCGAAACAAGGCCCCGGGAGTAGACAACATTCCATTAGAACTACTGACAGCCTTGGGAGAGCCAGTCCAGACAAAACTCTACCATCTGGTGAGCAAGATGTATGAGACAGGCGAAATACCCTCAGACTTCAAGAAGAATATAATAATTCCAATCCCAAAGAAAGCAGGTGTTGACAGATGTGAAAAGTACCGAACTATCAGTTTAATAAATCATGGCTGCAAAATACTAACGCGAATTCTTTACAGTCGAATGGTACAACTGGTAGAAGCCAACCTCGGGGAAGATCAGTTTGGATTCCGTAGAAATATTGGAACACTTGAGGCAATACTGACCCTACGACTTATTTTATAAGCTAGATTAAGGAATAGCAAACCGACGTTTCTATCATTTATAGACTTAGAGAAAGCTTTTCACAATGTTGACTGGAATACTCTCTTTCAAATTCGGAAGGTGGCATGGGTAAAATACAGGGAGCGAAAAATTATTTACAATTTGTACAGAAACCAGATGGCAGTTATAAGAGTCGAGGGACACGAAAGGGAAGCAGTGGTTGGGAAGGGAGTGAGACAGGGCTGTAGCCTCTCCCCAATGTTATTCAATCTGTGTATTGAGCAAACAGTGAAGGAAACAAACCAAAAATTCGGAGTAGGAATTAAAATCCATGGAGCAGAAATAAAAACTTTGAGGTTCGCCGATGACATTGTAATTCTGTCAGACACAGCAAAGGACTTGGAAGAACAGTTGAACGGAATAGATAGCGTCTTGAAAGGAGGTAGTAAGATGAACATCAACAAAAGCAAAACGAGGATAATGGAATGTAGTCGAATTAAGTCGGGTGATGCTGAGGGAATTTGATTATGAAATGAGATACTTAAAGTAATAAAGGAGTTTTGCTATTTGGGGAGCAAAATAACTGATGATGGTCGAAGTAGAGAGGATATAAAATGTAGACTGGCAATGGCAAGGAAAGCGTTTCTGAAGAAGAGAAATCTGTTAACATCGAGTATACATTTAAGTGTCAGGAAGTCGTTTCTGAAAGTACTAGTATGGAGTGTAGCGATGTATGGAAGTGAAACATGGACGATAAACCGTTTGGACAAGAAGAGAATAGAAGCTTTTGTAATGTGGTGCTACAGAAGAATGCTGAAAATTAGATAGGTAAATCACAACAACAACAACACACATCACGCCCTATACACCCGCAGTAAACACTTCAAAAATTACTGAAAATGAAATGATCGTATGGCATTGTTGGCCGGGAGGCCCCATGCGGGGAAGTTCGGCCGCCGTATTGCAAGTCCTTTGGTAGTTGGCGCCACTTGCGAGTCAATGAGGATGAAATGTTGATGAACACACAACACTCAGTCATCACGAGGCAGAGAAAATCCCTGACCCCGCCGGGAATCGAACCCGGGACCCCGAGCGCGGGAAGCGAGAACGCTACCGCAAGACCACGTGCTACTAAATTGCAGTCGTTGCTCGTATTACGTTTTGTATTACGTCTTATCAGATCGCTGTTCAAAGAGGAACTACAGAATTCTCCTGCGTGGCGCTGCTTAAATAGTTGCAGTCCCGAACTACTGGAGAAGTCAGGAATTTTCTCGAATGATGACACGAGTTCCAGCAGGTGCTCGCGTCGTCTATACGGATACGCAACATGCAGCGCCATCTGTGCGATGACCTTGTCAACATAAACTTGTTGACATAAATAAAACTGCAGATGCCGTTACGTCAGTACTTGAGCCAAACTCGTAAAAGCATTTTCAAAATCGGAACAAAATTGGGTCTTGTCAGGTTGTCGGGACAAGAAGGTCCTTAACGGTGACGGTCCCGATATATCGGGACGATTGGCAAACCCTGGCGTCAGTGCCCTTCGTGAATTTGGTAAATGCAGTGTCGGATTTTGTGAAAAGCGTTCTCCCGTACGTGGCGTTAGAAAACAGATGGAAACATATAAACTGCCAGAACTAGAAAAAGCAGCTTGTTTTTGTTGTAACAGTGTGGAAAACCACCATCTAATACTTCTTCGTGCTCTTGTGTGTAAATATTTCTTATCAGTTTTTCTGAAGCAGAAGTTTTTTAACTCCGAACCGCTGAATCGAAAGGTGCTGCGTGTTTAACGCTATAGACTTGGCATTCATTGTCGTTAGGAGATGGCAACAGTTCAGACACTTTGGTGGCGACCGACTGAACTACCTCATCGGTAGCAAGCTCAGGTAAGGAGTGCCGAGGCAGACATGGACCTCAAGGCTTTCTAGGAAATTGAGAAAAAATTTTCTGTCTGTGATATATCGTCTTAAATCGTGTCAGAATAACGAGCCGTCATGTGTGCTAACGAGACGACACTGTTTTAAAAACGAATACTATATTCGATTTTTACGGAAAACGAAGCATTAAACTAAAAACGGCCAGAGGTTTATTCGGGTAAAAAGCAGTTTCATATTCATTACCATGTGAATAAATGTCAGAATGTGCGGGCAGTATTGTCAAACAAAATTACCTGTCAATGTTTAACTGTGCATTGGTGACCGCGCTACTACTGTAAGACTACTACGGTGTACGCCGTTACAGCGACCATTGCTCCGGTATAAAGACAACGGTGGTGACATCCTGTCAAGGAATTCACTTCTCTTTGGAGGGTAATGACGTTCCAATTTGTTAGTTAGAAGCTGATGGAGCGAGGCGCATCAGCTGGAAGCAACAGCGCAATCCTTTCGTAAACAGGACGTGGTCGCGCCGTTCTTCCTTTAGTCATTGGACACTATTTCCGTTCACAACCAAGCTTCACTTGTCTTATGGGCAACTTATTCTTACACGGTTTCTCGTACAGTACGATGAGGAAGTTTTTGTACTTGTCTCTCAAGCGCTGGCACCTACAAATCAGTACGCTGGTTGTGTCTGAAT
The DNA here is from genome assembly GCF_021461385.2 of Schistocerca piceifrons. Classification (NCBI taxonomy): domain Eukaryota; kingdom Metazoa; phylum Arthropoda; class Insecta; order Orthoptera; family Acrididae; genus Schistocerca; species Schistocerca piceifrons. The sequence continues at coordinate 590,450,975 of NC_060139.1, forward strand.
GCCGTACATGGGACAGTAACATGTCTTCAAATATTAGGCTTGCAGTGGGACATTGCACATTGACAAATGGCGTTCTCTTACGTCGCAAGGAGTCCCCAGTACGTCACAGATGTCGAACACAACTATCGACACGACAAGTTTTAATTGAGTGTGTTTCATATGACGACCTGAGAGAAAGTCTGGGACTCTCACATGATGTGCTCTCTATTTTAAATGATAAGGAGGCGAATGTGGTTCGTCTTTTAAGATTTGGTCTGATGTCACGACTTTTCGCAAAATGTAGAGCGTGAAATTCTAATGCGCCGCAGTCATTCGTTCACCAACTGATGGCATTTCATTGAGTGACCCGTCCGGTATTTTTGGAGTACTGTTTAACAGAGCCATAACTGTTAATATAGCGGGTGATAAAAAGTCAGTATAAATTTGAAAACTTATAAACCACGGAATAATGTAGATAGAGAGGTAAAACTTGACACACATGCTTAGAATGACATGGGGTTTTATTAGAACCAAAAAGGAAAACAAAGTTCACAAAATGTCCGACAGATGGCGCTGGACAGCAAAACGTCAGTGACTGCGCACGACAATCGTGTATAAAAAGAGCTGTAATGAGAGAGAGAATCAGATGCGCCAGCAGTCGCAGCATGTTGACGTTACCCGAAAAGGCGCTTTTAGTGAAGCTGTATTATCAGAATGGGGTCATGGGGAATGTGTTAGTTCAGCGTTACGATCCTATCGCCATAGGAAGGGGATTCGAACGGGTAAAGGTCTGTTGACAAATGCAGCTATGGCGAGAATGATTTCGAAGTTCGCAGCCACGGATTGTTTAGACGATAGACCTTGTAGTGGCCGACCGAGCACAAGGCGTAATGCTGCTGAGATAGTTCAGGAAGAAATGGAGATTGTAGCGGGTTCGTCTATGCACGGGAAGTCAGCGCTCGCGCAGTCGCACGTCGCACCGGCATTCCATACACTACTATTTGGTTGGCACTTAGGCGTACCGTCCGACGCTATTCGTACAAAATCCATCGGCATCATGAACTGTTACCTGGCGATTTAGTGAAGCGGAGGGCATTTCCGGTGTGGGCGTTTCAAAAGATGGCGGAAGATGACGACTAGTTGAGTAACGTATTGTGGACCGACGAAGCTCATTTCACGCTCCGAGGGTCTGTCAACGCCCACAACTGCAGAATTTGGGCTACCTATAATCCTAGAACTGTCGTGGAAACTCCATTGCACGACGAGAAAGTCACGGTATGGGTTGGATTTACCACATCTACCGTTATCGGGCCTTTTTTCTTCGAGGAAATGCGTGATTCTGGTTTTGTAACTGCTACCGTGACGGGTGAGAGGTACGCCGATATGTTACAGAATCGCATCATCCCTAGCCTGGCTGATAAACACCTGCTGGAACGTACGATGTTTATGCAGGATGGCGCTCGACCCCATATTGCTAGACGCCTGAAAGATCTCTTGCGCAGGTCGTTTGGTGATGATCGTGTGCTCAGCCGCCACTTTCGTCATGCTTGGCCCGCCAGGTCCCCAGACCTCAGTCCGTGCGATTATTGGCTTTGGGGTTACCTGAAGTTGCAAGTGTGTCGTGATCGACCGACATCTCTAGGGATGCTGAAAGACGTCATCCGACGCCAATGCCTCACCATAACTCTGGACATGCTTTACAGTGCTGTTCACTCGATTACAGCTATTGTTGAGGAACGATGGTGGACATATTGAGCACTTCCTGTAAAGAACATCATCTTTGCTTTGTCTTACTTTGCTATGCTAATTATTGCTATTCTGATCAGCTGAAGCGCCATCTGTCGGAATTTTTTGAACTTTTGTATTTTTTTGGCTCTCATGAAACCCCATGTCATTCCAAGCATGTGTGTCAATTTGTACCTCTCTATCTACATTATTCCGTGATTTATTCAGTTTTCAAATTTATACTGACTTTCTGATCACCCGCCGGCCGCGGTGGCCGTGCGGTTCTAGGCGCTGCAGTCCGGAATCGCGGGACTGCTACGGTCGCAGGTTCGAATCCTGCCTCGGACATGGATGTGTGTGATGTCCTTAGGTTAGTTAGGTTTAAGTAGTTCTAAGTTCTAGGGGACTGATGACCTAAGATGTTAAGTCCCATAGTGCTCAGAGCCATTTGAACCATTTGATCACCCTTTATTTACAGCCCTGTGGGACATGACGGTCAGTGTCTTCACATAAAAACGTTTGCGGCTGCCTACGGAACTATGGTGGAACCGAGGCGTACTCCATCTCATCTGAAGACGAATGTCTTTCTTCAGGGCCCAAAAATATGAAAACCGTATGGGGCGAGATCGGAACTCTATGGTGAATATGTAAGGGCTTAACAGCGAATCTTCTGCACCGTACTCGAGAAAAATTGCTACATAATCTCCGCATGTAACATTTTCATTTGACCGCCTCTAATATAATATGTGCCGACCGGTGAATAAAAACATTTATTTACTATTGAATAACATCACCACTAATACGTAAGTTCCATCTCTTTCCCACCCAGTACAAAGTCATACCAACAACTTTCACTGAAGTGAACTATTTTTAAGTTGTAGCTGTGGAACGTAAAGGCTAAACAACTACAATCAATCACAAATCATCAGGAGCTGATTTCTTCATCGAGTATCTTCTAATTCATGAGACCAACGAACACAAATAGTAATTAGCAATAATAACACAGACCAGTCACTTGTCATGCATAAGCGACTGTCATCCCATTTCGAATGAGCTTCAGTTCCAAGAAAGTTGACGGGCTGAGGTTTACGGTTATTCTGGACCCTACAGTTTCCACCATTCTACCTTCACGATGCATGTTGAAGCTATAAACATAGGCTGTAGAAGATCGTAACTACCATGGTTGTCTTGTAGAATATATCCCTGTCCTTCCTTAACGCCGCGCGGAGTGGCGGCGCGGTTTGCGGCGCCATGCTACGGACTACGCGGCCCGTACCGCCGGAGGTTCGAGTCCTCCCTCTGGCATGGGTGTGTGTGTTGTTCTTCGCTTAAGTTAAAGTAGTATGTAAGCCTAGAGGACCGATGACCTCAGCAGTTTGGTCACTTAGGAATTGACACATATTTGAACATTCCTTCCTTCACAGCTTGCTGTCCGATTTGCATACTATGAAGACTTGTCGAAGAAGATCTGTTGGACCTTTTCGGAATAAACTCTTAACATCGTCGACAAAATCAAAAACGTATCTTATAATCGAAAGCACAGATGAACTTAACGTAATCAGAGACAGCCTCAATAAAGACCCAGGCAGGACTACAGTACATTCCTATATCACTGCGGACGGGATACCTCACTAGCTGACCATGAATGAAAAAATTAATCAAAATTTAATAGTAGGCCTAACTAAGGCTAATCGTGAAGACCAGGAGGAAACCTTACTAGCCCATTTATGATAATACAACAAAGCAAGGTTGTCAAGGCAGGCAAGACTAGGAACTCATTACCCTATATAATATCCGAATCAAACAAATTTAAAATATTGGCCCAATAACAAGATGAAGAATGTTGCAGTCTTCAACAACTGGGTGATCTGGCTCGAAATACAAAACTTATGGTGAGAGAACAGAATTATGTTGGCAAAACGGGGAAGAGGCAAACGAAAATTATAGTTAGCCTTTCAGTCCAGCTCTATAAGCACCTTGAACGTACGAATATGAGTAGATGCATTCCTACGTTTCAGCCGTTACTCACATACGAGTAAGCATGGTGTCTTTCTGGAAAAAGCTTTCACAAGACAGCTCTTGCATCTTACTCACAAGGGGAGGTCACGACGTTTGGAACGCGGATTTACTGCAAACTTCGTACACTCGTAGTACTCCATGAGGACAACAAAATGTGTAAGCAGTAGCGCGTACTTCTCAAGCGTTACTGAGAAAATTGCAAGATAATTTCGGTCGTCAAATATATATCTGTGCGTGGCCATTTTAACCATGAAGCGGCTGCAACCGAGTGGTGCCGGCGCGGTAGCTCGGCGTGTTCAGAACAAAATGTTTTCTTTTTTTTTTAATAGAACGTGTTTGTCGTTCAAGCATAGCTGGATCGCTGGACCGAGTTCCGTTCGTCAGTTTTTTTTTAGTTTTCAACACAGCCATTTTCTTTACTATTTATATTACAATTGATATAATGGAAAAAATACGTGTAATCGGATGAACTTTTATTAAATTTACAATGTTATTTGGCAGTCTACTAATTTTTATTATCACAAATAATATAACATTCATAACTATCGACTAGTAAACGACCAAACGCATAAAGTGATACCGAAAATGTATGCTTGTCCGTGTCTTCAAAACTGTTCGTATTTATTCGAAGGAAAAAGAGAAATTGCTTCTCGGAAGACGCTATTAGAATACACTCGACACTGCATAACCAATTATCAGCGCCGATTTTTAACGAAATACTGCGTTAGTCATGGTTTGCTTCCAAACTATCGTTTGAAAGAGAGGTTTCTGAAAATGTTAACGAGGTTTGTTTTTCCACGGAAAACGTCACAAGACCTTGTGTATGCGGAAACATAGCATTTATTAAATGCAGCTAGTGCCGTTTAACTTCATGTTTTCCATGTTTTTACGAAAAATACCATCCTGCAACTTGTACTCGTAATGTCGAAAGCGACGATTAGTTGTACATCTTTCGAAAACCGTCTGTGCCGGTCAAAACTTGGAGGTAATAGTCGTTTCGGGCTCCTTCCAGGTATAAGGGATTTCTCAAATCACGGACAAGCATACATTTTCAGTATCACTTTATGCGTTTGGTTGTTTACTAGTCGATAGTTATGAATATTACGTAATTTGTGATAGTAAAAATTAGTAGACTGCCAAATAACATTGAAAATTTAATAAAAGTTCATCCGATTACACGTATTTTTTCCATTATATCAATTGTAATATAAATAGTAAAGAAAATGGCTGTGTTGAAAACTAAAAAAAAACTGACGAACGGAACTCGGTCCAGTGATCCAGCTATGCTTGAACGACAAACACGTTCTATTAAAAAAAAAAAAAAAAAAAGAAAACATTTTGTTCTGAACACGCCGAGCTACCGCGCCGGCACCACTCGGTTGCAGCCGCTTCATGGTTAAAATGGCCACGCACAGATATATATTTGACGACCGAAATTATCTTGCAATTTTCTCAGTAACGCTTGAGAAGTACGCGCTACTGCTTACACATTTTGTTGTCCTCATGGAGTACTGCGAGTGTACGAAGTTTGAAGTAAATCCGCGTTCCAAACGTCGTGGCCTCCCCTTGTCAGTTCACGGAGGAAGGAATCCAATCAAGTAACAATTGACTGGGGAATTAACAGTATCCTCAAAATAGTTTCAATGCATTACACAGCACTTAAATATCTAGAACTCGTAATATTTACAAATGCTGCATAAAACACAACCTCATGTCTGCAACAATACAAACACAAGAAAATGTCGGAAACTGCTCAAGGTTCTAAAATTGATCATTAGACTGAAACATCGGCCAGGAAGCATCATGTTCCTTAAATAAGTTATAAAATGAAAATTCTATATCATGGGAATTTTGAACGAAGCATGTATTTTGCTGAGTGGTCAAGTTGCAAGCCGCTGCAGAGAAAAGTCCCTGATCGGCACAGAGTCGAGTGGCTATTCCATCAAATGCTAGTTGTAAGGAATCGTTGGCATAATGATGGGTGTTATTAATCGGAAAGATATTAATAGTAACATTACGGTGGACGCGTTTGAGATAAATGAGCGTGAAACTGAAGGCTCTGGCAGCAACTTAAACATCACGGCTGCTACGGTAACCCATCGGCTGAGCACTGCAGATTCGATAAGTGTTTAATCAGATTGTACCTTCACTTCTCAGTAGCTTCACATACTTTTTTATTTCGGAATACGAGTGATTTCAAAATTAAGTTGTTAGTTCAGTTTCTGCTTACATATAGTTCCTGTGTTCTGTATAATAGTACTCTATGTGACACACATTGCTGTGGTATATGAGTGTTGACCCGAAAAAGCAGTTGCTACAGATTTTGTCGCCTGTTTATTGGCTCTGAATTGAAATGCATATTAGTCAGAATCAGGCCGCATTGCACTTTGCAACATTGCAAATATGCAGTTAGCATTGTTTGTTCTAGTTGCTGTGCGCTGTATTTCGGTTGACGTGATTGCGAAACGTATTTTAAATGTATTTGTTGAGACACGAATGTACGAATGAGTGTATTTCTGACTGTCATCCTGTTTTTTGTGCTTCGTGTGATGAAATCCAAGTGCGTTATGTGAAATACTGATACGTGAATCGGCAGTGTACAGAAAAATGGTCTACCTGAGAGAACTGTTTTAGCTCCAGCACGCTTTAAAATATACGCCAATGACCAAACACTGAGTCGAAATACGTTTCCTGTATTCAGACGACCTAGCCCTTGCTGCGTACAGCATACTCACCGAGTTTGTGCAGAGAAATTTAATCACCGCCCTTGTAAATTTGTAAACCTCTTATGACGGAAAACAGCTAGGAGTGAAATCTTCAGTGGCACAAGTCTGGGTCTTCCAACTATGGAACAGTTAAATTTAGTGTGAAACAACGTGAAATGGTCACAAACTCAGATACAGGACTGTGACACTTCAGACTGCCTGAAAGTAGCGCTTGGCAGTGCACTTATACTTAGGAATCAATGTATGCGTAGCAAAATTAAAATATTTACGCGAAACATTTGATTCGAAAACCACCAGGTTCGTAATGGACCTCTGTGCTCCTACGATAATTGTCTCTTTTCTGCCGTTGAAAATGGTTCCACAATGTGACACAGACAATCTCATGCCAAGCCTCTAGATACCGTCTGAATGAAACCTCTGCAAAATAACAGGCTGTTTATGGCCTACTCCACGTTACATAACTCTACGTAAAGAAGTGGGTGCCGATAAGGAGACGCTCAAAGTGGAAACAGACAATGCCTCCCATCCCACGGTCATATACTTGGAACAGTTGAGGGTCAGAAAACCTCCCTTCAACTGACTAAGAAGATCACCAACGTACCTGAGAAGACAAGGATCGAATTGTGGAAAGAGGAGACACGTCACGTCTGTCGATGGTTGACAGCAGCCGAATGACTACTCTGGCCACATCAAAAGCATACTGTCATGATAGGTGCGGAAAAGGAAACTGTAACGAGAGGGGAGGTCCAATTACAATTGGATGCAATGGGCTTCTTTTATTTTTCCTCATAAAAGCTACATTTATTACACAGATTACACGCAGTACAGGAAAGAGATACCTGACTTTAGTTCCAGTAGTACATAAGAATATTTCATTGAGAAAATGAGCCCAGGTGGGTGTTGGGAAAATGAGCCCAGATGGGTAGTGTGGCGGCGCAGGCACAAGCCAGGGCCCGATGCAGAACGCTTGCCCAAGTACAGCACTAACGCTATGCCAGCAACTTCGTAATCACGACTCAGGCACCGGGGGCAATAACCAGCATTTTGGGATATCTCGACTGCGTTTGGCGGAAAGCAGGCCGCACGGCCAGGCTGGGTATGTCGAGACAGCCGGGGTTCGAGTCAGCATCCGATGTATGTGTTGGCGTCTGCCAAATTCCGTCCTCCTGCTGGGGTCCAGCTGTAGCCTGGATGAACCACTTGGGACCGCCAGCAGCTACCACCGCCTCCGAATCACCGGTCCCAGGTCCGATCCTGGGCCACTGCCTTCCATCACTGGGGCTGCACGAGAGCAGATGCGTGCCTCTTGACGCTGCATAGTGCCGAATTATGCACAGCTAGCAAAGTTTCGCTGTGCCGTGTTGAGGGAAGCGTTGACACGGGCGCCACCTCACCTGACATGTCGATCTGGGTCGCCGACTCTCGCGGCCGCCCGCCTCCTGCGGACACTGTATCTACGCTTGTCCAACCTAGAAGTAAATAAATTTGTTGTCACCACTGGCTGCCTATATCTGCTGTGCCAACCTAAGGCCTCCGTCAGAGAACCGGTAGTCCATACCAGGCACACACCTGTACAACACTAACAACTGCTTCTGCACGAAACATCATTGACTGGAAAAATTCTGGATTCACTGAGAACCAGCAGTCTGTAAGTGGAGACAGGCAGTAGTGTCCGGTGAACAAATTCGTCGCATATTCAGTTGTCGACATCTGGGGACAATGAGACCGTTACTATTCGATGCTACATATCACGTCGACTACAGTCCGAACGGCATTAAAGCGTTCTCCATATTGATGTAATTCCTACTATTTTTCAATTCCTTTTGTATAATATAGTGGCATCATTACTGGTTAATCGTAAGCTCACCAGTCAAAAAAGTGATCATTCCAATGCCCTCTCACAGCTGAAATGTTAAGCATTTACATATGGCGCAGCGATCGAGTCACGTGCTCAATCGCGCGCTCACTGCCTCTACGCGAGCGTTAGGCAGTAGCGATGAGTGAAACATTTGTTTCAAGCGGACATTGTACGTAAAGATGGGTAAATGTAAGGACGCGGCAAAGTGACAAAAAGGGACAATCGGTTTTGGCGTTCCTCATGGCCATACGGAGCCTGAAGTTTCTGGATTCGTTGGTGTTTCGCAGCAGGCTGTTCATCGTGGTCTGCAAGATATGGTGTAACACACATGGCCACGAAAGACATCTACATCTGCATCTACATGGATACTCTGCAAATCACATTTAAGTGCCTGGCAGAGGGTTCGTCGAACCACCTTCACAATTATCTGTTATTCCAATCTCGTATAGCGCGCGGAAAGAATGAACACCTATATCTTTCCGTACGAGCTCTGATTTCCTTTATTTTATCGTGGTGATCGTTCCTCCCTATGTAGGTCCGTGCCAACAAAATATTTTCGCATTTGGAGGAGAAAGTTGGTGATTGGAATTTCGTGAGAAGATTCCGTCGCAACGAAAAACGCCTTTCTTTTAATGATGTCCAGCCCAAATCCTGTATCATTTCTGTGACACTCTCTCCCATATTTCGCGATAATACAAAACGTGCTGCCTTTCTTTCAACTTTTTCGATGTACTCCGTCAGTCCTATCTGGTAAGGATCCCACACCGCGCAACAGTATTCTAAAAGAGGACGGACAAGCGTAGTGTAGGCAGTCTCCTTAGTAAGTCTATTACATTTTCTAAGTGTCGTGCCAATAAAACGCAGCTTTTGGTTAGTCTTCCCCACAACATTTTCTATGTGTTCTTTCCAATTTAAGTTGTTCGTAATTGTAATACCTAGGTATTTAGTTGAATTTACGGCTTTTACATTAGACTGACTTATCGTGTAACCGAAGTTTAACGAGTTCCTTTTAGCACTCATGTGGATGACCTAACACTTTTCGTTATTTAGGGTCAACTGCCACTTTTCGCACCATTCGCGTATTTTTTTCTAAATCGTTTTGCAGTTTGTTTTGATCTTCTGATGACTTTATTAGTCGATAAACGACAGCGTCATCTGCAAACAACCGAAGATGGCTGCTCAGATTGTCTCCCAAATCGTTTATATAGATAAGGAACAGCAAAGGGCCTATAACGCTACCTTGGGGAACGCCTGAAATCACTTCTGTTTTACTCGATGACTTTCCGTCAATTACTACGAACTGTGACCTCTCTGACAGGAAATCGCAAATCCAGTCACATAAAATACGTCAGACTAGTGGTTGGAAAAAGAGCCTGGCTGAGAGAGACTGGAGACGCGTGTCACAGCTTGTGCATCGACATCACTTCCTAACCCGACAGGCTGCAGGCAGTGAATGAAGGTCCATGCCAACCTATTAGTGAGAGAACATTACGACTGGAACAGCTTGCCAATAACATTTGGAGGCGGTCGCCTCGCAATACGCCTTTTCTCACGCAAGCACATAAAGGCGACAGCAGCAAGGTTCATCGGTCTGGAAGAATATGTAACTTGTTTTCTGAACACTCCCTACCCTATTAGATCTCTTTTGGCCTGCAAAATCACCTGACTTGAACCCCACGAGAAATCTATGGGACATGTTGGAACAGCGGGTAAAACGCCGACATCAGTATCCCAGTCATTTGGTGGAATTGCGTGATCAGATCCTCAGTGAGTGACTGAACCTGGATGCTGCGTACCTGCACAACCGTATGCACTCACTTCCTAACCGAATTCAGGCGGTTATTATCCCAGGGGCGGATTTGCACGGTATTAAATGACGCTTGTAATGGTTTCTCTAGGGCTTACTAATTTGTAATCCGGTGAGTTTAATTTGTAGTATTTTATCGTACGCTTACTGATACTTTTCCTCGTTTCTTGTTTTATGTTGTTCTAGTTTCACGCAGGAGTAATAATCGTCGAAGTTAGCGTAGCGGTTCTGTATCGTGTAAGTCAATGTGAATCCCATAATATGTTTCAGCATTATTTTTAGCGGGTAGACATCAGAGCTTCTCGGGATAAATAACTTCGTTCAAGTCAATACAATCTCGATGATCTTCTGCCTGTAACTGCCAGTGTGTGAGTAGGGCAGAGACGAATTTTGTTCATTTTCTCGTTTGTTGAAATCTAGATGTTCGCAGTGAGATACGGTTGTGATCTTACGGATGGTGGCAAATTTCGATTGTGCACGTCTCTCCAAAGGATATTCCACTTCAACTACGGTCATTCCTCTTCTACACGATTTCTCTTATTGAAGTCAGTCAAGAATTCGTCTAGTTTGGTGTTGGTTAACGGTTTCAGGGAGTTTCTAACCTCGTACAGGTAGATGTATCCGAAGTATTACAGCCTGATGTGGAGGTAATCTATAGATATCGATGGTGTGGTTACATGGAGCATACACACAGGTGAATTTAGTTATGATTGTGGACAAAATGTATCTACAGCTGACATACTTAATTACACTGTATGTCCAACATCTCCCACAGAGTGTGATATTCCCGCAAGCCATTCCATGTGCCTTGAGTGTTGTGAAGATAATAGCATGTGTCATAGGAGCAGTAAAATTAAATCTAATATGTATTGTTGTCCCATCTAAATTTACAGTCACAGATTTTTCATAGCATCCTTAAATTTGTATGTTTCTGATTAGAGGATTAAAATCTATGACAATGAACAGATACCGTTTGGAACTAAATGACGAGAATGTGTACACATGCTAAATGTTTTAATAATGATAGTACAATCCACTATCCTGTAAGTCACGATTTATTTCCGACCCTTGATTGCGAACCTCGGGTGGGGGTATTGCAGCAATTCCTTGTACTGGCGTTTTGTGTTAACTCTCGTTTGCTTTATGACTACCTTTATCTCAGTAATCACGCTTCTTATCCAATACATGTAAATCTTAAAGCTTTGACAAACTGCCTATTGGCTTCTGTCTCGGGTTCTTCGGCCGACGTTCATTTAATGATTTTTCTGACGTTTCGCCAGCACGAGTGGCTGGCATTGTCAAAGCTTCACCCTCCATTGCCGGTGGTGAACTGGTGCCGAGCTCGCGGCCGCAGACTATATGTACCTGGCGTGCCCACGTCCGAGGGCTTCTCCGCGGTCATTTCCGGTGCGGTTCTCCTCTTGCTACCTACGACGGTCGTTCGCTGCAGTACGGGAAGCCAGGATCCATTTACCTTAAGGCTTTCCTCTTTCTTGTTGAAACTGTTCGCGTGTTTTTGTATTTCTACAGCTTCTCTGAACAAGCGCGTGTGATAGTGCTTCTCTACAGCCAGAATTTCCTTGTCGGCGACCGAGCGGGGTGGCGCAGTTGTTAGACACTGGACTCGCTTTCGGGAGGACGACGGTTCAATCCCGCGTCCGGCCATCCTGATTTAGGTTTTCCGTGATTTCCCTAAATCGCTCCAGGCAAATGCCGGGATGGTTCCTCTGAAAGGGCACGGCCGACTTCCTTCCCCATCCTTCCCTAATCCGATGAGACCGATGACCACGCTGTCTGGTCTCCTTCCCCAAACCAACCAACCAACCTTGTCGGCGAATTTTATTACGTGGTCGGTCTCATTCAGTGCGCGCTCTGCCACGGCCGATTTCTCCACTTGCCCCAACCTGCAATGTCGCTTATGCTCTTTGATCCTGGTGTTAATTGATCGTCCAGTCATTCCGACATAAACTTTTCCGCATGTGCATGGTATACGGTATATTCCCGACATTGGAAGTGGGTCTCTTTTCTCCTTCGCCGATCTAAGACACTCTTTGATCTTCCTTGTCGGATTGAAAATCGTCTTTACGCCATGTTTGCGCAATATATGGCCGATTCTGTCAGTCACTCTGTGAATGTATGGCAGAAAGGCCGTACCCGACGTTTCTTTTTCTGGTTCCTTACTTCGCCGAGTGTTCGGCTCTGTTACACTTCTAATGTAATTTGTGGAGTACCCATTGCTCCTCAGAACAGTTTCCAGGTGTTGCATTTCTCGTTTGAGGTGTTGCGGCTCACATATTCGTCCTGCTCTCGTTACGAGCGTATTAATCATGCCTCTTTTCTGGCTCGGGTGGTGGTTTGACAG